>NW_017729017.1:3028514-3049304 GCF_001723915.1 Gavialis gangeticus
ATAAGTGATAGAGTGTAAAGCGATCTAAGTCAGTTTATACAGAAAGTACATGTCAGCTAACATTCAGTCGCTATGCTTGCCTTAGGCAGGAATCCAACCATAGTTTCCCCCTTGCGCTTCATTTATTTATTTTTTTCTCTTTTAATGCTTCTCTGTTCCTTTCTTAGTCTATTCTTTCCTCTCTTAGGCGTGTTCTGTATGTGCATGTTGATGAATATTAGTTCGGGCACCTGTTTCTGATATCTGCTTACTCTTTCCATTGTGTTTGTCTCCAGCATCTTTTTTACCATACTCACATCTGTAATGCACCATATGTATTTCTGTTGGTATGTAGCATTATTTGAGAGCGTAATGAACTTGATTCTAGCTTGGAAGAAGAGTGAGATGAAAAGACAAAAAGCTCTCAATCTGTGAATTTTTCTGGGGTTTCACAGATTTCATAGACATTGGGGCTTATGAGGAAGGGACCTCATAAGGTCATCAGGTCCAGCCCCCTGCCCAAAGGACAGGAAGTCAGCTAGGGTCAAAAGATCCCAGCAAGAAAGGCATGCAGATGTTTCTTAAAAGTGTCCAGAGTAGGTGCTTGCACCACCTCTGGGGGGAGTCTATTCCAGGATTTGGGGGCTCAAACAGTAAAGAAGTTTTTCCTTATGTCCAGCTTAAAACAGTCTTGCAGGAGTTTGTGACTGTTTGACCTTGTCATCACTTGGGGTGCTCTGGTGCACAGACATTCTACCAGAACTTGATGCACACCCCTTATGTACTTATAGGCTGCCACCAAGTCACCCCTGAGCCTGTGCCAGTGTGCTTCTCCAGGCTGGAGAGTCCCATGGCTTGCAGCCTCTCTTCATAAGGCCTATATACTCTTGCCCTCTGATCCTGGGTCTTGCTTGAGATGCATGTAGATGCAAGCCAGAGTTTTGTATGCTTTGCCAGCTGCAGTATCGTGTTGGTGGCTCATGTTCATCTTGTGATCTATCATGACCCCCAAGTCCCCTTTGGTTATGGTGCTAGTGAGTGTAGCATTGCCGAGCCTATAAGTGTGCTGTGGGGTTTTTTCATAGATTTCATGATGTCTATTAGGGCTGGAAGGAACCTTGCAAGATCATCGGGTCCAGCCCCGCACCCCGGGGGGTCAAACCTGCCCCGTGTCTGGAGCACAAAAGCGCTGTGGCTGTAGCCTCCTGTCACAGAAGGCACAGAGCCCAAAGGGCTAAAATGAGGCCTCCTCTCCCAAAGTCATAAGGGTGGGGGCACAGCCTTCTCAGTAGTGCCAAGAGCAGCAAAACAGAATATAAGAGACCTGGACCTGAGTTACAGGAAGGTCACTAAGTCTTGGAGTCCCAACGCGCTCCAGAAGCCTGCAGCCTTCCTTGTAATCCATGGGTATTGTCTTTGGCCAACCTCACCAAGTGGAATGAGACCCAGAGAATCAAGAGGATCTGGACCCTGCTTACAGGCTGCAGACAAGGGGTGGAGCACCTTGCATTTCTCCATATTGAATGCTATCAGGTTTTCATCTGCCCACCTTGCAAGCCTATCAAGGTTGGCTTGGATCACTAGCCTAGCCTCAAGTGTGGATACTCTTCCCCAAAATTTGGTGTTGTCAGCAAACTTAGCTTGTCTGCTTCTGACACCAGAGTCCAGATCCTTTATAAAGACATTAAAGATTACAGGTCTGAAAATGAAGCCTTGTGGGACATCAATGGTCACTGAGTGCCATGTTGATTCGGTTCTGTCATCTACCATTCTCTGGGTCTGACCTTGGAGCCAGTTTCCCAGCCATCAGACTGCAGTGTAGTCAAGGCTTCAGTTGCTCAATTTTTCCATGAGATTATCATGGAACACCAAGTCAAAGGCTTTTTTAAAGTCCAAATATATGATATCAACCTCTTTCCCATTGTCCAGGTGATACATCACCTGATCATAGAAGGAAATGAGATTGGTCAGGCAAGATCTACCCACAACAAACCCATGCTGGCTATCCCTCAGAATGCTGCCTTCTGTTAGCCTGTTGAGAATGGTTTCTTTGATAATTTTTCCAAGTTCTTTCCAGGGATTGAGGTCAAACTTATTGGCCTGTAGTTTCCCAGATCTTCTTTTCTCCCTTTCTTGAAGATAGGCACAACATTGGACCTCTTCCAATCTTCAGGTACATTGCCACAGCACCATGAGTTCTTGAATATCCTTGCCAGGAGCCACGCTATGATGTCTGCCAGTTCCTTTAGCACTCCTGGGTGCAGTCTGTCTGGACCAGCTGATTTGTGGGTGTCCAGCCTCTCAAGGTGCTCCCTCACAGGATCTATGCCAATGGTGGACATATATTCACCCTCACCCTGGTCATTCCACATCATGTTAGGCAAGGTGGTCCCTTTGGGCTGGAGAAAAATCATTAAGCAGATTGGCCTTTTCCTGGGTGTCAGTTGTCAGCTGCCTGAATTGCTTTAGTAGGGGTCCAGTATTTCCCTGGTTTTTCTTCCAACTCCCCACGTATCTGAAGGACTTTTTTATTGTCCTTGATCATGTAGCCAGTTTAAGTTTGGCTGCAGCCTTGGCTTTCCTAGTTTGCTCCCTACAGGTGTGCACCAGTGCAGAGTATTCCTCCTTAGTGGTGTTTTTTGTATTTCATCCTTTATAAGTCTCTCTTTTTAGATGTAGGAGGTCCATGAGTTCCCTGTTGAGCCAAGGAGATTTCTGAGCCCTTTTACCACCTTTCCTATCAGTTGAAATGGACTTCTCTTGTGCTTCTAGGATCAC
Source organism: Gavialis gangeticus (assembly GCF_001723915.1). Lineage (NCBI taxonomy): Eukaryota > Metazoa > Chordata > Crocodylia > Gavialidae > Gavialis > Gavialis gangeticus. The sequence goes on from NW_017729017.1 coordinate 3,031,272, forward strand.
TTCCTTAAGGAGCAACTACTTGTTGTGAACTCCCCTCCCTGTTGAATCATGGCCTCTCAGGGTCTTGACAGCAAGCCTTCTGAGCTTAGGAAAGCTGACTTTCATAAAGTCGAGGACTACTGCATTGCTGACTGACGTGCCAGCTTTGCGATGGATAGTAAAAGTGATCAACCCATGGTCACTGTCTCCCAGCTTCCCTTTGATTCTTAGGTCACTGACTAGATCATCCCTTTTGGCCAGTAGCAGGTCCATACTGCCTTACCTCTTGTTGGCCCAGAAACTGCTTGAGACGAGTACAGCTCATCCACACGTGTGAGGAAGCTTTGAGACCTACTGAATTTGGCTGAGTGCTCTTCCCATGAGATGTCCCAGTAGTTGAAGTCTCCCATGATAGCTATGCACAGAGAGTGTGCAGCCGTGGTCAGTTCCCTGATGAATTCATGGTCAAGCTCTTGTTCCTGATTTGGAGGTCTGTAGTAGACTCCTACCGATGTAACCCCTTCACCACATTCTAACCCGGAGGCTCTCCACTCGTTCTTCTTGGGTGCCAATCTCAGCTTGTAGGGACATGTAGCTCTCCTTCACACAGAGAGCTACAGTCCCGCTCCTTTTTTCAGCCTGATCTCTCCTGTACTGGGTATAGCCATTTATACCCATAGTCCAGTCATAGGAGGAGTCCCACCAGATCTCTATTATCCCTATGAGATTGAGTTATTTCTGTTTAGCAGAAGAACCAGTTCCTCCTGTTTATTCCCCAAACTCCTGGTTAATGTTTTTCTCCAATTGATGGTTTTGATGCATACATTATGGCAGCTGCACAGTGAAACATGCTGTTCTGCTCATTGCCTTAACACTTCTTAGTGGAGTTTTATTGGCTTCACGTGAGCTCTCTCAGGCCTTTGTGTTGCTAATGATTTCACTAATCCCAACCAAAAGTTGGCAATTTATTTTTCTTGAAGCCCCACAGAATAAATACAATAAACCTTTTTTATAAATGATTGAGAATAAATAAGGGAATCAAAGATCAATGAAACAGCAAAAAGGATCTAACGTTTAAAACTGTTAAGAGAACATAAGCAAATTATCCTGCTCTCAGTTATTTTGATGGCTCAATTTTAGTACAGCGATGCACTACAAATACTTAGAAATACACAGCGTGTACTAGCTTTTTGTTAACTGGCATTCAAGAGCAAAGAGTATGTACCACATGATTTGGCTGACAGGATAGAGGGCAAAGAATCACCATACAAGTTCTATTAATTTTATATTATCAAATAAGGAATACGTCTTATCAACTCAGGCATCCGATATTATAAAACTAATTATCTGTGTTAATTAGCGTGTCATATAATAAACCTTAGAGGTTTTGATCTGAATTCATCTAAGCTGGGTTTCTCATAGTATTTTGCTTTAATTTAAGCAAGAGTTTGAGGGTAAACTGACAGATAGTATTTTCTGCTAAACATAAGCAAGTTGTGTTTGTTTGCTTGTTTGTTAATAGTTATTTCCATGAATCTGGATACAGAGGAAAAGTGCTTGATGTTGATAGCTGCTCAGATTGTTGCACTTTCTATAACACTGAGCGGAACACCACTGCAGGATTACTTGAGTTAGGCCCATTAACATGTCTTATGCATGATGAGCTGACCAGCAGAGTTGCAAAATTGTAGTCATGTATTGCCATGTCCTGCCACTGTCATTTAGTGGAGCTGAGTTTTAGATAATACAAGGTGATTTTATGATCATTGATATTTGCAACTGCATTCACTTTGATAAATACAATTAAACCTCATGGCTGGGGTGTAAAAGATGATCATTATAATGGTTGGGAAGGAATTGTTAATCCTTTATATAGTATTACAGAATTCCTCTTAAACCTCAAGTTTTGACCACAAGACAGAATATTTGATATGATGGGTGAATTGCCTGATTTGCATTTTTAACAGAATCTGCTTACTGTTCACCTGAACATATTGTCCCTTAAAATGACATAAAACTATTTTTGCCTATTCATCAGCTTTCAAAAATATACCTTCTCTGAGACTTCATGACCTACTGTACCATGCTAATTTTCCCACGGGAAGCTTTGAATGACTAGAAAACGGGAGGTGGAAGCTGTAACTGCTTTAATTACAATATTTAAAAAATTAAATTAGATACAGAAAATCTCTCTCCTGGGTCAAACAATATTTTATTAACTGCACACTGAAGCTTTGTTAGCATTTTTTTTATTGTCTGTTATAAAGGTCTGAGGATGGTGCAAGCTAGGGAGTATATTTTTGGCACAAATCTTTCATGTTGCCTATGTAAGCTGTCAGGTTCAATTCCAGCAATCAAAAGGTTAATGAAGTCTGAACTTTTAGCTGAGAATCACAAATTGATGGCCATTTTCTCACATTAAGCTGTCAACTGGTAAGACAAGGAGGGAACAGGAGAAAATGTACATCACTGCCAATTTGAGGGCGTCTCTTTAAAAGCATTTTCTATACACGTTTCACATCTACTAGTTCTAACGTATTCCCCATTATCTCAAATAAAGGGCTAATTGCATAAAGGCTGGTTAAAATTTAGCTTATAAGACAAAGGAAATAATCGTGAAGCTCTCAGGGCTTGATGTGAAGTTTTTTGAAGTCAATGTGAAGCCTCTCTTTGTTTACAGTGGGCTTAGGCCCTCTAGTCCTTGGCAGATGGTCCCTATCTTAGAAATAACACACAAATTTAATACTGCAGGCAATTTCACCTATGTATCAAGGCCCAGAGCTATTCCTTCACAGAACAAGTAAATTCTGTTCTGGGCATCTTGAGTTCCTCTCACCTAGGCCACATAGGAGTAGATGTACGTAAGAAGGTGCCCTCTGTGGGTATTTATTAATACACAAGAGCAATAAAAGGGCAGATGAGTAAGCGGTACTTTGATGTTGCAGACTAAGATATTTCAGGATTTAATTATACCACAGGTATATAAATTCCAGAAACATGTTAATGCTCCCGTGATTAAAATTATAGAGGGCCTAATTGAAAAAGCATAAACCGAATTGAAGAATTCCTAATTATAGTTTGCTTTGAGGTGTTAATTTCTTCCATAATGAATGCATAATTTCTTGGAACCAGTAAAGGGGGCTGCTGCACCAGTGCGTGGGCTGCAGATGGGATATGGGGATTATCATAAATGCAGACAGACAGTAAAAAAGGAAGCCTCAGCAGCCACAACGCCATTTCAGCTGTGAATTCTCTTTTAGTAGCACTTTTCCAGAGCAAAAGCAAGAGCTGGTAGAAGGGTGAAGAATGGAGATTCACTTACTAGGTGGGGGAAGGCAGAGTAAAAGTAGATAAGGTATAGATTCATAGATTCATAGATTCATAGATTAAGGGTCGGAAGGGACCTAGTAGATCTTCTAGCCCGACCCCCCGCCAGGGCGGGAGAACAACAAAAAACCCCAAAAAGAGAAACGGGACTCAAATGAGTCCAGCCAGGTAGGCATCCAGCCTCTTCTTAAAGACCCCCAGGGTAGGGGCCAGCACCACTTCCCTTGGAAGTTGGTTCCAGCTCCTAGCCGCCCTAACCGTGAAGTAGTTTTTGCGGATGTCCAATCTATACCTCCTCTCCATCAACTTGTGCCCATTACTCCTTGTTATGCCAGCGGGCGCTAGGGGAAACAGCGTCTCCCCCAAACCCTTCTGGTCCCCCCTAGTGAGTCTATAGACGGTCACCAGGTCCCCCCTCAGCCTTCTCTTGTGGAGGCTGAATAGGTTCAGGTCCCGCAGTCTCTCACTGTAGGGTCTGCCCTGTTGTCCCCGGATCATGCGGGTGGCCCTCCTCTGGACCCTCTCCATATTGTCCACATCCCTCTTGAAATGGGGCGCACAGAACTGGACACAATACTCCAGCTGTGGCCTGACCAGCGTCACGTAGAGGGGGAGGATCACCTCCTTGGCTCTACTCGAGATGCAAAACATGAAAAACAGGGAGAGGGACCAATGAGAAGAAAGCACAAGTACAAAGTAATAATAATGACTGGGAGTGGTTCAAGAACATATAAAAGAAAGGCAAGGAGTGGCTGGGGAGTCAATGAAAGGTGAAGCTGAGTGTTGACTTGTCTTACTATCCACCAGCACAAATTTGTGATTTGCTGGAGGAGTTAACACTCAGTCAAAATCTTCTTTCATTCGGAAGGTGAATAGTGTGTTTTGTCCTCTTTTCCCTGTCAAAAGGTGCTGGCGTGGAGGGGGCCTGGCAAGATCCAGCTCTCTGGGGACCATGTCTATGGTTTTAAAACTCCCCCATCTGTAGCACTAGCATAGGCTGGAACAGTCCATGAATGACTATAGCAGCCCAAAACTGGCAGATTGCAGGCACTGTCAGAACAGAGAGGCCTGGAACTCAAGGAGACATCTCAGCATGGCTGTTCCACCAAAACGTTTGATGTATATTGATGGGGCAAGTGTGTTTGGAGCTCATGATGCATCTGGTCACATGGTACTTATTCTGGGGCCCTTGTCTTCATGTTTCAGTATTCTTGATCTTATACTCTTAGACACTATGTTGTCTTTTAAAATATATGTTTTTTTTATTTGTTTGTTTAACATAATCAGCTAGTGCTAGCTCTGCACGTTGGTGAGAGGAGGGTTTTTAAAAAATATGAGCCAGATCATCCACAGGTATGACTTTGTACAGCTCCACTTAAGCTAGTGATGAGCCTCTGTTTGCACTAGCTGAAGATGCCGGCATCTCCTTACTTGTTCCCATATACTTATGAGAACAGTGGCAGGAGCCATGCAGAGATGTCCCACCGCAGGCATCCCGTCTCTGAAAAGGGCTACATTCTCTCCTCATACTGAACATTCATTAAACACGTCGCTCTGGTTGTCCTTGCCACTTCTGCCTTTTCTTGAAAGAAACTGAACACTGAAGATGACAAGACCCCAGTTAGTGATGCTGCCTAATGCTAAGTGACATTAACACAAATTTTTCTCATTCTTTTTGTTTTTGTTTGTTTTGCAGATCAAACAGATGGCAGATGGCTCAGGAGGGAATAAACACCTCCAAAACCACTAACATTAGCTCCTGTCACAGTGAAAGCCATATCTGTCTGCACTCATTATCTTGAATCTGCCAGCGTGGAATAACACTGAATTAGAGAGATAGGGACTAGCCTCTTCCTCTGGGAATAGCAGCTATTATGTCTAATCTATGTTGCAAGCCAGGTCAGGTTTATAAAGATGGCTTAGATAAGTAAGCATATAGCTTTGAAATGCCCTCATTTTGATTTTTTTGATTTTATTTCCGAGGAGATTAAATGCAGAGAATTGATGAATGTAAAAGAAAGGTGAATATATAATGCAAGTAACATAAATCTGTTCGTTCCCCTGGCACCAGTGCATGTTTCCTGGATGCACATTTTTTTTTCTTTGCTGTTCACAGACATTGCCCTAATCACAGGGTTTTCCTGCCACTGTTTGGAAATGTTGAATTTCTAAAGTTCTGAAAGTATCTATCCAGCCTGGTGAGGACTCAGCTATTCGCTACTGCAGTTGTTGGTGGTGAATGAAACACCAGAGGCTGAGAAGGTCATGAAAAGGTGGATTGTTCATTTTAACTTCACTTTGCCTCAATTTACTCATCTGTGAAACAGAAGTAATAGTTATTAGGCCTCACCAGGTCATGAGAACTTGAGAATGTCTGTAGTAGTCAAGGTGTGAAACTATACTCACTGCCCCGGTATGTGAAAACTGCTATAGTCTTCACAGGTAAAGCATAGCTTTCACTATAAACAAAACTCAGCCACTTTATAATTAGTTTTTATGTAAAAATTCATAACAGTAGCACAGTTCTGTCAGGTAGGGTATCCTCATATTTTATAGTATCTGATATACACCTGACATACTGATAACGCCTTCTTCATTTCCTTACATAAAACAGCCCTTGTCATTTGAAAGTTTGTGTGGTTAACTTCCTGACATGAAAATTGTGATGAACTGTCCAAGGCATTTGAGAGACTGAGTTTAGAGCAGGGTAAAAGAAGACAGATTTTTCACTCTTGGAAAAGTCTTGTGACTTTCTCAGTAGTGGGGGAAACATTTATGGTTTCAATTCTGCCCCATCAATGCATTAATTCCAAGTGAGGGTATTATTTTTCTTAGTTCTTCTATAAAAGGTCATTAGGTAGACCCTTTCAGTATTTTACAGAAGATCGCATTGCTATTTTCAAAGCCATTTCGCTATGAATTTATGGAGCTCTCGTAAGTTCAGAACTCGCCTCCAAAAGGGATTCTTGAATGTACACAGCTACCCTTGAAGGCTACTTAAAGTTCAGTGCCAAAATATCCAGTCTAAAGGTCAGTATATCATTCTGATGCACTTCTCATGAGGATAGCCCAAGAAACTTACTGAGGCTGTTACTGCACAAGTTCTGAGTATATGGTTCCCACAGGGCAGTGCTGGGGATAGTGCGTATTTACAGTACTTTAGGGAATATTCTAGGAGGCATTGTGCTTCAGCATTTTGATATATAGTGGTTGTGTGCCAGGCGCAGCACACAGTTCCTTGGGGTAATACAGCAAGCTCCTCTGTGAAGGGGGCAGAGGATTATAGCCCTTCTGTAATGGAGGGAAAACTTCCTCCACTGAGGGATGGGAGCACTTAACAAGGACCTATTTCCACAAGGTGATGATGAAAGGATCTTTGGGCCTTCCTCTGGTCTCTTCAGGGATAAACTCTTCATGTTTGTTTGTATTCCCATTTTAAATTCCCAGCCCAACCTCCAGGCCTTTTGTCAAGCTTGAAACCAACATTTATACAGAAAAACAGAATGAAATATTCTTCTCTAAACATATGAAATCACCAACCCATACCAGAAAGTTTGAGCTAAAATGTGTCTTGAAGCCTAAGAAAACCAGGCTCTCTCGGGCTTGCTGGGAGAACTCAGCTCGCCACAGAAGTTCTCATAGTAGCTTTTTTTTTTTTTTCCCCCCTGAGTTCAGGGGTGCTTGGATGACTTCTAACCTGGCAGGACTGCTGATTGCAGTGTTAACTGGAACCATCTCTACGTACTCTTTTTAAATACCCTTTCTTTTTTTGACCTTTTATTTTTTTAATAAGTATGACCTATATTCAGACATTTCTTGGTATCTGTTGAGAAATCCTGCCTCTGTTTACATGTTTAATTTAAATAAGGCTAAGAAGAAACAAAAAGAACCCCTAGGATTTGGTGTGAATACATTTGTAAATTGAGTCAAGTGCCATCATTAATATGATTTTGATTTGGATGAAAGTCTGCATCATCAAAAAACCTGTCTTTTTATTACTGATTAGATTGGCTAAGGTGCATATTAAGAGCTCTCCTGTTATTCATAATGGCCTAGCTTTTCAATCTTGGAAGAAGGAACTATACAAATCTAAAAGGAAAGATAATGACAGCATGATTACTTTGTTCTACATTTGTATATGAACATGTTTTCCATGAGCTAAGCTTCATTGCAATATGATATGTTGGATGTAAAGCTGATCCAAAGCCCATTGGTGTCTATGGTAGTCTTTTGTTGATTTTAATGGACTTTCAGTCAGGCCCTAAATCTACATCCCAATGGTATCTGTTAATTTCCTTAGCTTGAGACCCTTGGACTAAATGTACTGTAGAAAGGCAAACTGTTAAGAGTGACATTTTAAAATATATGAAACTACTGGCCCTGTTACTGTCATAAGTGACTTCTGCAAACTTGGACTCACACTCTGAATGCACAAACCAACTGTAGGTGCAGTTCTGAATGCCTGATACTAAGTGCTTGCTTTTGGATGTAGCTTAGAGGGGCAAATGCTCAAGAGTTTCACCCTCAATTTGATCGTAGGTTTACATTTTGGAAGTTCAAATTATGCTCACATTAGTAAGTCTCTTAATCAGGCCTTTTAACTATTTTAGGTATTAGACTAGATAACCCTCAAGTTACCCTTTAACTGTACATTTGTATAGTTTGTCGTGTAGTTTTTTAAACAGAAAAGTGTTAATCTTTTGATAGTTTTTTTAGGTGTTTTGTAAAATGTATCAGACAGTCTTCTGTGTAATCATAAGAGAATGCTAAGAAGCACAGCGTAGGTAGGAAGTGCACTGGCATTAAATTCCGTAGTGTTTTGGAGTGAGTTTTGTAGAACCCCAATACATTTTTATGGAATCCTATTGAGTTCACCCCTGTTTGTTCTACCAGACTATACATACAATCAGGAGAAAAATTATGGCTGTGTATTAAAGGGTTATAATATAGGCATCACAGGGAAAAAAGTCCATTATCAAAAACCTGCTGCATGTTCATAACTTTGGGTTTTAGTGAGGCTGCTACAAGGTTAATTTTATGCAAGCTCAGTTATTTTGTTTGCCCCTTGCCAATGTGCCAAAAGCCAGGATTGATATTTTAAATGTTTTGAGTAAAGAAAAATATGGGAGTGGTGCATGTCTGGGACACCCAAATCAACTAAGCCAGGGGTTTTCAACCTTTTTAAATCAATATACCCATGGGTGACTGGGGGGCACCAGCAGCTGATCACCGACTAGGGCGGGGGGTCCCCTAGCAGCCAATTGCTGACCCTGAAAGTGCTGGTGGCAAAATCAGAAGTGCCATCAGCACTTCTCAGGGAGGGCAACAACTGGTACACCCCACTTCCCGGCCAGCGAGGGCCAATCTCGGGGGGGGCACATGCCCCCACCACATATCGCCTGTGAGTGTACCCCTGGTGGCCAGATGCAGAGCGGGCGGGGTGGGGAGAGCATAGCCAGATGTGGAGCAGGGGGGTGCGGGGTTGGCAGCAGCCACATGCGGAGCAGCAGCAGCATGGGGTAATGGGTGGCAGTGGCAGCCACTGCATGTGAGCTTCCCCCACCCCCCAGGCCCTACTCCTGGGAGGCAGTGACATGGGGTGGTGGGGGCATCATTCCATCCTAACCTGCCTGGGCATACCCCCTATGGCCTTCTCAAGTACACCCAGGAGTACACATACCCCTGGTTGACAACCTCTAAACTAAACCACAAAGTAGGCCTATGCATGTCTACAAGTCCATCTGAAATTTTAAATGGGAGTTTTGGATATCACGTCAACACTCCCCAATATTCTGAAAGTTAAGCCCATGGTGTCAGTTTGGGATGAAGAACCTTCATGAACTCTTGTATGTAAATAAATAAGTCACCCAGATTGAACGTGGCCAGGAGTTAAATGCAAAACCAGACATTCACAATGAAGTTTTCATTAACTAATATATAAATAACTATTGCCTGACTTCTCTGCCAGCTTACAACAGAGTTTGCATAAAATGTGACTGATGTAGGTAGGTGCAGTGTTTAGAATCGGGCTCAATATGTTTAACTAGCAAGAGGGGAAAATGTTTAAAAGTATGAAAGTAACATGGAGATCAAGCCCAGTACCTGAAGGTCTGTGTTTCATGCCTGTCTCCAAGAGATTGCTATTGTGCTCTGCTATATGAAATTAACAGTAGGGTGTTGTGAATATCTTTGAGACTGCAGATGGTATCTATCAGCCAATATTCTAAGTATACCACAAAACTCAGTAGTCCTGAGAATATGTTAATAAAATCTGTGTACCTCAAACAAGAGGACAGGTTGTGTTATTTGTTGACCCTTCTGAATAACATGTATGCAACTCCCTGTGTATTTCATGCTTTATCTCAGTGTTGCATGAACTGATGAGTCTTTCATTCCTTAGAGCATTCCTAAAAGTTCTGTACTTGTGAAATCAATGAGTGGATGTAATAAATATCAATGCAGTGCACACTCACCAGGTTGGCTGTTCCTATCCAATGTGTGTCAGATCTGACACAGAGTGATCTGCATTGATGGAGTTAAGTATCTTTCAGTTCCATTACTCATCTTGTCTTCAATTTTTAATTAAGATGACAACAAACAAGGGCATTGCTGCCCATTTATAATTCTGTTGAAATGTAGGATATTGCTGTGACATTAATACTTCTCTCCAATGAATTGATTGATATTCTCCTCATCTTTCTCAGAGCCTCCAAAACAATTATCTTGCTGAAAATGATGATTGTGTACTAGTAACTTAGACCACACTTGAGCTAGAAATGAAAGGCTCCACAATCTCTAGCCTATTTCGTATCAGTCTAGTAGTTCTTGCTCAAAAGGAGTCTCCCACTAACTTCACAGACTGTAGGATAAGCCGTCCTTACTGTTCACCTTTCTTCCAGAGGAAAAATGTAATTGGAAATAATAGTACATATTGTGTTGATATACTATATTTAATGTGTGCACATATTTATAGATGAAGATACATACAGTATATTTATATTTGATTGATATCAATATATTCTGTGTAAAGACATGTAAATAAGAATCTGCATTGGGAGGGAGCACTGGCTGTGGAAACACTGCTTTGATAAGAGTATGAGTGTAGGATCAGGAAGGTGTAGCTCCCTGAAAACAGCATATAATTATTAGATGTGTTTATGAAGTCTTCACTTTTTGGGGAACTATTACCAGAGTCAGGTCACTAAAGTGCTTAGGACCAATACTTGGGAGAAATAGGATATACGTTTTACTTTGTACCCTGATGCCTATCAGAAATCTTTAAAACCTGACTCAAATCCAAGTGTATAACTATATTTTTGCCTAGTTGCTACTTCAGATTGTTTTTTTACCTGTTCTGCAAGCCATAGAAAAGAAAGCAAGAGCAGTGAGAATAGGAGAGGAAGCCTGACAGAGCCCAGAGATCTCACAGTAGTGGGGAAACAGGGCTGTGATTTGGAATGATTATCATCTACTCTCATGCCTGCACACTGAATGGAGAACTTATCATTTAAAAGATTACCTTGTCAATGATGATAAGAGCACATTTTCTTCCCCTGCACACAGCGCTTACACTGTGGTGACCATTATGGCTGGTGCTTTTATCAGTGATTTAGAATGAAGCTGTCAAAAACTTTAAATAGCTTCTATTAAAGTAAAGTAATGTGGTTTTATCTATATAAAACCTGCAAAATTTATCAAGGAGTCCAGTATTGCCTTCCTTTTCTAATAAAAGACCTTGCAGCTACACAGCAGTGTAGTCAACCCCTTCCCCCCACCCCCAGAATGCCAGGCAGTTGAAGTACTTTCGGTCCACTTACGGGTCTACCGGGGAGCATGCTAGGGCCCCCCCCCCCCATGCCTCTCCATTTCAGCAATCAACCACAGGGGGACCCTGGGGGACGCCCCAGACCCAGGAGGCACAAGTCGCTGAGCCTGGGGGTTGCAGCCCCTCTCCCCCCCGCACAACACAGCAAATCCAAAAGTGGACCAGAAGTGCTTCTAGTCCACTTCCAGGTCTGCTGCTGAGTGAGCTGGGGAGTCCCCCATGCTCCTGTGGGATGCTCCATCTGCCTCAGCACTGCAGCATTCATAAGCCTCCTGGTACCTTGAGGTATGTGGAAAAAACATTTAAATCTGTGTCTATATCCAAATCGCCAAACCTTTCCGAATCTCTCTGAATCAATTAGGAGAGTTCCAGTTTGATTCAGACAGATTAAAGGGCCCTCTGATTTGATTCAGATTTGGAGATTCAGCCACTGAATCGGGCCAAATCTTTGCCGAATCAAATCGGGGACCAAAGCTTCGTACATCCCTAACCTTCAATTGTACTCTGCCTCTAACATCTGGTTACAAACTAGTGAACTGATCTCTTGCTATAAGTGTTGAAATTACTGTTTTTCTCTTACTTTTTCTCTTTTATGTTAGTTATCTGTAGTGAAATCTCTGTTGTATTAAAACAGAGGATGAACTACTGCTGATGGAGGAATTACTAGATGAGAGATTAGGTCTGAATTATGCAGAAGGCCAGGATTTCTGGGTCCTTCTGGCCTGGAACTATCTCAGAGGGAAAGAACTTGTAAGGGCAGGGGCGCATCCATAGGGCAAAGAACATATCAGATTTGCTTTATTCTTGGCATGCTCCTGTGCACTGGCATGGGGAGTGTTCTGTGACACTTTGTAGAAGGGCCATTTACAATTGTATAAAAATCTAAAGTGATTCATATTTTTTGATCATCCAATATTATGTCTATAATTTGGAAGCTGTTCTCTTTCATGATAGCTTGTCAAACGCTTACTTGCCCCACTTTCTTTTAGATGACAATACACCAAGCTACCTCTAAAAATAAGATGGTAAATAATCAAAAGTCATGGATTTGTTTTGCTACCTCACTGGCTTGTTTTAGCTGCTGTTCTTTTGTTTCATATAGAAATGTTGATGAGACATTGCTGTGCTAGAAATTTTTCCAACCAATTTTTCTGCAACAATGAGCTTCTGAAAGCAGGTAGAATGATGTGCTGCTGGCTGTTTCCAATCTTTGCATCGATCTCCCCTGTCTAACTAGACAAAGAACCAGCCTCACATAGACAGGTGAGGGCAGCATGTATGAATACTCTGACAAAAAGTGAAATGACTGCAGTAGTATCTTTCTTTGTCAAATGGGTGAATAATGTTAAGCAGTCAGTGTGTCTGCCTCAGTTGTAGCAGTGTTGAACTTAAGGGCTTTGTTAACTGTCTGTGAAAACAAAGGAAAGTGCATTTGGATGCTGTGCAACCTTCTCAGGTTTGTGAATCTGGGCTAGAAATATCAGGAACTAGGTAAGACTGAGGCCAAGATCTTAGCAGGATTCACAAAGGAATTAGAGGTTTATATTGCTAGAAAGAATATCAAGAACTGCTGTTTTCCAACAGTTTTGTTTGAATAAGGATATAAAGCCACATGCTTTGCTAGGAAACCAAATTTTTCTATTGGACATTAGGAAGATGTTTTTTCATCGAGAATGGATATGGGAGCACTATTTCTCAGTATTTCTGCTCCAGCACAGAATCCCAAAGAACACAGCAGAAAAAGTAAAGGTGTATTTGCATATCTGCATTATTTATATACCCATTTGGGTTCGCACAAAGTATAGATAGATGTAACAGTGGTATCAGTATCAAAGGGTATTGATGCAAGTTCATGCCATGCAGTTGTTGCATATTCATAAAACCCTACTTTCTTCAGGGTTAAAGGTTGGGCATGTTGACTAACTTGTATCACTACAGAATCAGGCAGATGTAATGGCTGTTGCATGCTCCCAAGCAGCAGCTTTCCCTGCTCTTGTAAATCACCTAAAATATGCTTATCCATTAGGGCTGCGTGATGCTTCAGTCCCTCATTTAATATAGTGGAGATCTGACCTGATTCAGTGTTTGAATCTCCGAATCCAAATTGAATCAGGTGATCCTTTAATCTCTCCAAATCAAATTGGAACCCTCCAAATTGATTTGGAGAGATTCAGAAAGGTTTGGATATATGGACATAGAGACATCTTTAAATGTTTTTTCTACATACCTCTAGGTAGCAGGGGCTCATGAGTACTGTAATGGTGGAGCACATGGAGCACCCCACAGGAGTGTGGGGGGCTGCCCAGCACACTCATCAGCAGACCTGGAAGTGGACCAGAAGCACTTCCGGTCCACTTCCAGGTCCATCGGGGAGTGCGCGGGCGGGGGGGCCCTCACACCCCCCAGCTTGGCAACAGGTGCCTTCTGGGTCAAGAGGAGCATCCAGGTTCCACCTTCGGCCAGTTGCCAAGCCGGGTAGGCGTGGGGGTGGGGGGGGCCCAGCGCACTCCCCAGCAATCATGGCAGTGGACCGGAATTACTTCCATTCCACTTCTGGGTTCACCACTGAGCACGTGGAGGGCCCCCCCACACTCGTGTGGGATGCTCCATGTGCCCCAGCATCACAACGATCATAAGCCGCACTTGCTACCTCCAGGTATGTAGAAAAATTTTAAGGCTGTATCTATGTCCAAATCGCTGATTCTCTGAATCAGCATTGAATCTTCAGATTCAGCCAAATCAAATCAACAAATCGAATCACTGTCTCTGATTCGGGCTGAATCTGAATCGAATAGGGCCCACTTCACACACCCCTATTATCCATACCCAGCATCATAAAGGATGATCTCCAGTATCTAGTATTGATCCTCTTGCCCATGAAAACCATTCTTTTATGGTTCAGTGGTAGAGGAGAACCATAATTGGGGAAAAAATTGTTTTGGGTCAACTTTACACCATTTCTGTAAACCTTGAATTAATCAGAAAGTTTATTTTATATTTAATGATACATTTTTGTTTCTAGTATTTTTTTCTAGCACTATCTCCATGGAGATATGAAGTGAAGTGCCATCAGCACGTTGCTGATGCCCACCTCTAAATTTCTCATCTGACTTGGGCGCTGCAGTCTCTATTTTCTCCCACAGCCTGACTGCAGTTGGGGATTGGATGCGGGTGAACCACTTGATGCCAGAGAAGGAAGAGATCATGATGGTGGGTGGTTTGCAAGATCTGAGGGGTGGGTGGGAGGAATTTAGACACTTGTCATTGATGGACTTCAGCTTCCCCTTTCAGGTTTGCATCCTTGGGTTGCTGCTGGATCCTGTGCTGTACCTGGATTTCCAGGTGGTGGCAGGACTGCCTTTCACTAGCTCCATCTGGTTGGAAGGCTGTGACCCATTCTTTCAGATTCAGATCTGGCTACCATCATTCATGCCTTTGTAACCTGGAGGCTAGGCTACTATTATGGGCTGCATGCTTTTGGTGATTGTTCAGAAGATGCAGCTGGTAAAGAACACAGTAGCCTGCTCTTTGACATGGGTGGATCACCAGGAGCATATGACTCTGGTGCATCAGAGTCTGCGCTGGCTCCCAAAAGCTTTCTGGGCAAAACCTAAGATGTGGGTTTTGACTTATATGGCCCTTAATGGCTTAGGCCCTATGTACCTAAGTGACCCCCTTCTCTTTTATGTCCTACTGCAATCCTAAAGGTCAGCTGAGAGAAATCTCCTGTAAAGTATGATCAATTCACCAAGTTTACTTGGCAAAAACACATGAAAAGTTGTTTTCAGTAGTCAACTGTCAGCTCTGGAACAACCACCTCCTTGAGGCCCACCACAGCCTAAGCCACATCTTCCAGAAGTGCTGTAAGCCCTTTCTATTTTGATAAGCATTTAGCAGGCAAAGAAAGCTAAGCTCAGCTATTGTTTATCAGGGTTTTGCTATATAATTTATTTTAATTCTCTGTTGGCATTTATAAATAGTTTTTCCAGTTTTGTTCTCTAATTCGCTTGTTCTATGTTATTGTGTTGTCTTCTGTAAGCTGCCCTGAGCCTTTATTGAGAAGGGTGATATATAAATAAATAAATATATACATTTAAGCAAAGAAAATTTGGAAACCAGCAACATTTGCAAATCCATGATTCTGCTGTTGCTGTTTCCCTCTCCCCCTCATATACTTGACTACCTAAGACAGTCTTCCAGAGAGTGGGAGCTCTCAGATTCCCTGGTTTCATGATTTGAAACAAGGGTTTGAACCAAAATCCTTTACTTCCCAGAAAAAGTACCTTACAGAGCAATCCAAAATAGGTCGCTCTCTCCTTTGGATGAAATTACTAAATATTCTTTGGGCCAAAAATTGGCAAAGTGAGAATGATTGCCATGGTTAGAGTGCTAAGTCGGAAATATTTGCCCACTTTGATCTAAATTTTCAAATAATCAGTAGACACGGGTGTTAATTTGTGTTGAATAATTATAATTATTGAATAATTGAATAACTATTTGCCAACAAATTCACATATTTCTAACCATCATCCCATTTGGCCTACATACAGTTTTATATTGCGACTTCTCCTAACACATTTCTGTCTTTGCCTTATTGTTGTCCATGTCTATAGTTACTGAAATTAATTGTTCAAATGCATTTCACTGTATAACTGTAACATTTAATTAGGACAAAAAAGCACATTTCTGTGACAGTTTTCAACCTTTGAAAACCCAAGGTGTTTTACAAATATTGGAGGTAAAACTGGTATCTCTTCTCAGTTTCATCAGAGTATGTCTGAAATAACTGTGCTAAATTTATGAAGTAAATTATCCAAATCTTGCCCACAAAGCACCTGTGATGTTTAGCTGTTACTACGGCAAAGAACTAGTAACTGCATACAATGTGGAGACTCCTTTGGAGGCATTGTTTCCATATGAAATATTCTAAATTCAGCATCAGGTTTGTTTTGTCCTTTTCTGCTGGAATTGGTGCAATTCTAATTGTGCCTTTCATTATCTCCCTTCCTCTCTCCTCTTTTTCTAGTGTCTATCAGCTTGTTGTCAAAGAAGAGAGGCTGCAAAAGGCACGGAGGGCTGCAGACATCATTGAGTGCTTCTCTGTCCCAGTGAGCTACAAGAATGCTTCCAGCCTTGACTCACCCCATTACTTTGCAGCTGAGCTGAAACCCATCAACCTGCCAGTCACTCAACCCTTCACAGTGGGTGACAACAAAACCTACAATGGATATTGGAATGCTCCACTCTCACCACTGAAAAGCTACAGCATCTACTTCCAGGCTCTTAGCAAAGCAAATGGAGTAAGTACAGAAAGAACTGAGGCTGGCTTGAAGTAAATGGCCAACTTCCATCCCTCTACCTCCTACAAATACACATTGTTCCCCCTAGAAAAGTTAAAGAAAATTAAGCATGTCACTACTGTTCCATGCTCAGCCTCTGGCTCTTTGTTGCACTGAGAACCTTAAAACAACCTCATCACTGGAGATATATTTTGCCAAACAACAAAAATTGGTGGTATTTGGCTGCGGTATGATCGATCCTTCCAGTGCCGCATTCTTTTTAAACTCTAGAGATGGGTCTAGAAAGAAGGTAGTGATAGTACTCCCCAATTATCTCCACTTACAAACATTTGCCATGTCTGCAAATTAGATTACGGAAGACAAGACCTACAAGAAACTATTAAGTAGGACAACCACTAATCTTGTATCTGGCCATATTTTAATTTAACACTTATGTTTGAGAATTTCTTTTGAAGCAATATTGAAGTAATGCTGGCCTTCAATGGGAGTTGAGTGTCTAGTAATTTTGAGCTATTTTGAAAAATCCCAGATTATCTCCATAAACGTTAACATTTTAATGTGAGACATTGGTTTGAAGTGGAGACCACATGGATAAAGAATCTGTTCTGACTGTTCTTGTTAGCAAGTGCTACACCTGCCATGATGAAATATTACTTTTATCAGAGGAACAAAATAGAAGCTAGATGGCATTTCTGTTTTTCCTTCTTATACTGCTTAGTGTGTGTTTTAGCACATTTCCCAGCACTCAACCCCATCTCTTTTTATATTAATAAATACATTGTCTCTAAAACATCAATTTATTTTTGTTTTCCCACAGATTTGTGCTCAAAGGTGAATACAAATCTGTGGGATTGCAGGTGACCCACACAGTGCCAGCCCCTTCACACACAAAAGACATGCCTACCCACACAGGAATCATAGAAATCATAGAAAATTAGGCTTGGAAGATGTAACAGAGCACAAGGTGTGCTCTGTTACTTGCAGGGGCCTGAGAAGCAGCAAGGCAGCCTGCAGCTGGCTGCAAACCCAATTGGGCATAATTGCCTGATTGGGAACAGGGCCCAGCATGCCCTGTAAGAACAGGGGTTCTGAACAGCAAAGCCAGCACCAGTTTGCTGCTAGCAGCCAGAAGAACAACCACCCAGCTGGAGCTGCTGCTTGTGACACCTTAGAGGTAAGGGCAGGAGTTATGGGGATGGCTGGAAGCTCCTGGTCCTGGGGCATAACGTAAAACTACACCCTGATGGGGTTGGATGGTGTAGTGGGGCTGCTTGTGACAGGGAAGCTTCCAAGAAATGCTACACCTGCAGCCTCCCCAGTGAAGGGCGAGTATGGGGTGACAGAAAGCCTCAGCCCCCACTGCTTTGTGGGTGACCCCATGGATGGGAAAGGCTATGGGAGCACACTCTGAAGGACAAAGCAAGAGCCCAGACTCATGGTTGCGGTGGTCAGCGGTCCTGAGCGCCAGTCTAATGGCAATGAGCTCGGACGAACAGGCAGGGGCTAGCGGGGCAGAGACGGCACAGACGCTTGGTGGTTGCAATGCAGTTTTATTACTTACGCCTTTTTGGGAGCGTAGGTCACAGAAGCAAGCTGTTGTTA
>NW_017729017.1:3054304-3054542 GCF_001723915.1 Gavialis gangeticus
GGCGGTCAGCGGTCCTGAGCGCCAGTCTAACGGCAACGAGCTCGGACGAACAGGCGGGGGCTAGCGGGGCAGAGACGGCACAGACGCTTGGTGGTTGCAATGCAGTTTTATTACTTACGCCTTTTTGGGAGCGTAGGTCACAGAAGCAAGCTGTTGTTACAGAACAAGTAATTGAACCCTAGGTTGAAATAATGACTGACTGACTGAACTAGTAAACAAAACAAAGTAGATCAGAACC
>NW_017729017.1:3059542-3070516 GCF_001723915.1 Gavialis gangeticus
CAAGACCTTAGCAGGTCTCTGGTCTCTGAGAGTCTCCTGATTGAAGTTCTCAGGTGATCTCTCTCTCTCTCTCTCTCTCTCTCTCTGGGCTGGTCTCTGCTGTGGGCGGAAACTTACTGGTCTTAAGTATGTTTTAGGTGGCCAATCAGATAGCTCCCCTTTTGGAAAGTTCTAGTCCCTTCTGGTGCATGTCCAGGCATGCGCATGGTGCCAAGTCAGATTACCTCAGTGAACTTTTATGATGGACAAGTGTGGGGTCGAACATGGGGCATGTGCTGGGCATGCTCACTAGCCCTCTGGGGATTTTCCACTTCCTTGTCAGCGCATGTCTGTGCTTAACACTGTGTTATCCAGCACCTCATTCAAATTTGGTTCTGACAATGGTAGTTCTGAGGCAGGGTGCCAGGTCAGGAAAGAACCTGGTGCAGCACTCAGACTCACTGTGAGCTCTGAGGCTGCAAACAGGAGCCAGGAGTAAGGCTTCAGGGGGGTAGGGCCCTGAGTCTTTGGGGAGCTATACAAGAAGCTTCTGAGGTAAAAGGATTAGGGACTATTGAAGCCCAGTGTACAGCAAGGGATATGCTTGAGGATACTGAGAACCCTGTGTGGGGGGGAGGCATGGAGCCCAAAGTGGGGCTGCGAGACCAGGATTACTGGGATAGGGACTTGGAGCCCTAAATTATAGGGTGCTGGGAACCATGAATGGAACCAGGTTGGGAGCCTAAGGAACAGTAAAGGGCTGAGACCCCAAGTGATTGGGTGGCTGGCATTTAGGCCAGACAAGCAGGCCAGATGCTAGGCCAAACAGACCAAGGCTGGGTGTGAAGCCACAGATGTTATCTGTGAGGCATGGAACATGGTGCAGGGGTGGTCAGAGCCATGTGTATCAGCCCTTGGCATCAGGGCAAGTAAATAGGCAGCTTCCTGTGTTTTTAAGATCTATCAATCATTATCATCAAGGCATGGCAGGAGAGGTAGGTGGGTGGTTTGCCCAGACACAAGTAGGTGGTCCTATGTTTGGACAAGCCCTGGGATGCCCACTTGTAACTGAAGAGACCTCAGGTCATCTAGTCCAACCCCCTACTCAAAGCAGGACAATCCCTAATTAGATCATCCCAGCCAAGGCTTTATCTAGCTAGGTCTTAAAACCTCCAAGGATGGAGAGTCCACAGCCTCTCTGGATACCTGTTCCAGTGTTTTACTACCCTCCTAGTAATAATTTTTTTCCCAATATCTAGCCTAAACTTCCCCTGCTGCAGCTTGAGACCATTGCTCCTTGTTCTGTCACCACTGAGAACAATTTAATTCCATACTCTTTGGAACCACCCTTTAGGTAGTTGAAGGCTGCTATGAAATCCCCTCTCAGTCTTCTATTCTTCACCCTAAATAAGCCCAGTTCCCTCAGCCTCTCCTCATAATTTGTGTCCCAGCTCCATAACCATTTCCATTGCCCTCCACTGAACTCTCTCCAATATGTCCCCATCCTTTCGGTGGTGGGGGCCTCACCAGTGCTGAATAGAGGGAAATAATCATTTCCCTTGATTTTATGGCAACACTTCTATCAATGCAGCATTGGGTTTGACTTAACAGACTAGCAATGCTACTGAGCATTCATAATGTTACTAAAGGTTTTACTGCCAGTATTTATCACCAGTCTTCTGTGTGGTTTCTTCTGTGTAACTTAAAAGTCAGCAAAGCTCTTTAATGCTAGGTAGTTTCCTCATGTAAGTTTCCATACTAGTCTACATTGTCTCCTTCCAGGATCCTTCATGTAATATAATTTTAGATGTTCTTTAGAAGAAAATTGTGAAATATATATATGTGCTTGTCTTTGTCCAGTTAGTTATCCTTTATATGAATGTTAATTGCTTGTGAATAGGTCTATTGGGAAGGAAAAGATTTATTTGCTCAAGTATAATATAATATGCCATCATAAATGGGTAATATGAATGGAAATGTAGGCTTCATTTGGCATGCTGGATAAAGGCAGTAGTGTGTGGTTTGTCTTCTTTCTGGAGTTCTGTTGCTAGAATATTTCACTGCATAAATCTATTAAATGCAATTCAGTGCAAGACCTGAAGGGCTGAACTTGAGTGCATAGTATCCTTGAATATTACCAAGTTAAGGGGATTAGTCCATAACGTTGAGTTAAAGACAAAAATATTTAGGTTCCAAGTTTGATTTGTTCTCTTGATCAATAAGGACATTTTAGGTCCAAATACTCAAAAGGACTATATACAACTATGTGCAGGATCCAACTGGTTGTACAAAATATATTTCTATGCAAAACAGGAAATTTTGTTGCAGATTTCTCTTTAAGCACACAGTTACTTTTGCATTCATGTGTTTCATTGACACAGCAGGTGCCAGTGTGATTTTAAGGTACACTTTAGGTGGTATGTATAAAACAGGGATTCTCAACCAGGGTGCTGTCTGATCCCTCTAAGGGTACTTTGGGACACGGGCAGATCTAGGATTTTGAAAAGGGGGTGTGCAGATGTGTAGCACATCATCACATATAACACAACAAATATGTTTCTCCAGTTAAAGAGAAACTAGAAGCTTCGCTAAGATGCTAAAGAGTCTAGTGCTACATTATTTACTTTAAGAGCGAAGCAAAAATAAATATATCTATTTTGGAATGTGCAATAATGTCTTAGTTTATATGTGAAGTTTAAAAAATAAAGTAGGCAAAAAAAGATATGTTTACATTTAGTTCTGTAGTCATCATAGTTACATGTACATCTTTTATTCAGATTTTAAAAATGAAATCTGTCTTGACAGTGCCTCCAATGCTTCAGTTGGAGGCACAACCAATGGATGGTGTGAGGGGGCACTCATGACCCATACATTGGGTAGGGGTAGCAGGTGTGACCCAAAGGTGGGGTGGGGGGACCATGCGTGAC
This sequence comes from Gavialis gangeticus, assembly GCF_001723915.1. Lineage (NCBI taxonomy): Eukaryota > Metazoa > Chordata > Crocodylia > Gavialidae > Gavialis > Gavialis gangeticus. The sequence goes on from NW_017729017.1 coordinate 3,062,449, forward strand.
CTGTGGGTGGGGTGTAGAGAGGTTCCCCCCCAGCAAAATTACACCCCCACCCCTCCCCAGGAATTATTTGCTCGTCTCTGGCAGCGGTGAACACTGATAAAAGCTGCTGCACCCAGACTGGCTTGTGGGATTGATGTTGAGCACTGGCTGAAGGGGGAGCAAGGGGCCAGGGGGTGCAAAATATAGAAGAGTGTAGGAGAACAAGAGAATGAAAAGACATCTAGGGCCAATGGACAGGTTTTCCCAGCCCCAGGGATGTGCAGGAGACATGGACAGAAGTTCCATGCATCAGTTTGACCTAAATTGAATGAATCTGATACTACATAGATGCAGGTTTATCTTAAACTGGGTTCTGCAATTTTTAAACTTGTTTGTGTGCATGGAACTTCTGTTCTGTTATAGGTTTAGACTGATTGCTGGTCACTGAGACTGGATCTGAAAGTGTAAGGTTGGCATGTGCTAAGTTTAAATCAGGTGGACATTTTTGACCCGACTTAACCTCACAAATGTTTGTACTTAGTCTGAAAAGGAGAGAGGGGGTCATTAACACATGTGGAGTAGAGTTTAGCAGGAATCAGATAAATTATAATTAGTCACATTAAGTCAATTGACTCCCTCAGTTTTGCCTGAACAGAAAGGCTACCACTTCTCCCAGGCAGTTGGTTTCAGAGTTTGGGTGGAGTAGGAATCTACCTCCACCTCAACTGCACCCTCCTTGATCCTCCTGCCTCAGGGTGCCAAATAATATTAGTACAGTTAGGTGTGCAAGCCCTAATGCATGATTCACAGGGTAAACCTCAAGAGTTCAAATAGTAATCCATTCTAATAAAATAAAGGGCTTAGTCCATCTGTCTGTCTGTCTGTAACACTCTTGAAGCACTCTGGTTACTGAAACAACCAGAGTGCTCCAAGACCATTACAGATAGGAGGAGGCAGAAGCAGGGAGGCAGAGTGGTGTCATGATGGAGCAGGGGGTGCAAGGCCAGCACCACTGGCCTCACCCTCCCCACACCCCCGCCCTGCTCCTTGGAGGTGGTGGCCCATGAGGGGGATGGAGGGGATGGCAAGGCAAGCTCAACCCCTCCCTCCACCCTGTTCCTGGGAGGCAGTAGCAGCACGGGGAGGGAGGGCAGTTACAGTTAGGGTTAGCAAGCTTCCTTCCCCACCTGCCCCCTGTCCTGTCATTCTTGACGGACAGTTCAGTAGTAGTATCATAAACATTCTGGCCCATTGTGGTCTTTGTGTGTTCTTTGCTGAGTATCATAGATAAGAAACCAAGAGAAAGCTAAAAGTTGGCGTTTTCTGAGGGGCATCTTGAATCTAATTAGGTTTAGAACCACTGATGTAGAAAATAGTGTCCCTTGAGCATACATCAAGTGTAATAATGTCCTGTGTTGTGCACAATTCTACAAGCAGAATTTAGATCTTTCAGGGAATACTCCATATTTCTCTTTACTTTAGGACAAAATATTCTGTAATTTTTTGTGTCCAGAGTTGTTTGCAGGCATAATTTGCCTTTTAGATTTCTGAATACTTTCAGAGTTCCATAAATGTATATAAGCATGATCCTTATGGAGCCTGCAAATGATCCCAGTTAAGGCAGGGCTAAAATTTAGTTATACATCGCTTATGCATATAGAACTGTTCAATGCAGTATTTGCCTCTTGTCTCAAACTAAGGTGTTCTATAGTCTCAATCACTTAACAGTTTTGAAATGATGAAATTTCTTTCCACACCCAGAACCTTGAATGAGAAACCTCATTTGAGCACTAAACAACATCATCTCTTCTGAAAAGTAAGGGACTCCAGTGGGAGTTTAACTTGAAGAAACTGTCTGGAACAGTCAAAAAGCAGCTTGATTAGGAGGAGGGTGACAGTAGCATAGGATATTTACTTTGTTTCAGCTTCACTCCATATTGGGGGCTTTGCTCCTTACATGTTCTTATCTGCTTGGTAACCATTAGCCATGATTATGACATTGAAAAAAACATAATTAACAGCTGGATGCAAAACAAGTGTAGTAAATTACTCCAAAATCAGATCATGAGCTTCCCTGGCTTTTCTTGTGCAGTGCTATATTTGTTTCGTTTTGTGAGTTTGAATAAGATAGTTGTTGTACATTGAATTCTTTTTTTCTGGACTGTCTCATGAGGATGGTCTGTGTGGTGTTGCTGCCAGACGAGTGTCTAAATAGAACACTTGTGAAACAGAATAGTCTTCAGCTTTGTTGTACAAAACACCTGCTTCCAAATTGTGTGAATTTCTCTCCAAGGCATTGTCAAAAGCCAGATGCTGAACTGAAATATGTCAGAGTTTAAAAAGTAAAGAGAGAAAAAAAAACAACCAGAATCCCAAATCAAGATTAGCACTTGTCTGAGACTGAGGGCAAGAGGCACATTTAGGTACTATTTATCTAATGGAAATGGTTACATACATTTGACACACAAGAGACTGTGGGCAATAAAAAAAAAAGTGGGATTAGATCAAGTGGAATGGCTTCTCTGACTCTGTTAGAGTCTTCCTCTGAAGATCAGAGTTTTCTTCTGATGTTTGATATCTTTGTCATTCAGGTAGTTAGTTGGTATGTGCTATGTGTCTTTGTCATGCTGCCATAGATGCTTAGGGGGGGTTATGTCCATGCAGCATGAGTGATTTTGTCTCTAGAAGCTATCCTTTACCTTACATCAATTCTCAACCCATTGGAACATGCAGGGCCCAATGACTTTTCTCTTCTCAGAAGGTGAGGTGAGGACAAGCCAGAATTATCATGCTAGTGTTACTCCCTTCCATCTCCCAATGGTTACCATTGGTGCTGGCCATGGAAGAACCGGTCAAAAGTGCTTTGCCAGACATCATTGGCTTCTGAGCCATCTTTTCCATGCACGGGTGGGGAATTTTGTGGTCACAATCAATCCAAACTAAGTGATAGCCAGTATGGACACTAAGGATTTTCAGGGTTATTGCATGCAATCACTATGCTTCACTTCTTAAAACTAAAATGAAATCTTAATTAAAGCTGTAGATTCAATATTCTAGACTATTTTTTCTTTGAATAGGTGGATGATGGAGAGGCTTCATAATTCAATCTGACATAGTATGGGAGACAGAGGCACTGTCACTACATCCTATGATACATGCTGGTGGTTCACCAAGTGAATGATCTTTTCTCAGGTCATAAGTATGAAGAGTGTCACCTTATCAGATAGTGAAAATACAATTTTTGAAGGAACGATGGGCTCTATAGAATCTCATTGATTTTCCCCTGCCCCTCAGCTCCAATAACTTTTTCTGCATGTATGCTCATGCAGTTCATTATCACAAGAAGATCTCAGGCTGGATTGCCACACACTAACAGAGTCCAATCACACTAAAACATGTTCCTCTACTCCTGGAAGATTTTAGGGGCAGAAGCAGCTATGCCAGGACTTAGGGTGATATTCGCCACCATAGAGATGACAAAAAGGTCAATGGAACACTTAAATCCTGCCTTTGCATTATTTTGAGAATATAAATGGCATCTAGGCCTGACATAGCTCTTTTGCTCAGGGTTGAATTTCACCCTTGAAGAGCTCTACAAACAAATAAATAATTTCATGTGGGATGTTCTAATATAGTAAAGGGCTTAGGCCATCTGTCTGTCTGTAACGCTCTTGGAGCACTCTGATTGATTACTGAAACAACTAATCAGAGTGCTCCAAGAGCATTCTGGACAGGAGGCTGTGGCAGCAGTGGTACACTGCCATGATGGCAGGGATGGAGGGGACAGAGCAGGGGGGCAAGGCCAGTGCTGCTAGCCTCACCGCCCCCCCCCCCAGCTCCCTGGATTTGGTGGTGACAGAGTGGATGGAGTGGGAGCCACCTACCACCCTGCTTGCCTCATTTCTCCCCACACACACCCTCTAGCCCTGCTCCCTAGAGGCAGTGGCAACAGAGCAGATAGAGCGAGGGGGTGAGGCCACCCACCACCCCGCTGGCCTTGCCCCCTGGAGGTGGTGGTGGTGTTGGGTGCTGGAGGAGATAGCGGACCAAGCTTCGCCCCCTCCACTCCTAGGAGTTGGTGGCAGGTGGCAGTGCTCCGTCGTGTCCCCCATCTCTCCCCCCCCCATCATTGCTGATGGGCAGTTGATTAGTTACTATATAAAAGGGCTTGCTCAACTTGCAATAGGTGAATCAGAACTGATGTGGCCCTGCATTAGTGTGTGTCTGTGGCACTTTCAGTACAAGATTCTGTACAATATCATGTACTTTTTGCAATCCTTATGCATAGTTCTTATGTTGTGCCCTGAACACTGCTGCAGTATTTGTGGAGACTGCTTTGCAATCATAATGAGTCCTTGTTTTCACACGTAGATAACTTTCTTGAATATTTGGGGCTGAATGTTTCTTCAGTGGCTCTCCGTATAAGGAGCTTTTTATTAGGTTAGGCAAAACCTTTTAAACTGTACACAAGGTATGAGAGAGGTGGCAGCAAATACACATTCATGAATAAATGAAGTATTTGTAACTTTATTTTATTAAAGGGAATAAGAAAAGAGTGATACCAAAAAAGAATGAAAAAAGGGAAGCAGAAATTTGATTTCATTTATAGTTCTTGTACAAGTATTTGCAAGAGCAGGGCATAAAATGAATTTATACAAATAACTGATTCAGTTTTCATGTTATAATTAAGCATGTGGGTAAAGCTCTCCAAGATTGGGACCCAAATTTGTAAAGAAAGTGGGTGGAGAAGGTAAATTATTTCTGAGGATGCTCAATTACTATTTATTAGAATTTTAACAATCTAATGAAACTCTGCCTATTTAATAGGCTCAGGAGCTGACAACAATTTATTCTCTCTGAGAGAAATGGTGGAAATATGTACTGAAGTAGAGCAGAATAGCTCTAATATTAGAAGAAGGAAAATATCTGGATATAAAAAGATGCTGGTTGAAGGTGTGCCCCTATTTTTATGTCTGCAGTCTGTACATTCTAAGCTGTTATTTTAAAAGGGATAAAAAAAAAATCATCAGTTTGCCCTTTTCTGTTGTGAAGATGCAGTTGTCAGATTAAACATATGTCCTGCTGCCCTGATGACCCCTTTCTGCAGAAAACTGTCCCTGTCCAAACATTAGCAGCAGATGAGAGCAGAGCTTGCCTCTTCATCATCCAGGGGCACTTCAGGGAGATGTGAACTTAAAAACCTAAATGGAACCATTTACAAGATAGTTAGTCAGGTCAATTTTCTTCTTCTGAAAGAAGAAGGAAAGGAAATGGGTGCAGAGACAGAGTGACAAGGAAGCTGAATGCAAAAAAAGGTATTAATATCCGTGATCACAGTTAACACGATAAAAACTAGAAAATTCACAACAGAATTAACTCAGTGCAGTTGCACAGATGTTTTTTAGTATTTCCTAATCTTGAGTTTCTGGTTAATATGTGTATTTTAGTGTATTATTGCATGCATTATAAAATATCCATAATGAATACAGTCAAATTAACACTGCTGCTGAAACCTTGATATGACGGGTTGGCGACCCCAGGGCCGGGTCTCGCATCAGCCCACCCACCTGTCTAGTGCAGTCTGCCCAGTCTTTCCTGCCACAACTTGATGTAATAACTTGATACAATAAGCAGGACGATGCCCATAACTGCCCCAATGCCAGGGGAGCACCATCCAGAGCTCCGTACCTCCCCTACACTATGCCTTGCAGATGGCATCCAGGATTGTAATAACTCTGGCTCGAGGCCAGGTCAAATTCTGCCCCTTATTGGGCCTCTACCATTCTGCCCTTCTCAGGCCTCATGCATATTGTCCCCTCTCACAGGGCCTCTTCTACTCCACCCCCCTTCTCACAGGGCCCCTTTCAAGCTGCCCCTCACCGGGCTTCACACATCCTGCCCTACACTGTGCAGCTTGTGGCGGGCCAGTAGGGGGCTCTCCTGCATTAAGCCACCCACCTCACTGTGCCCGACCACCTTCTAGGCTGCAAGTGTCTCACTAGGGGTGTCTCGCATCCAGCTGACCCCCTTCCTGGAGCACACTCAGTAGCCTGGGGGTAACGTTAACTGCCATCACCCTGAGAAAGGACTGTCTCGGCCCTGTGTCCTCGGGGAAACACAGGCCTAATAGTCCAATGTGTACTCAACCCAGTACAAGCACTTGGGGCACTTCCCAAGTTGGGGGCCAAAAAGGAAAGTCCCTCTTAGTCCAGAGAGGTAAGGGGCCTCTTAAGCATTATTTAGACCCACCCCTCAATAAGTCTCCTACACCAGTCACAAAGGAGAACTTTATTGATTACAGGGGGTAGGGTGAAAATAGGGTACAAGTTAGAGCAATATCATAGAAATCCCATAGAGCAAAACAGTCTGGCTGAGGTAGCCTTTTGATCACGCATCTGAGTTACTGCCAGCTATATATCTAACCAGATCTCGAGTAGCTTACTCACAAGTATTATCCAGAGGCTGTTGGAGATTCCCTCTGGAGGCAGGCCGTTCCTACCTCATGAGCTATGGGGGAGAGAGCCAGTTTCAGATGGTCAAGCTCCTCTCTAAGTCTGAGTCCCCCACATGACTGCTGCCCCCTCCTTCTGGGCAGTGTTAACTTATATAGCCTCTGTGACCTCATTCACCTGGTCCAATGGAGGCCAGCACCCATTGGCCAACCAATTTGAAATACATCACTAGTTGCCGGGCAGACTCTAGCTCACCAGGTAGAAGCCCCTCACCCAGGTAGCCGATACCAGTCATGCAGGCAAAGGGAGCAGGTTTTCCCCCTCCCTCAGGAATGTATCCATCTCAGGTTACCTAAAGAGATGGGGTAAAGGTGTGTCTCCTCTGCTGGGCCCATCCTAACCAAATTGTCACAGAGCAGAGATTTTGGGGAGAAACAAAGGTGGCTTCCTGCCACACAGCTCTTTGGGTCCCCCTTGGGCCCTACTGTACATGGCCCTTCAGGCTTCTTCACTCATGCACTCTAACCAGAACATATGCTGCCCTACTCTGTGTGGCCACCAGCTTTCTGCCCCACATTGGGATGAACTCAGCCATCAGCCCCTCTCCAGGTCACTCTGCTCCCTTCCTGGGGCCACCGGGCTCTCTCTCATTTGGCTTGTCCCGAGCCCTCCTCTCTGCAAGCTACAGCCCCTCAGCCCATGGGGCTCAGGTGTCCAGAGATGTGCTTGCCTCCCCATCTGCTTTCTAAATGACCCACCAGATGGTGGGGGATGTGGTTAAGGTACCCCTACCTGCCTTTCACCAGGGAGGTAACTGGCTTGGAATTTCTTGGAGACTCCTTCACCACAAGGAGTACCACCAGGGCACTTTTCCCAAGCAGTGTGCAATTTCCAGTCATACCCAGGACCAGGACCAGGACCAGGACCCTGACCCTCCTGCCCTTACCTCCAAAGTGTTCCGGAGCAGCCAGTCAGGCAGGTACTATCTTTCTGGCTTTCAGCAGCAGACTGTTAGCTCATCCCTAAGGGCCTGAGCTAAAATGGAGTCTGCTCAGCACTCTCCTTCAATCACAGAGCCCTCACAGGGTCATGTGACCATCTCATCAGAGCTGATCTACACCTGCTGCCACGGAAAGGCCTTAAAGTGGCAGATGCCAAAGGTGCTCTGCTACACTTGACTTAGGCATTTTGGGGAACTTTAACCTTCTGGCTGTGTAGCATTTTGTAATTAGCATAATCAAACTGTACTTTACATAAAAAATACAAGTCTATCTGAGAGTGTTTAAGATTTTTAAAAATATGAATTAAGCATCACAACATGTCTATTCGATTATGAAATAAATTAACTGATTATCTAAGTGGCTCCAGAACATATTCAAACTTCAGGGGATTCACCTTTTGAAAAAATATATTTTTTTTTAAATACATTTTTTCCTGTGCAGTCATTTTTATTGTGAATTGTAAGCTACTTAGGTAACTGGGCTTTGCCTGTATTAATTAGTCCCACCTAGCATGGGCTAAACTGAAACACAGGGGACTACAGTGATTACTCCATGGTTATACTAAAAGTTTTCATGAAATACAAATAGAGGCAGAAAATGGTAGGGTTTTTAAAGGACAGCTTTAACCCCCCCCCC
>NW_017729017.1:3071252-3075844 GCF_001723915.1 Gavialis gangeticus
CTATCCAGATCCCTCTGCAATCTCTCCCTCCCTGCTAGCGTGCTCACCTCCCCCCAAATTTTGGTGTCATCAGCAAATTTAAACAGGTTACTTTGCTGTCATCAGCAAATTCAAACAGGGTGGTGGAGAGCAGGTCCCACAGCTCCCTTCAAGTACAACTATGGGGGTGGGAGGAGGGGGAAGTTGACACAGGTGACATGGGAGTGGGCAAGGGGGCACAGGTGATACGGCAGGGGATGGGGGTGAGGGGAGTGAAAGTGTGCCCCCCCCTCCAGATTTCTGTGCCCACAGTGGGATACAGGGCTGAAGTCAGGCTGGACCAGCTCTGAGCAGGAGCTCCCTCTGCAGCCAGTGGGTAGGACCTGGCACACGAGGCGGTGCTGTGTTGCCAGGGTCAGCTAAGGTGAGGTGCCCCCTGCCCATCCAGTAGCAGCAGGGAGCACAACTCTATGCTACTACTGCTGCCACACCTCACCTTGGCACTTGTGGCAAGGCAGCACTTCCTCCCATACCAGGTCCCACTCACTGGGCTGCGGAAGTGGCTTCTACCTGGAGCTGCTCTGGCCAGGCTGCAGCCCCGCATCCCATGCCCCACTGTGGTTGCATAAATCTGGGGGGGCACCTGCCCCTGGGGTGCATCACCTGAGCCCATAACTCCCTTTCCCCACGCACCCACCACCTTCCTCAGACACTGTGGGGCTGGGGCCTGGGGGCAGCAGATAGTGGATTGGGAATGAGAGGCCCTAGCAGAGCTGGGGAAGCTGGGGGTCAGGAGTGAGGATCACTGGCAGGACCAGGGGGCTGGGGGTCAGGAGTGGGGGGCATTGGCAGAGGTGGGAGGGGGGCTGTGGCTTGGGAGTGAGGGGCAGGAGCAGGGCACTGACATATCAGGGCTGCTCAGTGCCACAAAGCAGCGGGTGGGGACAACCACAGCCTGACCCACGTCCTGGTGAGCAAAGGGGACAGGGGAAGCTCTGATTTACTGTGATAAAAAAACCAAAATCAAATGCCAAAATATACAGATATTTAGAATTTGTTTTGTTATAATGATTGAGGCACTGCTAGGCTTCCAAACTGCTTTAAAATGGTAAATATATCAATAAAATATTGTGTTCAACTGATACCTGTATCTATAGTAGTGTTTCATTTTAATCACAGAAAAGCACAGGTTTTGACGTTTTAAATCAGAGAATCTGGGATTTTTAAATGGAGAAATCCAGGATCTCTGCTAATCAGAAACTGAGACCAAGTTCTCCATTTTACCCAATAAACCATCATCTACGTGAATTGTTCTCCCTGGTGGCTTTTGCACTTCCTTCCATAAAGGAAATATTTTAAATGCATTTCTGAAGTCCAGATGTCTTGTTCTTGGAGTGATTGATTTCCTTTGCTTTTGGCAGTGCCAAAGCACTGTCTTTTAATAATTGCAGTTGTCTGCATTAAATACAGCAATTAGTAGATGTAAATGCAAATAGAACACACTGTATCCTGTCTTCTCAAATTACCCTGTGTCAGGAATATGCACATGCTCAATTGAGATCAGTTACAGCATCATTAACAGAATTTTCTTTTTGTTTTCTCACCTATACTTTTATCAACATTGACTAATTTCTCCAGCCTTCTGTTCCATGTTTCAGCTAACAAGAACCTATGGAAGTAGGAGAAGATTTTCCAAGACCAAACGTGGGATTTTATATGTTAAAGTGCCTTGTGAATTTTGACCTGCAAAAATGCTACCCTGATGTTTTGCGTGTCATATCCGTAGATGCCTTTCCGTTGATTGCATTTGCTCAGTTCAGAGTTTGCAACAAGATTCCCATTTATTGTGACTTTCAGCATAACATGCTGAGGCTGTTCTCTGATAATAAAGCTGTGTCCTTTCTGCTTCATATATCATCACTGACAGTAAAGGTACTGAGATGGTGCAATACTTGGCAATTCTAGCTGATGATGCATGAGGTAGAAGTGCATGCAGCTCTCCCTTCTGCAGTTCTATTGGCTCTGCAGTGCTGAGTTGCACACATTTTTTTTTAAGGTCCAGTGAACCAAGTAGAATGTGACTCATATTCACAAGAATAAACTGTGCCGCAGGCCTTCATGGAAGAAAGCATGGATGGGATGATGTGATAGCCTGTGATAACAAACCTGAAAGCAGGCAACTGGACTAGATGAAACAAGAGATCCTCTCTAGTGTTCTGTTCCGATGTATTACAGAAAGCCCAGTTGCTTCCAGCACGCACACAATACTATCTGCACCACCCCACTGACTATCATGGGGAGGGATCAATGTCCTGCTTCCACCCACACCACGTGCGCAAGGTGCGCTTGGAAGGGAGATGGGGGAACTGCCCCCTTGCTTCCCAAAATAGAGAGAATATCGTCGTCTCTTGTCTGTTGTGCAAAATACATATCGGTGTCGTGCAAACTTTCCATACAGTCTGCCTACACCTATGCCAGGGCCACTGCTAGTCTGTCCAACATAAAGCAGTTCTTCTGTAAGCACAAAGTCACCCTTTAAAAATATGTGTATCAGTGCTGGTGTCAGTTGTTGAGCAGCACAATTCCACTGTCGTCTGCAGTACATACAATGTTTGTATTAATGCAACGTTGTTATATGTTGTAATTTATGCTATATTCATTACACTTGAGATGTGTGAAAGAACTTGCAAAGACATAAACTTTAAGAAAGCCCAGCAGCAAATTATAGCCTGACAAAATCATTTTTAAACACAGCAACAGTTTAGGGTTTGGATAGCATCCGTGTGCAGTACAAGCATAATCTGTGCAGATAATTAATGTAGAATGAGGAATTCAGGACACTGAAGATAACAGAAAGGGGCAGGGAAGGCATCTGAGTTTTTGCTTTTGGTAAAGCCAAATTCAGTACTGTAGCTCAGATTTAAGCTCTTCTTTTTTCTTCTGGTTTTAATCCAAACTTTCAGAATCTAAGGTGGGTCAGATAAAAGGTTTGGGATTTTTCCCAGCTCTGTAATGAATAAACTGAGGTAGTCTGATTTAAGTATTCCTTATTTGACAGAACTGGTCATATGGCATGCTGTTTCACACACAAACTGGATATGCAAACGGACATGTAGAACCCCGTTTGCTATATGTGTATGTGAATACCTAATTTGCAAGAATCACAGCAATGATGCATGAACATTAGATGTACAACTGCATGCGCTTTTGACTCTGCATTTCTCTGCCTCTTACAAAATAGGTCATTAAACTGGTAAATGCTATTAGTTAATCAACATCTTATGTGGACAATTTCTGTCACATAGCAGCAGAGGAAAAATTGTGAATGTGTTGTCATTGTAACTCCCTAACAACTAGAGAAACATCTGTAAGCAAGTGTGTTAATACTGAGTATTTAATGAAAAGGAAAGAGTTGGCAGTATTTTCTGAGATGAAGTGGAAGAAAAATGATACTTTAGCTAACAGATTAATGTCTTGCAAATGGACAGTTAACAAAGTACCCTGACATTCTCCTATATTTTGATGTTTTCAGGAGACCAAAATCAACTGTGTTCGACTGGCGACAAAAGGTATGTGAGTTTCTCTCTCCCTGGTTACTAGCATGATGCCAATAAGGTAAAAGCTACCATGATGACACAACATAATTGCAGTGACCACTGAAAGCCATGGGCCTTTCTTAAAGCAGGTCTGGACTGGCCAGGCCAAATCCAGTTTCCACAATCACCTTCTATGGCCTTTGCAAGTATTTAAGGCATTGTTGGAACAGGAACCCCCCCCAAACCCTTCTTCTTGTTATCTTATTTCCCTCTGCAAGTATTTGCAGTACATAAGAGAAAGAAGATTTATCATAAAGCTGGCTTTTCATGGAATTTGAGCATGTAAAAATCCCAACTTTAAACACAGGGTCCAGCTCCAGAGTTTCTGCTTTCACTGGTATGAGCTCAGAATAGATTCAGTAATAGCTTTGAGCAAATGTCAGGTAGCTGGTGATATGATAAGAATGCACTGGCAATGTATGATTAAGAATAACACTTCTCATCCCTGAATCCCCACTACAGGGTAGAACTCTGAGGAACCTTTCATCTCAGTGTCTAGGTTGCTCTTCAGGTTATGGAACTGCTCATAACTTGACTGATGATGTAATAATCAACTCAAGGGTTAATTTGCAAACAAAAGTGGTAAGAAAGCAATTTATTTGCAACAAAAATAGAAGAGTAGTTTGGAAAAGACATAGCACCAAGGAGCTATGAAACACCAGTTGACAGGTACCTAATATGAGAAGATTATCAGATCATCAGATTCTTTGGCATGGGACTTGGAGGAGTTAAGATGGTCAGTGTAGTACTTTAGAGATCACAGTAGTTTGGATAAGAGGCAGTTCTGTACAACCGCAAGAATTGCATTGGCCAGAGCCAGGTGCTGGAAACAGCTTGTGTCACCATTGTAACCCAAAGACAATGAGCCTTTTCTTCCCTCTTTTCCTTTCTTATGTGGCTCCACTTCTCTGTAATGCCCCCACACCATATCATTGCTTTCCTCTTTAGAGGTTCCTCATCAAATCATCATCTTAAGTCCTTTATCTGAGCTGCAAACATTCTGTACATCTTGACTCT
>NW_017729017.1:3080844-3089439 GCF_001723915.1 Gavialis gangeticus
TTTTCCTTTCTTATGTGGCTCCACTTCTCTGTAATGCCCCCACACCATATCATTGCTTTCCTCTTTAGAGGTTCCTCATCAAATCATCATCTTAAGTCCTTTATCTGAGCTGCAAACATTCTGTACATCTTGACTCTCCCCTCCCTCCACCTGAGTTTGACCAAATCCTGAGTTATGTGCCCATTTCAGAAACACTGTTTTAGCTTTCTGCTGGTAGAGATAGGCTCAGATGAGAAAGATGATAGGTATGGATGAGAGAAGTCCGGGTAAAACTAGAACGCACACAAAATGTTGTCCCAAATGTGACCGAAGAGGGAGAGTGGTCTCTTCTCAGGGATGTAAAATTTGATAACTTATTTTTTCAAAAGCTGTAGGAGTGTTGTTTTGTTATTTCTTTCACCTCTAAATCCTGTTTCTAGGACTGGGTGTGGAGATACACTCTGTCTCTCTCTAGATCTTTAGATGGATATTGCTTTTGCTATACATATAGGCAAATGTCTTGTTTCTTTATAATTTGCTTTTGGGTTTTTTTTTGCTTTTGCTTTGTGTCTAGTGCAATACATTTTTTGCACATGTGACATTTTCCTTTTTTTCTGGATAAATTTCTACAGTATAAGTTTGAGCAAATGCTCATAAAGTAGGGTGCAAGTATTAAGATACTTCTGGGGTAACTTTTATGCCAACTTATTTGGTATATAAAATCATAGAAAAGTAGGGTTGGAAAGGACCTCAGGAGGTCATCTAGTCCAACCCCTGCTCAAAGTAGAACCAATATGAAGGTATAGTATTCAGTTTTAATTAGGATGCCTGGGGATCAATCGATCAACATTCTCAGTGAAACAACACACCTTTGTTATATTCTACAAATGGCACTTCTAGAGCTGGCAGTAGAAAAAGGGTTTGCACCCAGGTTGTTGAGGAAAGAGCAAAATGTTCCCTTCCTCTGCTTGGAAATTCCTTTTATTTTAAGATATGCCTATATTACGAGGCTGAGCTGTAATCTCCATTTAAGTCAGCAGAGCCACGCCATTGTCAGAGCGCCAGGGCCTCATACTTCTAAACATGTTAGGCCTATATTTGCTACTTGCTAATGTGGAGATTTATTTGCACAACTACAGTACTGTAACTGTAATCAGGGAGAGGGAAGGGGAATTTACCCTGTTAGGACTGGGTCATCTTACTCTATGTATAGATTCCCCATATGTCTTCTATTTATATTGATTCAGTATACTTCTGTTGATGTTATCAGCTTTGCAGGGTAAGACAGAATCAGTGAGGTCCCATCTTGTCTTGATGGGTACCATCATCAAAGCTATCAGCTAATATGTGACTGCAGTGTCTTTACTAACAGAGATGTCAAGAAGCAGAAAGAGCAAAGCTTTCAGATTCTGCACTGGGCTTGCAGCATTGACAGTTGGAAAGTTCCGCATTTTACTTGCACCATAGATTGAGCATATCTTGGTTTTGGAGTTGACAAAAAAATAAAGCTCCTTTCGGTCTATTAGTTGCTGCTGTTCATTTATACACATTTGATGCCAGGTTAAGTCTGTCAAATTATTCCTGATTTACATTGGTGAAACTGAGATTAGAATTAAGCTAAGTTGAAATATAGGAAGTATTCTCTCATGAACTGACATATGATCAGGAGCAGTCAATGTGAAGGTGGGAATAATGAAGTGGTAAGATATGACAGGTAGTGTGTTACTGGGTGATTATAGCACGTTGTTGGGTGCTTCTGAGGCACCCAGTTGAAAGCTGAATATCTTGAATTACTTGAGAAGTTCAGCTCACTATTCCATTGTTACTTTTCCAGCAAGAATGGAGGAAGTTTGCTTTTGAAAGTTCGCTTCTCAAACAATTGAAAGAATTATGAAATTCTAGTATTTTTATTAGTTTAAACAAGGGAAATTGAGATGCTTCACAGTATGCTGATTTTTCCTTATTCCTTTATGATATTGTTTAGTTCTCATGTTATCATGAAAAAAAGTGTTCAGGGTCATTGTTCCTTTTCATTTCAATAAACTCAATTCAGGGATTCTGTACTGAGGAACGGAGTGATGTGGAGCACTGACTACCTACAGAGGGGAACCAGCTTGCAAGTAGAGGAGGTCCAGAATATCACCACTTTACTCACATGCTGCTTTTTTCAGTTTGCTCAGGAATGCAGTCTGCCAAGGTGCTAGTTTCACCTTTTGGGGTGAAACTAGCCATTACACAGATGTCCAGAATAAGATCGCTGCAACTCTATGTCCTAAATGATTTATGTAGTTCAAAAGCTTTATGTTAACTCATCGCATTAGGATTGTTTTTGCTGTTTCAGAGCACCGGTTCTCATGTTGCCAGTAGCAAATTTTCTAAGGCACAGTGGGTAGAATCCCATTGTGGAAGGCAGCAGTCTTACAGTGCATCTGCCAGTATCCTACCTCATGTTAGCAGCACTGGCTAGGGCAAGAGTTTGCCCTTCAAAATAAGGGGATAGAAATTAGGTTCAGACTGGGAATTGTTCTCAGCCTTAGCACTGAGAACACTGAAAGTCCATCAGAAAGCTTTATGCTTTTGTCCAGCCTCCAGTAGCTCTTTCATGCTTCACTAATATGTTTTCACCCCATAAACTAACACCATTAGCCTTATGTATGTATGCATTTGCTTTCACTTTGATCAGTCTCAAATTCCTTTCCATTTCCATCCAATACACATACAGGCTCCTTCTTTTTTTCCCCCATAGCAATTAAAAAAAGAAAAGGAAAATTACTTAACTGTTAGTCACCTTGGATGCATATCATTAGCACAGTGCACACTTTAAATCCAGGCTTGTAATTAAACCCCAATTTACCAACACTCTGCCACACCGTATTAATTTATCCCGTTTGTTTATTAGTTTTGCCACTTAGTTTCTTTGATGACATTATTTTATTTATTTTAATCTGACCCATTTTTTTCAGCACTAATTTCCTCCCCCCCCACTTCCTCAAAACACCATATTTATATTGACACTTTATTAGAGAAAATTGCAACCTCTTGCGAAGATGGAGCAATTACCTCTTGTATTCTCAGAGTACATTAAATTAATTTTAGAACATAATTGAAACCAAGGCAGAGGGCTCATTAACGGTTCCTTATCTCCTGATATTTGGTTCCTCTCTCATTTCAGTCTGAGTTCTTGTAAAAAAAAATGCAATTTTAATCATTAAATGATACATTTTTATTTTTATTTTCCTTTATCTTTTCTTGTGCATGCTTCTCAGGAATGGCTTTCCCTGTTCTTATCAGATTAGATAGGCAACAGGTGACCACACAATACCCACCCAGCCTGTTGAGCACAGGTGATTATCAGTTCAGGGAAAGGAAAGTCATGAAATTTCAAGCAGCTGAACAGCTTTTTTATCTTGTTTCATAATTTTGCCTCTGTGGGAAAGTTATTTTGAAGTTACTCTGAAAGTTTTCTCTTCTATATTGTTTTTTTGTGCTGATAGTGAATTTAACCCTGAGTAGAGGAGCCAACACAAGGCTCCAGGAAATGTTTTGAGTCTTCCAAAAAAGCATTCAAGCAGAGGAAAGGAAGTATATAGATTTTATGTGAATGCCATCTTGAGCATACATAGAGATGTTTTTCCTAACAGTGTATTGCAGTGTATTTAAAGTGTCCGTGGCACTTCCTGGAGTTAATATACACACTTTTTACCTTTGGAGACCTGGGTTCCAATATTGGATATTTGGGAGGAGGGGAGAAAATCAACTTTGATGTTACAGACTGTCTGTGTGTAGAGTAATTGGGAGTTTCACACCAAAGGATTTTCAAAATCAAACCCTTACTGTGCTGTTCTTAAACTATTTCATATCACAAAAAAACATAAAATGAGAAATTTTACCACTCACTTTCAAATAGCTGTGAAGAGCTGCGTTCAGTAAACTCAGCTAATGCTGTCTAATGCTATCTTTTGGCATGCTCCTAGGTTAATTTTAGAAAAGCTCAAAAACAGAAAAAGAAGCCCCATCATCTTGTGAATACACAACATCTTCCACTTTACTCAAATGCTGTGTGATGTAATATGTTAGTGTGGCACAGAGTTATAATATGTGATGTCACATGTAGGGGAAAATCATTTTTCCATTTTCGAGTGAATAGAATCCTTGTAAAGAAGTTCCAGTTTCAGTGCGATGAGGTCATTCCATTTCTCCACATCCCCCCCCCCCCTCAAGTTTTATTAACCATATAAAATGGGAGCAGTGATGAAGATTGGACAGGCAAGGTTCCAGGATGACTACAAGTGTCTGATTGCTACCCAAGCTCAGAATCATCAAGTTCAGGGTGATGTTATTTAGCCCTTTTATGCTGCATTATTTGGAATTGGACATCAGGGGATACTTGGAAGATTTGAGCTCGTATCAATCACTAGGGCTCATAAATAAACTCAGGTTTTAAAAATGACCAATAGAATCATAGATTCATAGATGCTAGGGTTGGAAGGTGCCTCAACAGATCATCGAGTGTGACGTCCTGCCCTGGGCAGAAAGAGTGCTGGGGTCAGATGACCTCAGCCACATGGCTATCCAGCCTTCTCTTAAAGACCCCTAAGGTAGGGGACAGCGCCACCTCCCTTGGAAGCCCATTCCAAATTCTGGCCAGTGTCCACCCTTACTGTGAAGAAGTTCTTCCTGATGTCCAGCCTAAATCTGCTCTCTGTCAGTTTGTGACCATTGTTCCTTGTTACCTCAAGAGGTGCCCTGGTGAACAGAGTATCTCTGGTTCCTTGCTGTGCCCCCCAATGAATTTGTAGGTGGCCACAAGATCACCTGTCAGCCTTCTCTTGTGGAGGCTGGAGAGATCCAGGTCCCTTAGTTTCTTCTTATAGGGCTTGGCCTGCAAACCCTTAACCATATGAGTGGCCCTCGTCTGGACCCTCTTGAGGTTATCCACATCCTTTTTAAAGTATGGCATCCAAAACTGGATGCAGTATGCCAACTGCAATCTCACCAGTGCCACATAGCGGGGAAGTATCAGCTCCTTGGTTCTATTTGTCATGCATCTGCTAATGCATGATAAAGTGCGGTTAGCTTTGCTGATGATTTTGTCACACTGATGTCTCATGTTCATCTTGGACTCCACTGTGACTCCGAGATTCTTTTCCTCTTCTGTGCTGCTGAGAGGGTCATTTCCCAGCCAGTAAGTGTGCTGGATATTTTTATGCTCTAGGTGCAGCACTTTGCATTTGTTCTTGTTGAACTGCATCCTATTGTGTTCTGCCCAGTTTTCCAACCTGTCCAGATCTGTCTGCAATCATTCCCTACCCTCCAGTGCATTCACTTCACCCCACAATTTAGTATCATCTGCAGACTTGAACAGAGTACACTTCATGCCCACATCCAATTCACTGATGAAGACATTGAAGTGTACAGGGCCAAGGACCGAACCCTGTGGGACCACACTGCCCACATCCTTCCAGGTCAATACTAACCCATCCACCACCCCACTTGAGCACGACCCCCAAGCCAATTTGCCACCCACTGGACTGTGTAAGTCACTGCCTCTTAAGTTATTTATGAGAATGGGATGAAATACTGTATCAAAGGCATTCCTAAAAGCCAAGTAAACAACATCCACCTCGACTCCTGCATCCAAATGTTTTGTGACCTGGTCATAAAAAGAAACCAGATTGGTCAGGCATGCTGACCTGCTACAAATCTATGCTGGTTGCCCTGCTGCATTACTTTTCTGGACTCTCACAAATATGATTATTAATAATTTTTTCAAAGACTTTTCCAAGGATAGAGCTGAGACTAACTGGCCTATAATTACTCAGATCCTCCTTCCTCCCGTTCTTGAAAATAGGGACTACATTGGCCCTTTTCCAGCCCTCTGGGACCTGACCCGAGTACCACAAATCATGCAAAATAAATATTTTTGATAAAAATAATGCTAATAAAAATGACAACAGAAAGTCAGGGGGAAATGTGCTGCAAACATTACCCTATGAACACTATTTCTTTGACTGGTCTTGTTCCTCCAATTTCATTTAAGAGGCCTCCGTTGTTTTCTGAAATATATTCTCATTTGGCAAACAGATAATGTATTCTTTAAACAGATCTAATCCCACATCAAGTCTGTTTGTTATTGCATTTTGTCTTTTGATGCACTTGAATGTTATTCTTTTGACAGGCTTATTTCATTCTATGCTATTTATTTCAAAGGGCTTCATTGCATTTCTTAGGTTAGATACATGAAAATGGCTTCTTTCTTTAACAAGTCTCTCACTCTCTCTTTGAAAAGTTATTTTTAAGTACAGGCTCTCATGTCACTATAATTAAATGTTAATAACACCAGTGCTTATGTTGCTGGAAAATATTCCTCATGGGGAAAGGAAATCAGACCTCTCAACATTCAGATGCCCATCTGACTAGTGTGTTCAAATTCTACTCAAATTTTGTATTTAGAATAACTGAATGGAATTAAAATATGCAGTGTGGACGAAGTCCTAGCTTAATGATCTAACCTTTATTTATTGGAGAATTCAGTTTAAATGTGGGAACTTGGTTATACATGAAATGAATTTAGTAGTTTCAGTGCTTAAAAGACAACATTCCATTATACTAGGCTGCTTATACTGCTTAATATGGCTGATAATCTCTGAGTGATAACCCCTACTTCCCCCACAGTTTCATAGTTTCATAGTTAGTAGGGTCAGAAGGGACCTGAGCAGATCATCAAGTCCGACCCCCTGCCATGGCAGGAAAGAGTACTAGGGTCAAACAACCCCAGCAAGGTGTTCATGTAGCCTCCTCTTAAAGACCCCCAGGGTAGGAGCCTCCCTCTGCCTCCCCACCTGGAATAGCCTGGAGATGTAAGAAATATATAGGAAGTACAGTACTTAGGGATAGACTTTTTAATGTATTTGGCAGAAGTATTTTGAAGACACTAGCTCTCGCCTCAATGATGCAATCCTTCCTCACACAACTGGCTGATTACAGAGAGGATGGCCATGGGCTTTTCTCTGTGGCGGTAGGAGACAGGACAAAGAGCAATGGCCTTGAGCTGCAGCAGGAGAAATTTAGGTTGGAGATTAGAAGGAACATTCTGACTATGAGGGTGGTCAAGCCTTGGAACAGGCTACTATGAAGTTGTAGATCTTCATCCCTGTAAATTTTAAAGAGCAAGTTGGACAGACACTTGACTGAGATGGTTTAGTCAGGGATGATCCTGTCTTGAGCAGGGAGCTGGACTAGATGACCTCATGAGGCCCCTTCCAGCCCTACTTTCTGATGATACTATGAATAGCCAGGGGTATTCGTTGGACCAATACCCCAAGGAATGCCATAATTTTGGAACTTGCTATGATAGTCTCTCTACCAAAAAATACTGAAAGGATGTGAAAGGCAGCAGAGTAGAACTGATTAGAATCATGCAAGCTGAATTCTCGTAAAATAAAAAGTGGTGGGATGAATGAAGAAGAAGGATGACAATAAGGTTTCAAAGTCAGAAAGGAAATTGGAAGCCAAACCAGGGTAGAGTATTGGCAGGGGCGTGGGACATACTGTATAACAGCTTATGCTTCAAAACTAGGAGAGAAGGAGAGGAGTAAGAGGGAAGGAGAGTTGTCCAATACCATTTTATAGTCTTTTGGGTGAAGCCTGGAAGAGCGAGTGTGAGCAAAGGTAAGAGCAGTTGCAGTTGAAGAACAGAAAGAGAGTACCAAGTTGCAGAGGTTAAAGCTGTGAATTGCAGTGTCATGTGTTCATAATTCTCATATTCTCCCACTAGTGTATGGGGTTGTGAGTTTTCTGCATCTTTTCCCTATAGATGGAAATTATTTTGTTGGGTTTGCATGTATTGATTGTTGTTCATCCTCCCTAGATTTCTTTAAAAGGTTTTGATTAATACATTATCATTGCTGATGTCCTTAAACAGCACTTCCAAAGGCATGACAAACCCAAGGCTATTATTAATACATCATGCCTCAGTTTCCTTAAATAGTTTTCTCAATGAGCCCACATTCAGAAATGGACAGGATTATTATTAATACATTAAGGTTCTCAATTTCCTTCAGGGATACCATCCTATAGTGGCAATAAAATGTTTATAAATGTTACGAGAGAGGTAAGTGTGCAATAGGCCATTACATACTCTTGGGGCTTATCCAGATGAGCCCGCATGTGCCTCTTGCTGCACCTTAAAGCTGTTTAGACGTGGCAAGTGGCACCCTGGGAACAAAAGAAAATGTTCCCTGCACTGCATATTTGCAGTACAAGCTCAAATTTTGGTACCTGGATATCCAGGTATATATATATATATTTTACAAAAAAAAAAAAACAACACAGAAAAAAAGCAGGGCAGGGCATGGTACAGGACCATACCCTGAGGCAATCAGAGGCTTGGGTCCTCCAAACAGATGCTCTGGTAGCCAGCCAAAGCATCTCTATGGCTGCTTCTTGTCCTCATACTGCAGACCGCTCAAGCTTGTTCAGGGCAAGGAGTGGTGCAGGCTACAGGGACCTGGACCTGGGCTCCATCCCAAGGTTAGTAGAGACTGGGGTGGAGAGGACTGAAGCTGGGGCTGTGTGGATGCGGGGGTGTGGCACGGGTGTGCTGGGGGTGGGTCG
>NW_017729017.1:3089450-3110076 GCF_001723915.1 Gavialis gangeticus
GACTGGTGGGGGGTTCAAAAATACAAGAAAATAAAAGCTTTCAGTTGGGTCCTGTTTGCAAGAGTGATAGGCAGAGGCTAGGAAGTTTCTCACTTTACCACAGATCCACCCATTTTGTGCTAGGAATTCAGCGCACACAGTGTATGTTGTTAGGCTCCCTAGTATAGTCCACATAGTAGACCATAATGGTTCTCCCTTCTTTCACCAATCATTCAGTGGATTTCAATGAAGATGAATTTATATTTGCCTAGACAACTGTTGGGGCTCTGAGCCCTTTGGATGTCTGGGCTGGAAAGATGGCCTTGTTTCACTGTTCGATGGGAACTGGTTGCTGTGAAGATTGATTAGTTTCTATTGGTATAGCATGCTGTATTTAGTTTACTATGGTAAGTTTTATAGCATTTAATCATGCTATAAAACACCTGCAGTTCTCTATCCCATATCACTCAAAAGCTTTTGCACTTCTCCCACCCATTCCAGTCAGAAGCATGCACACATACAGAAATTAGGTCCTTTTTTTAAATTTAGGTGTGTGATGTTGAGGAGAGGAGGTTTACTTTTTCCCCATTCTTACAACTTACAACCACCTTGTAATACCTTCTTTGTGAACAAGGACGTATAATGGGAAAATGCTGTCTTAACTAAAGTGTCATTTGCAGTCATTTACAGTTGTACTTTAATATTATTATCATCATCATTACCTATGTTTCTTCCATCCAAGTAAACACAATAAACTTTTGCACCCTTGAGGCTATACATCTGCTGTTACCAAAAATTAAATCTTTCTGCTTTGAAGAGAGTGGGGGGAACTGAGAGAGAGGAGAAAATTCTCCACTGTGAATTTGACTGAAATCTCAAAAATCAATGATTCTCTACTGTTTTTATTACTATTATTCGCACTCAGTTTAGTAGCACTAATCTTAACTCCTCACTGTATTTACTTTCATCTACCCACTAATTCTACCTGTGCACTTGATAATCCCTTATAGATTCCCACATTTCTCTTCCCTACACCTTCCTTTGGGTACTACTGTTCTTATAATGTGTTGCTGGTTGCTTCTTCTTTCTCCAAAATTAAAACGTGTCTCAAAGGTTTTGCTTCTTGGGAATGGGCTAGTCCAGTGTGGGCCATTTTTGGCATGTGTGCCACAAACTAGCTCCACTCCCCCATCCTCTGCCACCATCCTCCCTGAGTGCCTATTTAATCCCTTTCCCTTGCCCAATCTACCAGTTTGCTTTCTGCTTCCTGTCTTATCTGCTGCTCTACTTTCTGCCCCCTGGCCCAACTCCCACTGAGATGCCTGCTCCCTTCACATGCCCCATCTGCCATGTACCGCAGAGGCTGACCAGGCCACTTGGGGTACACATGCCTTAGGTTGCCCAGCTCTGAACCAGTTTTTCATTTTTAGCTTTTCCTTTTAGTGAAATTAGGGCAAATGGAGATTATATTCCTCAGTAGACAGGGACAAAAATTACTTTGGATGATGTATCATGTTTGTTGGGTTTTTTGGTACCAAAAGAATGGTTCTACCCATCCTTGTACAACCGTCTTTTCCATGTATAATTACTCATCTATGCCTTTATGATTGCATTGCATCCACCCTATTCAAAATAAATGTGTAAATATCAGTAGCCTTTTCTTAACTCCCTATACTTGATCACCATTTTTCTAAGGGTGTCTTTCATGTGCATCATTATCTTCATGGAAGGTACTTTTTTACTTGAATCTCCTTGTTTCTAAATTGTATTTCTGTCCTTAAATCCTCCAGCTTGAAAGATGGAGTTGATGTCTTTTCAAACAAAAAATATTTCCACTTCTTGCATGGGTGGTCACCATACAGCTATTCTTGCACCTAACTTATGCTCCTCTCTTTCTGTGACCTGCTTGGGTTTTTTCTAGCAATCTTTGAAAGCCTGCTTGGCATGAGGAAATTGGCACAGGATTTCAGTCCAGTTATCTGTGTTCAGGGCCCTTCTTTTGTATGTTTGTGTGGCCCAAGGCAGGGTCTCTTCATGCTCTCAGCTTTATTTCTGTAAAATAGAGATAAAATAATTGCTTCATTATGTTGCATGGATCCTCTGAGGTTAATGTATATAGAAACAACATTTTCAACACAAAAAGTCAAGGTCATAATTCCTCTCAATGCTAGGGGCCCATAAGGCTAGTGTAGCCTTAATAGTTTCTGTAACCAATGGCATACAAAAGAACAATGTAGCCTTTGATTCCCAAGACTGAATGACCAAGTATGCATTTGCAGCCAAGTCAACTCACACCTCTGGAATACTAACATGACACCTTAACAGCTCTACCACTGTGCAGTATGAATGTATCAAGTGCAAAATATTAATCCTTACTAGGATTTGGGTCATTTTATTTGTTTTTCAGATTCCCAAAATCCATCTAAGTTGTTGCACACATGTTTCCAGGATTTTTAGCAACAGTTCACACTGGGGTCCTCTGCATTATATAAAAATGTTTAAAATCTTTTCTTATGGAACATTCTATTATAAAGAGCTGAACTGTCCAGTTACTGTAGGTTGCCACAGAAACTATTTCAGCTCACAGAAATCAAGAGAAATCCTCTGAAAGATTTAACGTAGTGGAATACACAGTGCAGTTTAGATATAATAGAACTCATTTTGGATTTTAAAGTTCCTATTCCCAAGAAATGGATTGTTAACTTGGCAGTCATTGCAGTGCCAGATTTGTTCATAGTCTGAAGAGAGGAGGAGTGAGATAGCAAGTTGAAAGCTCTGGAGAGCTGTAGAAGTCTAACATTCTGGCACAATTTAAAACTAGTTTTCTACTAGTTGCACTTTACAGAAGCAGTCTGGGATTTTGTTCTATATAAATTGCAGTCACAATGCCAAGATAGATGGCTAAAAACCTTTAGCACATGTGAGTATGTTGCTAATGAGAGTACCAGTAGATTACTCTGGTGGGTTGATGAGGTTAGCAGCTTGGGAAAAGAACACCTTTCCTTGATCCTATGTTCTTTGTATCTCTGCAGCGTGGCATAAATTGTATCCTATCTTATTAATGAGCTCCTTGCAGAATCCTCTGTAATAAATTGCTTTGTGTGTCTTTGTCACACCCAATGTATCTGCGCTCACTTTTCTGGACTTTTAATGATTGATTTCAATTGGTTATGGTGTACTCTCAGTATCCGAGTAAAAATTGTCCCTTAACACCCTTCCTTTAACTTTAACCCATAACACCCCTACCAAGGTGAAGCAGATATAGACAGAAATTGGATGCAGAAGAAATGGCAAGAGTAAGACAAAACAAAACAAATGAGCAAAGAGGATGTCATAGAATTGATGCAACGGAAAGGCAAAGAGTTCACAGAGACAATAGAAGACACGCTGAAAGAGTAGGTAACAACAGATTCACTGAAGATGAGAATGAGGAATATAGTTGTGGATTGATGAACATGGTGTGCCAATTTTGTAACTCTTAAACTTGCCAGCTGAAAGACCATCAGATGGTCAATTCTGGAGTTGTTGTCATAAAGGTAGAATGATTCTGCCTCCAAGAAGACTGTTTCCAGAGTATTTGCAGGATTTGATGATGAATCAAAACAATGAGCATTACCAGAACTTTAAAACACACATTTGATCATATAACAGTGCATTGTCTGTTGACCAAAGATTATTGTGACAATATGTATGTTTCACAAACAGTGTAGAGGATTGAATCCAAACACACTGTTCATGAAAAATCATTAATGTCTGAAGAAATATCCAAAGGAGTTTACAAGAGGAGACACTTGGAAATGTTGATGGATATCCATTGTATAGACCAGGCAGAATATCTCAAGCAGGTAATGACACGGTGGATAACAGAAATGTGGTGCCCTATAAAAAGTAACCTATTTTTGCCAGTCATTTTTTATGGGTGTTTACATTGCATCTCTTCTGCGACTTTCTCTTTGGTCATTTATTTCATTTTGTCTCACTCTTGCCTTTCTTTTTGCATTCAATTGCAGTCTATTCTCCACTTCACCTTGGTAAGGGTGTTATGAGTTTAAGTTAAAGTAAGGGTGTTAAGGGAGGAACAATTTTTGCTTAGATACTGAGAGTACACCATAACTAATTGAAATCAATCCATGAAAGTCCAGAAAAGTGAGAGCACGTGGTTTTTTGAGCGTGACAGACAGAATCACAAAGACACAAATGAAGCAAATTATTATAGAGGATGAGGTTTAGGAATTTCTAATATTGTCAAATGATCAATTCCTAGGTAGTATTAGCTGAGACAATTTACAAGTGATAGGATCAGTAGTCTAAAGGAGTTGCTGGCCTTTGCCAAGATTTGTAGATCTAGCTACATAGGAGCTACTAGTGAATCAGTCACCGTGGTCTCTAAGTGTCAGGATGGATAAGAAGCCTTTATTTCCCTGTATAAAACTGTAGTAGGTTATAATGTGAAGTGACATATCTAATAAAAGTGCACTTACTCCTAACTGGTAAAATTATGGGAATGTATGTGGTAGCCATCAACCTGCCAATGTCAGACATATACAGCGAATTAGTGGTGAGGATTACACTGTGTTCCAACTTTTTTTTTTAATGCAGTCAAGTAAAAATGTAATAAATGCAGCCTCTCACCCTGAAGGATCTTATGAAAAATTGCTTCTTCTGTCTCTCCTGAATTGACCAGTGGGGCTAAATGCAACCAGTCAAATAACTAGGCAAAACAGCAGGAGGCTCCAAGTTTGTGACCTCCATCACTGGGGAGTAGCCTTGGCTGGGTGTTGAAGTTTAGATTACCAGGATGAAAACCTATCACAATATTTGAGGAGACTTAAAAGCTGGAAAAATCATTGTAGCCAACTTCAGATGGTTTGTGGTTGTGAAGTTTTTGCTGACACCACTGCAGCTTCATAGATGCTGTTGTAATATGAATAAAGGCCAATAAAGAGAGCTTTTGCATTTCAAATTACATATTATACTGCTAAAGTATGAACCCTCAAAAGCAAGAAAACTGTGTGGTTACTATACATTCTGTTTGTCAGAGTATCAAGATTGTCTGGTAGTTAGTTGTACTACTGGATTTTAATAAGAAAAGTTCACAGCTGGAGATGGCAGAAATAAAATGGCAAATTATATCCCTTCTATTGTGTATATTTTATTTAATTTTCACACTGAAGAATTCCAAAGTACTTTATGGCTAAATATACATAGATATTAATTTGCAGACTCATCAACTCTGAACTGAATGGAGCAACTCTTGAAAAACACACAGAACAATTGTATTACAGTTCAGGGCAGCAAATTGCAAAAGTTGTAGTGGCTTCGGCTAGTTTTATTCCAGGAGCTAAACTGGGGACCTCATCTTAGGGAAAAGTCCAATAAAATCTTTATACTAATGGTGAGGTCTTGAGTTTTCATTCTTATCTGAAATATGAGCAACATAGCATCATGTTCTCTGTCCTCATACTGGACTCAAAATGAAGAATGCCATCTTCTGAATGTCCTAAACTAAGAATACTTTTTAAACATATCGTATGGCATAATTAAAGTGCCAGAACAGTATATAAATGCACTATTAATGACTGATTTAATTATACATGTTATATATGCTTTATAAAGTTTTGCAAGTATGTCTAGAAGATCCTCTAAAGGCTGTCACACAACTTCAAAGGTACTTCAGAATCACGCTTCATGTCATGAGTGATTCTCTAGCAGATGGCATTGTGTGCCATATCAAATCACGTAATGCACATGTTCCGTTCAAAAACCTGCTAAATATGTAGATATTGTGTACTAGGAGTGTGTGAAATGGGCCATATTCAATTCAGATTCAGATCCGGCCTGAATCGGTGGACAGTGATTCAATTCGTTGATTCAGCCAAATCTGAAGATTCGATGCCGATTCAGAGATCAGCAATTTGGCCATGGACACAGCTTTAAATGTTTTTTCTAAATACCTCAAGGTACCAGACATGGCTTGTGAATGCTGAGATGCTGGGGTGGATGGAGTGTCCCACAGGAGTGCACAGGGGACAGGCCCCCACATGCTTGGCAGGCAAACCCAGTAGTGGACCAGAAGTACTTTCAGGTGTACCGCCGAGCACACAGAGGACCCCCCACTCACACTCCCCTGGCTTGGCAATCAGCTTTGGTGGGACCCCAGGTACCCCCCCCAGACCAGGAGGCACCAGTTGCCAAGCTGGGAAGTGGAGAGAGGGTCCCCTGCACGCTCTGAGGTGAACCCAGAAGTGGACCGGAAGTGCTTCTGGTCCACTTCTGGGTCCACCACAGAGCGTGCTGGGGACCACCCCCGCCCACTACGCCCCCATGGGATGCGCCATCTGCCCCACCATCTCAGAGTTCATGAGCTGCCTGGTACCTTGAGGTATGTAGAAAAAGCATTTAAAGCTGTGTTTATTAGGGCTGTGTGAAATTTCACTGGCTGTTTTGTTTCGACACTGTTTCAACTCTTTTTGAGCTCAAAACAGTGAAATTGAAATGAAACAAAGGCCTTGAAAACAACCTCAAAACAAAATGAGGCTGGTCAGAACATTTCAGAAGTTTCAAAACGTTTCCAGTTTCGAAGCAATCAGCAGCCAGGTGGTGGGAGACAGGAGAGAACCAGGGCTGTGCTCCTGGCAGCTCTGCAGCCCCATGTGGCTCAGCTGGGCAGGGAGCGCAGCCCTGGCTTTCCCCGCCTCCCATGGCTGGGCTGCCTCCCATGGCTGGGAAGCCGATCGCAGTGTAGTGGAAGGGAACTGAGCTCGATCTCTCAGTTCCCCTCACCAGTGCTATGACCAGGCTGGGGAAGGCAACTCAGTCCAGTTGAGCTGAGTTCCTCTCCCCAGTGTTACGATCGGGGTGGAGAAAGGAACTCGGCCCAGCTGAGCTGAGTTCCCCTTCCCAGCACTGCAGTCGTAGCCCAAACATAGTGCTGGGGAGGGGAACTCAGGTCAGCTTGGCTCAGTTCCCTTCCCCGGCCCAATCGATCTCAGCGCTGGGGAGGGGAACTGAGTGATCGGGCTCAATTCTCTTCCCCAGTTCCCCAGTCCCATGCAGCAGCACCCAGTTTCCCTCCCTCATCTGGCAGGCAGATTGGGGGCCCGCAACCCTGGGAGGACTGGAACAATCCCCGCAGCCTTCCTGGGGTTGTGGTCCTCTGATCTGTCTGCCAAATGAGAGAGGCTGTTTTGAGCTTCCCCATTATAGCCTGTGGGTGAAATGTTGAAACAGCGTCACTGTTTCAATTAAACAAAATGGAACGGTGGTTTCAAATTGAAACGAAACCTTGTTTCATTGAAACTTCGAAAAACAAGTCGAAATGGAGTGGTGCCATTTCGTACAGCCCTATAGTCTATGTCCGAATCATCGAATTTCTCCAAATCAATTCAGAGCATTTTGATTTGCTTTGGAGATGTTAAAGGGTCTCCTGATTCAATTCAGATTCAGAGATTCAGCTGCCGAATTGGGCCAAATCTCCACCAAAATGAATCAGCAACAGAAGCTTTGCACAGCCCTATTATGCACATTTATTTTAAGGCATGCAAGGGTTTTGAATTTCTTATGCAATATAATAAGGCATCTTGAACAAAAAGTCACCATTGTGCCATGGTAGCATGGAAGATGTTATAGGGGAGAATACTATACTTCATTCCTGACCTTCAAAACATTGTCAGCTTCTCCTGTAGCGGGTTTCATATGAACTATCTCCAGGTATCAGACATTTCATACAAGTAAGACAGGCTAGGGATGAGTTTAAGTGAGAGCCTTCATTTAAAGAGACTATTTGATTTGCATGGACCAGAAATGATTCCACAACAAATCCTGGGTTTTAAGCACCCAGAAATTGTGAAGTGTGTTGTCTGGCTGATTTGGG
Organism: Gavialis gangeticus; assembly: GCF_001723915.1. Lineage (NCBI taxonomy): Eukaryota > Metazoa > Chordata > Crocodylia > Gavialidae > Gavialis > Gavialis gangeticus. Next base: position 3,097,303 of record NW_017729017.1, read on the forward strand.
CTTCATACCAGATTTTGTGTATCTAATCCATTAAGGTGGAAATTGAAAGTGTATGTGTCTTTTGGTATTTTTTGGAAGCCAGTGCCTCCTTTTAATGTACTTGTCATTGCCTCATGTTTTCCTGTCATCAGCTGATGAGAACAAAACAGATTCTTAGGGCAGTACACCCTGGATGATTTTAGAACCAAATCCTCATTGCGTTGAAGAGCATTACCCAAGCCAGAGTTGGGGAGGGAGGGTTTATATCCTCTACATTCATATATTTAAATTAGGCAAATATATTCATGGTGACTTTTTTGCAGGTACAGACCTTTTAAAGCACATTGCAAACTCACACATTGACAGAAAAATAACCTATGGTATGCCCTATTGCCTCAGTAAAAGTTGATTTGCTCAGACTCTCTCTCTACAAACCTCTTAGTGAATAGCAATTTGGGGCAATTTTTCCTGAAGATCAGCAAACTCAAGCTTTTGCCAAAGAAATCAGCAAAACAAACCTCAAGGGTCTTGTGGTGCAATATTGCTTTGTTCTCAATCCTGCATGTCCTTTCTCTACGAGTGTTCAAATTTAGAATCTACAAGCATGAAGATCCAGCTGGTGGGGCACAGGATTACGTTCTGATCTCAATTATGCCAGTACAGATTTAAGTAACTCTAGTCAGTAGAGTGATTTCAGCAGTCACTAAATAAATATAGCCGTGGTATAACAGCAGTCAGCATTTGTCTCAGTCTCTAGGGTAGACAAGATTCAACCTCGCTTGGGCTTTTTAGGTCATACTCAGTATTTTGAGCTGTATCTGGAAGGGTATTCATACCATAAGTACTGAAGCATATGGAACACAGGTGTGCAATGGGCTCCAATATGCTCCTCCATCTAAATAAGTAGTCACATTCTGAAAGATCCTTAGTTGTTGAAAGGGAGAAAGAACCTTGAAGTCAGAGCTTGACAAGTAAATGAAAAAAGAAATGTTTTGCAAACCCCAAGTGTATAAATCTTTTTGATACTTAAGTGCCTATGTGATACGCTTTGGTTGAGATAAAAATCACGTCTTTTGCAAAAGTCAGAGCAGAACTTGTCCATGGCTCAAAGTAGACAATGTGGAGGTGTGTTTTTTGGGTTGGGTTAATGATTGTAGCAAAGTGAAATTGGCAGTGCATGTTTACAAAATCCAGAACAATGGTATAGTTTATTTTCCAATTTCAGAAAGGAAAAATGTTACTACAATACTATTATGGAGATATTTCACTGCAAACCTTCTGCAGTTCAATGCTTCAGTGACTAAGAACTGCTGTTAAACTACATGGGATGAAAATTCCAATTAACTCTCCTGCTTCTGGGCATAAGATGACAGTCATCTGAAGAAAAAATTTCCCCTGTCTGGTGTAACATTGTACAACTAGTCAGACAAAAAGACTTATAACTTTCTCTGAAATATTTGGTAATAACTAATATTGGCACAATTTCAGGCTTGATCAACAATTGGTCTGTTGGAGTTTGATTATATGGGTTTCCTCCTTTTTCACCCATGTATGGGTTTTTAATCCATTTGATTATATGGCTTTTTGATTTTATGGGGTTTTTTAACTGGGTTTTAAAACAATCATTAAAACCTGTTTATTATGAGATTTTTTTCAATACACTTCCCCTTTATTTTTTTCCTTTCTCCTTCCAACTTTAAGGAGCTTCCACCCAGAATTCCAATGCAGTGGAGCCAGAAAAGCAAGTTGACAGCACAGTGAAAATGGCTGGAGTTATAGCTGGGCTTCTGATGTTTGTTATTATCCTCTTGGGAGCAATGCTCACTATCAAAAGAAGGTAAGTCTCTGCTTTGCTTCATTTTTGACCTACTGGTTAAGATAACTTTCACTTCACTCAATTTTTTACCTTGGTTAAATAAAATACTGCAGTTGTGTTCATGGAGGAGGAAGAAGACCACTGTTGTGGTCCCTACCTCAAAGAATTTGAACTATAAATAGAAGACAATTGATGGCTGAAAGATAGAGATGGAAAAGAACAGGAGACAGTATGGGTCAGCATAATAGGCAATGATCCTGGCCCACCAAGTCTAGCAGTTTTCAAGGTTTTTTTGCATAACCATCACAGAGAAGGAGGGTTCTAACAGATCATCATGAAGTAGCATTGCAAATATATACATGAAGTTCTTCCCAAACATGGTGGGGGCAGCATGGGAGAAAATTTCAGGTATTTTGTGCAAGCATTGAGAAGCTGGACAAGAGATACAAATAAATGAAATGCAAAATGATAAGGGATTGGGTGAGAGCTTTAACTGTGTGGATGGATAAGGAAGGCCATATTTTAAGGGTGTTATGCAAAAAGAATCAGCAAGCATCTAGTTACAGTCAGAACGTATGGAGACGTATGAGTCAAAGATGTCACCTAAGCTACAGGCTTGGGTGACAGGTAGGATGGTACTGTAACCCCCAGTGATCAAGAGAAGAGTAGCGAAGTGATTGGGGCGGAGGAAATGTATCTGTGTGTTTTAGCTGTGTTGACCGTGACCTGATAACTAGACATCCACAAGGAGATACTGAAGAGAGAAATCAAGGTTTTAGCTTAGACGATCTATAACTAGGAACCTAAGCTGCAGTGGAAGCATGCTACTCAGTGGCTCCTTTAGCTTTGCTTTGTTGATGCACCCTCTCCCCCCCACCCCAGTAAGGAGAAAGAGACCCGGGAAATTATTTTGTGGGACCCCAGCAGAAAGGTGGAGATGGGGAGATGAGACTCATCCTATTAAGCTCTTAAAGCAGAGTTCTTAGGTTAGCTATGAAAATGTAGATGACCACATGAATGAAAGACTTCTAGTTAGAACGTTCTTTTTCCCAGGTGGGGGTGCACGGGAACACTAGGGCATAGAACATGGACGTAGAACTTCAGGCTTTGTCTACCGTTTCTCAGCGTCATAACATAACTTTGCACAAGTCACTTCTCCCACTGGGTAAAAAGCAGGGTAGGGGGATGGGTAACATTGCCTCAGAGAGGTGTTGAGGCTGTTTGTAAAGCACTTTCAGATCCTGAAATGAATGACACTAAATAGGCACAAATGGTATTATTAAAACAGGATTTGAGCTGTTTTCCAGTGTAGAATTTCTTTCTGTTTTGCACATTTCTTAAACTTGCCTTTATTTCACAACTGTCCTTTTTTGTGCACTTGGTAAGAGGAGAGATGTGATGTAGATGCATGCAGTATTCCCATGCAATTATCAAATACATGGCTATGAAATGCAAAAGAGATCTCAGACAAAAGTCATCTACATTTGTCTTCTTTTTTTTAGATAAAAAGATGCTAGAATGGCTTGTTCCAGGAGGATTATTAATTCTCCAACTTGCGTGGGCATGCATACAAATGGCCCTTTCTCTAAAGCATGGGTGTCAAAGATCTGCCCTGCAGAGCCCTATCATCCAGACCCACAGACAGCATGCGGGGTGCACCAGATGACCCTGTGTGCCACACAGTCCCACTTAAGCCATTCTGGTACTGCACCGTATGCAGCACAAATTCCAGCATACATTGGCTCCATGCCAGATCCAGTGGCCTATATCCTGGAACGGCTGTTGCATGCAATACAACCGTGGAACAGCAGAGCAGCCACTGCCTGCAGTGCAGCCCTGCAGCCCCTGACTGGCCACTGCATGTAGCATAGCTCCCGCAACTCTGGAGCTACTGCCATGTGTGTCCCAGATTATGAGTGGCTGGAGCAGGACACATGCTGGATCCAGCAGGTGGGGCCTGTCTGTGGGTTTGATCAGGCCCTGATCCGGATCTGATCAATGGGCCAGATGAGTTTGACAACCCTGCTCTAAAGCATCTGTTCAGCTGGACAGAGGGTTGGGTTTTGCTGTGGATAGAAGTTTTTCTGAGAGTTCTAGTTTATGCTTGACTGAAACATTATGAAGCCATTGCTGGTGCACATCGAAGCAAAGTTTTCCAGTAGTTCATTTGTATGGCTGTATGCTTTCTTTGTGAACCATCGACATTCAGCCTTCAAAATAGAACAAAGCTTGCATCTGGCTTCCCTTTCATCATTTTAAAAGCCCTGTTTTTACTATAGAGAAAGAGAGATGATAGTAATAGTTTAGTACCAGGGAGATAGTTTGTGTTTATTTTTACCAGTCAATTTTCTGATGCTAAACCTAAGTTTCAATATTATTATGGCACGATGAAATCTGAGCTGTCTTACCCATCACAGTATTAATTAGACAGGACACAATCCTATTCAACCCGCTAGGCATTGAAGTAGCATTTAGACATCCAAATATCTAAGTGAAATCCAGCTTAAGTCCCTGAAAAGTTGTTGTCACAAAGGTGAGAGGGTCTTCCTCCTCCTTGCTGCATTTTATGATTTAGTATTAAGGGTAAATTGAAGTAAAAGTGTTAATATTTTTCCAGGGTATTAAGCAAACTGGATTAGGATTCCACTTTGACAGATGCTGGTTAGATGTCTAACAAGTGAAATAAGATCTAACTGGTTGTACTTACATAAGTAAGTAGTTGCATACATGAATAACAAATAGTCATGTGAGATGGGTTTGCAGGATCAAGCACATATTCCTAGAAATTAATAAACACTTACTTCTAGCTCTCTTGCCACTGCTCCAAATCCATGTTACGAAATATTTTAGATAAGGGCACTGCTGACTATGCCTGCTAAAATACATGTTCATCTACTATATTCATTTGCATCTCAAATAAATTTATATTTTGATTTTCAGTTAATTATATAGACAATGAATACTCTCAGCTCCCATTGACTTGAATGGATATTGTGGATGTTCTGCGTTTTACAGCTACTGTTCTTGAATTCTAATTGTACACAAATATTTGAAGTTTTGTGGGGAAAAATGGAATTGTGTGTGTGTTGTAGTCATGTTTATTGCACCCTTGTTTAATATTCCACCTAAATGCTACATCTATTTCCAGCATCCAGGAGCTTTCAAGTCATATGCAGAAAACATGAGATGTCTTTAGTGAAAAATAGAAAAAAAATTCATGAAAAGAAATTGAGCTGGATCTTATTCTAGGTCTTATTTTAGTTTTTTATTCCATTCCCCATCTCTTCTGAGTCCCACATGTGCCCTTAAATGGTGTTTTTATTATCAGATTCAAAGGCAAGGTTTTAAGGACATGGTTGATATAAAGCAATCATGATATATAGAATAATGCCACACCTTCCCCAGGCCTTTGAGTATTGACCACATTTTTCATTACTCTTGCCCCATGTTATAGTATAGTTATAACTCAAATATCTGTGAAGAAAAGAAACAATAACTTTCTGATTGTGATCATAAGCCCATTATTGGTGATAATTTTCCTGTGACTTAGAATGTAAAATAGTCAGTTGCTAGAGTCAGAGATTTTTTGAGAAAGTAATTTGCTTTAAATTGTCAGGACATACACTTTTCTGTAAATGTTAATGCTCTACTTTGGACCTGAAACCACAAACTGGCAAAGTGTATATGAGCACTTATTTTGTTAGTGTGTACACACATAAATGCTTCAATCATAGTCCCTGGAGATCATAAAAGCATAGGACTCATCTTAGTGTATGGGTATCTGTAATACATATTGAAGTTCAGGTCCCAGTTTTTTCCTGTTGTAGACTGTGTATTAATTTCAGTATTTCTAGTACATGCTGCAGAATTCCTGTGTATAGGTTTACATAGAAATTAAATAGATTAAATAGAGTCTCCCATTCTTAATCATTTAGTCTCTTTGTTTTAGTCCAGTTTGGGGGTCTTACTGGAATATATTTATTTGCTAATAGTCCCTTTTCTCTTCCATCAAATTTCTCTGTAAAACCCATTTCTCTGACATGAATTATGCCCATGCTTTTTGTTCTGTACATCTTAAAAAAACACCAGGGCAGGATTCATGCTTACTGCTTAACTAGCCTGTTGCTCTTTCTCAATCTCCCAGTAACACAGTTTGAAAGTAAGATCACAGAGGATCCAAATGAACAGAATTACAGGTAAGTAATTTGCTTCTCTGAAGATGCTGAGTCAGATCTTCATAATTCAGTTTGACTCCACTAATCTCATTGAGTGAAATGGAGCAGTGGCATAACGAGGTCAGGGTGAGCAGTAGGGGTGTGCGAAATGGGCCGTACTCAGTTTGGATTTGGATTCGGCCCGAATCAGGGACAGTGATTCAGTTAGTTGATTCGGATCACTGTCCCTGATTCAGCTCATCTGAATCTGAAGATTTGATGCTGATTTGGAGAATCAGCGATTCAGCCATAGATACAGCTTTAAATGTTTTGTCTACATACCTCAAGGTACTAGGAGGCTTGTGAATATTGTGATGCTGGGGCAGATGCAGTGTTTCACAGGAGTATGGGGGTGGGAGGTGGGGCTCTGCATGCTCGGCAGCAAACCTTGAAGTGGACTAGAAGTACTTCCGGTCCACTTCTGGGTCCACCACCGAGCACGTGGCCAGGTGGGACCCCGGGTGCCTCCCCAGACCCAGGAGGCACCAGTCACTGAGCTGAATGCTTCTGGTCCACTTCCAGGTCTGCTGCCAAGCATGCTGGGGAGCACACCCCTCCCCTCTTCCCCCCCCCCCACTCCTGTGGGACAATGCATCCACCCCAGCATTGCAGCATTCACAAGCCACATGGTACCTTGAGATATGTAGAAAAAACATTTAAAGTTGTGTCTGTCTGAATCATTGCATCTTTCCAAATCTCACTGAATCAATTTGGAGGGTTCCAATTTGATTCAGAGAAATTAATGGGTTTCCTGATTCAATTCAGATTCAGAGATTCAGCCACTGAATCGAGCCAAATCTCCACCAAATCGAATCAGTGACCGAAACTTTGCGCAGCCATAGTGAGCAGGGCAGTGCCCCCAGGTGTTGACTTGGGGGATGGGGGTGGGAGCACAAAAAAAGGAGTTGCTAGTGACAGCCATACAATTACAGTTGCAGTGACAACCAGAAACCACGTCTGCCCCCTGCACTCCAGCTTCCGGGCTGCATCCTTATGCTGCTGAAGGGGAGCTATATTTATCTATATCAGGAAAAAAGAGTGGTATATTTACCTTGTCCTGTAAAGGATCTACATAATCCTCACTCTTGTAATGGAAGTTCGAAGTCCATCAGAAATGCCAGGTCACTAGTGGACAAAATCCTGTATAATGTCTTCAGAGGAACAGAGAGAAGTAACTATTTGTGTTTGAGAAAGTGTTTAACTTTTGGGAGCTGAATCTGTGTGTCCTGGCTACACTATATGAACAAACATTATCTAGTGGCCAGGTGAAACCCAAGGGCTCTCTATAGTATTAAGAAGTCATTTACATGGTATGTGTAGACAACACAGGGTTTTTCCTCTTTTTTTTTCTTTTGGCTCCCTTTGGGTTCACATGGGTGCATAGGGATATTCAGGTCCAAACCAAGCCTATGTCTTTGTTAGATTTTTGTGGTACTTCATCTCTCATAACTGATAAAATTCTTGCAAGATGGATCATTCTCATTTGTTCCCCACCATTTTATGCTGAAGTCTTGCAAAAGCGCTAATTGTACACAACTTAAGGTATATAGATAAATATAACAATTGCATCAGCGTCAAAGGATACTAATATAAGGTCATATAAGCTATTATAATGAAACTTATATGTATGTGATTTTGTAACAACAAAAATGTAGCATTGCCCTGTAATTTTAAACCTTGTTTAAACCTTGTTTCAATCAGGGTCAAAGTTAGAGTGATGTAATTAACTTGTATCATTAAAGAAGTAGGCAGACATTAAAGATCATAACAGGTAATCTCTGATCCCAAGCAGCAGTTACCTCTCCACTTTTAAAGTGGTTAAAAGGCATGTTTGTCCATAGTCTTAGTTCCAGATGTAAAAAATATAAGTATAGTTCAGGATCAGGATCTTAGAATATGAAGATTATGGAAATTTAGTGGGTGGGGGGGTAAGAAATATGATGTTTGTTTCGTAGAATCTGTTCTCAAGCATTTGAACATTGCATTTCTTTCTATATCTTCAATATCCATTTTTCCCTTCTTTACTATGTGTGGGAAAAATCACTGTGGTTTGTACCCCTTTGTCTATAGCCTTGGTTATGTTATATCAACAACAACGTTGAGTCATATTGGAGTACAACTGGCTACTTTCCTGGAAAATCTTTTCCACTTTAGAGGCAGGGACACTGTATGATGATGTTCTGGAAGCTTACTTCATCCACCACTCCTTGCACAACTTGATATTAATCTGTATGTATACTTATTGAACCGATTCTGGGCTACTATGGAATGGACCAGACAAGCATGATTGAGGGAGTGGGGAGAGGGAATGGTATATGTTCAGTTGTCCTTTAGAGATGAAAATGAGCCTACAAAACCCATTCGTTGCATGCAAAGGTGTATTGGGACCAGATCTTAAAATGGGAAATGCTGTCTTGGGCCATGGATTGATTTAGACTTCTTGAGATTTGTGGTTTTAGAACGCCCACAGTACAGATTAATACATCATTTCACAGCAAATTTACTTTCTTGTTGTACAAGCAAAAACACAAGCAATTTAACCTCTTTGATTTCAAGCTCACTTAGAAAAAAGAATCATCTTTTAGCCAACAGAGGCACTAGTATAAGATAGTCTTGTCTTTCAAGGCAGTGATGCAGAAAGGAAGTAATTTAATTAGACAAACTTGAGGCAGTACCTTCAGATGAAGCTGGAAGATATCACAGTGACATCTGCTTGTGGCCCAGAGCAGTATACCTAATCAGTAATAGACACAATGCATTTGATTTTCCTGAATGAAGCATTTTGCTTAATCAGTGCAGAGACAGAAAGAAGGAGAGAGAAAAGAAGAAGGCAATATAACCAAGATTAAGAATGGCAAATAATCCAAGATTGCTTTTGGATTATGTAAGCCAGAGGGTCCCCTGAAACCTTATGTGAAAAGTTAGACAAAGACCTAATCTTTAGTTGATTTTAGCCATCTTCAAATCCTTCTAGTCCTTTTTTTGAAGCTTCCAAACTGGACTATCTGATTTAATTAAATTGACTTTTTTAAGGTTTAATACATGTACCTAGCCACCCAGCAGTTTTTTACAGTGAGGAAATTAATGACCGTTAACATATATTAGCTAAAAGGTATTAATTTAACCCAAGAGCTGACAATGATCAGATAATGTATTTGTAAATATGACTGTTTTCTATGTACTTCAAATCATAATAAATAAAATGTCACTCACTTTCTCAGTGCTGACAAATCTCCAGTGAGACAGGTTCCCAATTTCAAAGCTCCAACATAGTATGTAGACATCAAGGACTTTGTCAATACTCTGCAGATGGTAGATTGTTCATTTGTTGAATTAGTTGAATATTTTCAGATATAAAGAATAATAAATTATACAGCTAGTTAGTAATTCTTGTTGAAGCCCAAATAGACATTTGTATAATTTTTGGTTGAGCAAATATGATTTAACTGTTTGGACTCCATAAGTATTTGGATTGTCATCAGTCCTTTTTTATCTGAACAGTTTAACTGTTGTGACTTACATGCCTCTAGAGAGTCAAGAATTTGATGTTTTTCTGAGTTATAAGTTTGAGAAAACTGAGCCTCTAGTGACCCCTTTAAGTATACAACTGAATAAATAGGATCAGACAGTCTGTTACTGGTCTACTGTAAATAAGTTCCTCAAATTGCTGGTGCTAGCAAAAAAGGAGATGGGGGGTATATAAGGTCTAGGATTATATTCTTCTAAGAAAATTAGCTCCTTTTTTCTGGATTAGTGTCTGAACATTAAACTAATTAAATAAAACCCAGCTGTCTATTACAAAGTGGCAGATGCTTGTGTTGTAGGAAGGAGGTGCTCTACAGGGATTTGTATATTCACTGGGGAAACTCCTGTTTGTCCTGTTTATACCATTGTTTATGAAAGACGTTCTGCCTATGTGATAGATGGGGCTTTTGCTGCATCGCGTATTATTGTTTGTGTGACACTTCCCATTAAAAACTCCGTTTTCAGTTACTTTATAACTTTGCCAAACTAACCATTTGGGCTTGATTTTGTTGCATATCAACAGCTTCCCTCAGGCTTGGTTTGGAGAGTGGGGTGAAGTTTTGTTTTGTTTTCTTTAATCTTCTTTTTAGAGCATCCAAGCCAAAATGCTTTAGGTTTTTTTCCAAAACAAAGCCAAGAAAAATTCTTAATTTTCTTACTAATAAAAAATTCTGGCAGCATTTTTTTATATTTTTTTTAAAGCTGTATTATCTATATTACACTCTGCAGAAAAGGACCTAGGGGTTACAGTGGACAATAAGCTGAATATGAACCAACAATGCACCCTTGTTGCCAAGAAGTCTAATGGTATACTGGGCTGCATTAATAGGAGTGTTGCCAGCAGACTGAGGGAAGTGATTATGCCTGTCTATTCAGCAGTAGTGAGGCCACATCTGGAGTACTGTGTTCAGTTTTGGGGCCCTCACTACAGTAAGGATACGGACAAATTGGAGGGAGTCCAGCCAGCAGAGGGCAATGAAAATGGTTAGGGGCCTGGGGTACATGACTTAGGAAGAGAAGCTAAGGGAACTGGGCTTATTGGGCACTTTTACACATGCTCTGGGAGTGGGGAGGGGACAGTGCTTTAATTAGAGCTGCTCTGAGAGTTGTTCTAATTATAGCACCACAGTGTTTCATGTATCAGCATCCCTGCACTTAAAAATGGTGGAGGGGGGGCTTGAACTAAAGCTCATTCAATGAGCTTTAGTTCAAGCACCCCTGCCACCATTTTTAATTGCTGGAATGCTGATACATGAGACATGGGAGACTGCTGAAGGACAGTAATTACCACGCTCGAGTATCAAGTCTGCTGCAATGCACTGTAATTACAGCACGTTGGTGCAGCCTCCATGCTTGTCTACAGGCATCCATTTAGTCTGCAGAATAGAAGACTGAGAGGGGATTTAATAGCAGCCTACAACTACCTGAAGGGTGGTTGCAAAGAGCATGGAGCTACACTGTTCTCAGTGGTGGCAGATAACAGAACAAGGAGCAATGGTCTCAAGTTGTAGCAGGGGAAGTTTAGGTTAGATATTAGGAAAAACTTTCTCACTAGGAGGGTGGTACAGCACTGGAACAGGTTACCCAGAGAGGCTGTGGAATCTCCATGCTTGGAGGTTTGTAAGACTGGGCTAGACAAAGCCCTGGCTGGGATGATCTAGTTGGGGACGGTCCTGCTTTGAGCAGGGAGGTTGGACTAGATGACCTCCGTTCCAACCCTAATTTTCTATGCAAATATATTCTCCAATTCAGCAAAGGACTACGTTACAGAACAAGTTATGTTCACATTCATTTGAAATATGCTTCAGCTCTGCACCTGAAAACTCAGAAGAATTTGGGTACCCTGAGCATGCTGAAGTCTGTGGGGAGTGGGTAGATCTCTGTAGCTGATGTTCTGGGCTGCTGTAGGTTATTGTAGAACAGTACCAGAACTGAAACAGGGAGACTTGATGCTCTAAAGATTATGTCTCACTTCCAAGCTCTCACCCCAAGCAGCAAGGAAGAGAAAACTCCTTGATCTGCATGGAAAGAGAAAAATACATCGACATGATAAGGCAGGGTAATTAAAGGCCCTGAGAATTAAGACAGGTCCACAGCCAGGTCTTGTGAAAGCTGTTGGTTTGGTCCACAGACTCTGCCTTGCATGCCACATCACATCCGTAGACTGACCAAGTACACTGGATTAGGCCCATGGGGCCAGATAGCTTGAGCACCAAAGAATTAGATGGGACAAGACAAGTAATCTGAGAAAGTGACTGTGGACTGGGAACAGCCTGTGGAGAAAGAATCGGGGTAATATTATTATTTGAGGTTCATTCTACTTGTATTGATACTTACATGGTTCCCTATCTCTACAGGGTTAGAAAGGAAGATGGATGAGCTTCACTGGCTCTAAGAGATTTGCCATTCATGTGTATGATTATCTCTTTGAATGTATTTATACCCAGATGGGTGGCTATAGATGTATCCAGACTCAAAAAAACACTGATAATGGGGGAACTACCTGCTTTTATTTATCTAAGTTTTACTAATAAAAATGCCTAGACAAGTCAAAGGTTTTAAATAGGTGTCTCATTTGAGTCAGACCTTCTTATTCTAGGATTTAGCCATGATCAAAACTGGCACAGTTCAGTCATTTATACATGTTGTCCTTTCAACTTCCATTGCTACTCCTTTGCCAGTTGGTAGTAAGTGAGAGCCCAAAGCTTGGCCAGCTTGGCCCTGGAACAACCCACAGTGCCCCTGCAGAAGTCCATGGTCATGTTCTGGGAAAAAGCACCAGCACATTTTATCCTGCATACTTTGGGGCCTTGAAGCAGGCAATGGACTTGTACATCTGTAGGATCTAAGGACAAAAGGCTTTCTCCTAGGACAAATACAATGTGTCTTTACAGAAAAAGAGACTAATTAGAATTTGGTCCTAACAACTTCCCCTTCCCTCTTTTGAGTCAGATGCTATTTAATAGGAAGGCCAAGGCGGACATTGAGCTCGGATTAGCGTCCAAGATTAAAGACAACAAAAAGTCCTTTTTCAAATATATTGGGAGGAAGAAGAAGGCGCCGGGTAATCTGGGACCCCTGCAGGATATGCTGGGCAATCTGGTGGTTGCGTCAGAGGAGAAAGCGAACCTCTTTAACCAATTCTTCACCTCCGTTTTCTTGTGCAGGGACCGGGACTTCCCTGCTGTGATAGAAGCCGGACTTGAGGGGATCGCCTTCAGACCTCAGGTTGGGGAGGAC
>NW_017729017.1:3110276-3118642 GCF_001723915.1 Gavialis gangeticus
GAGGTATAGATTGGACATCCGCAAAAACTACTTCACAGTTAGGGCGGCTAGGAGCTGGAACCAACTTCCAAGGGAAGTGGTGCTGGCCCCTACCCTGGGGGTCTTTAAGAAGAGGCTGGATGCCTACCTGGCTGGACTCATTTGAATCCCGTTTCTTGTTTTGGGGTTTTGTTGTTCTCCCGCCCTGGCGGGGGGTCGGGCTAGAAGATCTACTAGGTCCCTTCCGACCCTAAATCTATGAAACTATGAAACTATAATAGAAATCAGGAACTTAGCCTTTCAAAAACCTCAAAATCCAATTAAATTTAGTCATAGTGGTTCAAGAACTGAATTTAGCTAGTTAATGGGTCAGCTCTAATGGATCATTCAAGGGAAATCCTAGACTGCATTATTTTTGGCTTTACAGAAAACTGTTCTGGTGACATCCTCAGTAGGAGATAAGAGGACACTGAGGAAATGGCACACAGAAGATCACCTGCAAATGGATAGAAATGAAAAGCACCTCCTTGGATTTGAGCATTTGTCTTTATTTATTTATTTATTTTTGGAACTTTTAGATTTTCTCCCTCTTTGGTTCATTTTTGGTGATTTGTTATAGCATCATTTAAAGGGGAAGAGTGATTTGTCAGCCCCATTGCTGTATATAGAATTGTCAACTGCAAGCAAGCAAAAATTTGCCAAGTTAGGTCTAAACAATAGGGGGTCTCTTTGCATCTGCCTTCTGGGTTTTGACTCTTTATAGTTCCAGTATTCAAGCTTTATCTGCATCTCTGAGCACTAAACATTTAGGCCCAAGTCCAACTCCCTTTTAGAGACGGTGTGTAGCATTTATGGGCATCTTTACATGTCCTCACATGACAGGGCTTTCCTGTTTTTGTGAGATTTACTTGCCTGCCCCAGGAGAATAGGAATGCCACATGTACATAGTGGGATTACAGCAGCTGTGGTCTCCTAGCTTCAGGGGGATGTGGAGCCCACCTAGTGGCTGAGAGATCCCAGCTGCTGCAATCTCCCAGCCTTGGGGGTGCACGGTATGTCCCCATAGCTGCGACATCACAGCAGCTGTAGTCTCTGAGTCCCCAGGGCACGGCATGCACCTCCAGGGCTGGGAGATCACGGCTTCACTACACAGCTCCCAAGACTCAGTGTCCACAGCTGTGGAATGCTCAGTCCTGGCACAATGGGGTACTGCTGGGACCCAGCATGCTCAACTGGAGGACGCTGGGTCCTAGCAGCTGTGGACTATTGCTGGAACCAGAGTCTGCACTTGCTGGGTGCTGCCAGGACTGAAAGTCCCCACAGCTGACAGGGCTCCCAGCTACAGGGGGCACCTTGCTACTGTGAAAATTAAAACTGGATAGTAACCAGATATAAATTTAGTACACATTTTCAAGGTCTAACTTTCTAGCTGGTTGGACCTTTTTATGGCATGATAGCTACTTTGCATGTATAGCCGATCTCAGTTAATTGCAAAATTAACCAGTTAATTTCATAATACCTGTGACATGTAGAGGGGGCCTAATATTTGCATACCTGGCCCAAAAAGTCACTTGTACAGCTACTTTGAGTTGTGTATGTGCTATGTAACCATCTAAAGGCAGAGCTGAATTTGGGGCTTCCTTTTTTTTAATGAAAGCTGAGATTTTTTTGCAATTGCTCAATTTCAGTGGCAAGGATTTAAGGGAAGATACAGACTATGGTGAAATTTATCAAAAAATCATTAGAATTGATAACACTGGGCAAATCTACACATGATATTAATTCAACTCAATAAACTCCAGTGCAATTTGTGTTGGAGTTTATTGTTCCAGGGCAAAATATTTGCATGTGCACCCAGGACTGTAGCGTGTTGAACCAGGGCAGAGCAACTGTGGCTGGCAGAGGGCCTCAGGGGTCAGCCTGCCAGTCCAGGCTCAATGTGCTGCAGAGGGGCTGGCTGGGGCACAAGGGTGCTACAGTGCAGGGATAGCCAGCAGGCACTCTCAAACTGTATCATCCTTGTGCCCCAGCCAGCCCTGGTCAGTGTCTACATGTACATTTCAGTGAACTAGATAACTACTTATGTCAGGCGTAGCAGGGCACCTGGCGTGGCTGCCACTTTAAGAGGCTTGAGCAGGCTGTGGAGCAGCTAGCAAGTGCAGTTCATCCTAAAGAGGCAGTCACATAACCGCAAGAGGGCTCCTGAATTGGAGCATGGGGCTGGGCATCCTCAGTATAAACCCAGGTACAGTACTCAGAGCTGAGCTGGCAGTTGCTGGAGGGATGCCGCTGGAGTAACATCACCAGCTGGAGATCTGCTGCTCCTAGAACACTTGGAGGTCAGGTAGGAACTATGGCAAGAGGCTATGGGGAGAGAGGAGGTTCCTGGTCCTGGGGCATGACCTGAAACTACACCCTGCTGGGGTTAAATGGTGTGGTGGGACTGCCTAAGACGGGTAGTCTCCAGGAAATGCCACACCTGTGCCTCCCCAGTGAAAGGTAAGTATGGGGTGCCAGAAAGCCTCAGTCCCCACTGCCTTGTGAGTGACCCTATGGAGGGGAAAGGCTAGGGGAGCACACCCTAAGAGAAAAGCACATGACCCAGGCCCACTAAATGGGTCCTGGGGTCCAGGCATGTTGACAGACCCCTGAGGCCTGAGTGGGCCATAGACCAAGTTGGGGGCCCAATAATGTCATTAGTAATAGTGGAAATGGATGCTATCTGTAAAGCATGGGACATGGTGTAGGAGTGGTACAGAGCTGCGTATTAACGCCCTTGGCATCCGGCAGTAAATGGGTAGCTTCCCGCCTATAAACAACTTCTCTGTTACATCAAGGTGAGGCAGGTAGGTGGACTCCCCTAGACAGGTGGGTGGGCCAATGGTTAGACCAGCCATGAGACAGCCTCCTGTCACGTTGGGCAGTACTATCTTACGGTGTAGTTAATTAGTTTACTGCAGCCTAATAGCACCACGTGTCTAGATGATGACACTTTACTGCAGAACTAATTAGTCCAATCCATAGTAGATATGCCCACTGTGTGTCATGGAGCAGTTTCGGTTCCAAAGCGTTCCTTTTGGAATATTTACTTGGGTTTTGTCTTCATAGGTTTTCGCTTCCCACATCTTCACCTGACTTTTTGTTTGTATGTTGAAATTAATTCAGAATCCTATAAAACGATAGAGAACACTGAATTCCATGCAATTTCAACTTGAAACTATGAGTGTTTTGGGGGACCCAATGTTACTAAAAAGCTTGGGAAACCTTGAAGAATCTGGCTTGAGTTTTGAGTTTGTAACAAGACCAGTAATCAGGCAAAACATGTGTTGTTTCAGTTTAATTGTTTTATACATCTGTAGTCAGCTGTTCTCCCCCTCAGGAAATTTCTTCATAGGCAGCAGATTGTGAGTGAACGCGAAAATGAAGTAGGTCGTATTTGCAACAAAAAAGACAGGAGTGCCAAATGCAAATGTGAGGGCATGCCCAATGTGTGTGTGCTAATTGCTGCTATTATGCACACAAATCAGATAACTATGCATACAGATTTTCCTAATTAACCATTCACGTGCTCAACTACTAAGTGTCCATATACAGCTGGAATAATTGTGTGTACAGGTTAATCATAATATTGTGCACCTACATTTTGAAAGTCTACCCCAGTATTTATAGTTCCTACAACAAAGAAAATTATAGAATTACAAAGATGAAGCTTCTGTGTCATTGCTCCACTTCTGTCATGACTGTGCCTGTTACCTACAATGATCTGACTTGTCATGTTTGTTAATGTGTAATACCTTGTAATACATTGTGCCATATCTGATTTGGAATGACCTGCTACAAGGGGCTTTGCACAGGTTTTCCAACAAGAAAGCGCCATGACCTGCAACATATGTTTGCCAAAACATATTTCCTTAGAATTCAATATTCAAAATGTGCTAAATCTTCTTTGAGGGCTTTTATAGGAAATGCTTAGCAGTCATTAAGTAGTGACGTAGAATGGGAACATGTATATCTCCACTACAGATCAAATGTTTGTTTCTACCAGAATCCATAATGAATCATTTGCCATGTCCTTATCAACCACCAATTCAGAATTTGATGAGACTTGGTAAATCAGTTCTCTGTTTGTTCAGATGTGGTAGGATGTCAAAAGATGTACAACTGTCTGTTACTTACTGTTATGACGTAATACTTAGCTTCCACTAAGGCTTTCTCATCCAGAGATCTCAAAGTGCTTTACAAAGATGGGTAAGTTTTCATTAGCTGCATTCTTGAAATGGGAATATTGAGGCAACGAAAGATGAAGTGACTTGCTCAAGGTGGCACAGCAAGTTGACAGCAAAGCTGGGAATTGATCCATCATTTCCTGATGCCAAATCTATCTTCTTACCCTGTTGGCTATGTCAGCCTTTCAGGAAAGGTTTAGAAAAGAAACAGCTCAGTACAAGGGATGACACATATATTTGCATACATTTCAGAGAAACAAAATAAGTCTAATTATGTTTTTTCCCCTTTTTTCCCTTTTTGGACATTTTCTTCATCTGACTGGCCATCAATATTTAGAAGAAATGCATATTCCTACTCATATTACTTGTAAGTACCTAGCTGGAGATGACTTTTCCTGAGTACATGCTTTATAGTAATAGTGTTGGATTTTCTGTACAAGTATGTGTTTTCCTTTACCATTTGCTTTTCTATCAGTTTCATTGGTCTTTGCCTTTCAAAAAGTATGCTTTTTATTTTCTCACCTTCACACTATTGTTTTCATTCTTTCCTTCACTGTACCCACACTTGCCCCTGCAAAGTAAGCTAGTGGGCTCAGAAATGTCAGTATATATTTACAACTCTCCTAATGCAACAGCTGAAGTACAGAATATCCTCTCCACACTCTTATTGGTAACCCTGCCTTCTCTACCAGGAAATTCACACCCAAGAACTATTGATTAGAATTTCTTAGTCTTGGATAAAAATTTGGGTAAAAATATAAAGCATGTTCAAGTGGACCTTATGTAGGCCTCACACATTTTAGTAGCTAGAACCATATCAGATTTTACCTCAGAAAATATTCCCATTTGAAACCAGGCCTGTGACTTAGGGAGTTTAGAACAGATCATCTGATGTTTAAGGCTACAGACAGAAATTAACCAGTATAAGTGATTAGAAACTGGCTTAAATCTGTAACACAACAGAAGTTCAGTGCGTGTAAACTGCTCTCAATGTCACCAAAACCAGTTAAAGATAAACCTGGATGGATGTAGTATCATCATTAGCTGATTTAGGTTTAAATCAGTTTATTGAACTTCTGCCCAGATCCCCTCCAGATTCAAGTTAGCGCACGGTCCCCCAGTATCCCAGGATACTTTGTACCTTCCCCACAAACCTTCCCTTGCGTTCCTCCCCCTGGCAGGGTCGGTGGGCTAGCCTGGGCCCAAGCTGTCTGATCCAGCTGAGCAGGGAGGTGTGCTCTAGTGTCCCCCCGTTTCTAGCCTGAGCCACTGCAGGCATGTGGCCGCATTTCCAGAATAAAAAATGAATATCTGTTTAATTTTCTTATCAGTTTAATCTACGCAGTTTAGACTAACCTGTGAAGACTGAATCAATTAAGCCTCAGGCTTTTTGACTGTCTGTACTTAGTGTAAGTGGTTCAGATTTTTAACCTCACATACCTGCTTAAGCCCTAGTAAGTATAGTATATAATAATGGCTCATGCGTGAATGCTACAGATGAGAAGCCTGTCTGGTGTGAATTTGGCAAGTGTGACTACAGTGGAAGTTGATTTCTTTTTTACATGATCTGACTGAGAATGGTGTGAATGTAAGTTAAAATGGGATAGGAGCTGTTTTAACATAATTTCCCACTTATTCACACAGCTTGTTTAAAACCCTTCATCTGCAGCATACAACGCATATCTGAATGTTAGAGAGTACCGTGTGCACTACTTCACTGCTTTCATATAATTTTACAATCAACAGCTACTACTTCTTTTGAATTTGTCCCTTAGCCTTCCATGAAACTTGAGTCCTTTATTATAGATAGCCTGTGTCTGGCAGTACACCTTTGGGTGCCTGCCACTTTAAGGGCAGAGTCAGGCAGCTACCAGGTGCCTGATGGCAGCAGCCATTTTTAGAACAAGGGATATAAAGGCTGCAGTTTTCTGCTGCCAGATCAGGTAGAAACATCACTTGGCTGAGCTGCAGCTGGAACATCTTGAAGGTAAGAGCAGGAGGCTCTTGGTCCTGGGCATGACCTAAAACTGCACCCAGCCGTGGATGTGTGGCCTCCCTGGTGAAAGGTGGGTCGGGGCACCTTAATAACCCCAGCTCCCACAACCGGGTGGATAACCACTTAGCAGGGCCCAAGAAGGAGGACCCATGTAAGAGAGTGTGAGCTAGTTGCTCAGAAGCCTGACTTGAGGCACCCTCGACTGGTCAATGATGGGGCCAGAACTAGACAAGTCAAAAGGGCCTGGGGCCCACCACGCAGGATGCCCATAGAATGGGAACATTGGAGACTGAGGTCATGACAGCAGCCATAGAGACATGCCCAAGAGCATATTTCCTCCTGTGGGGTAAATGGGGAAGGGCACACTCAACGGCATGCCTGCCAGGTCACACTGCCACAAGGGCCTGGGTTTCTGACTGGCCTTGGAGGTGAGGCCAGGGCCTGTGTGACCAAAGGTCCTGGGTGGGGAGGGGCACACCTGAGAAGGGAAGAATGCAGGGAGCTAAGCAGCCCAAAATGATGGTGGAATAGGCTACCTTATGGGAAGGGATCTAGTTGGGGTCCAGACTGGAGGGTTAAGGGGCCCAGTGTGGGGCCAGAGTTGCTAGGAACTGAGATGCCATCTGCGAGGCAAGGGCTGCAGTGTAGGAGAGGTTTGGAGCCACAGGTAGTGCCTGCTGGCATTGGGGCTGGGAATGGACAGCCTCCTGCATTATTCCACCAGTTATGGGAACAGCAAAGTTGTGGTAGGTGAGACTGGGTGGACTGCCCCATAAAGACAGGTAGGTGGGATGGCATGAGACCTGGCCCTGAGAGTTGCCCCCTGTCACACTGTGTCTGCAAGGTACCTAATTTTTGTAATATTAAGTTTAACTTATATAAAGATCATGGGTCAAATTCTGGGTCTTGTTGTGACATTTTCCATGGCAGGGCCATAATGCTGGTTTGAGCAGCCCAGTAAAAATTACTTCACTGCCATTGTTTAACAGTTCTCTGTGAGGAAGATATATTTGAATGTCTTCTAAGGTAGGAGGAGTTTCCAGATGGAGTGAAGAGCCCAGCTGCCTGAACAGTTCCTTGGGCCATTATATCCTACAAATTTGAAGAAAACCAGAGCCTGGTCTAAAAGCTTGTCTGCACACCAGTGGCAGTGTGACCTGGTAGGCATGCCGTTGAGTGTGCCCTTCCCCATTTACCCCACAGGAGGAAATATGCTCTTGGGCATGTCTCTATGGCTGCTGTCATGACCTCAGTCTCCAATGTGCTTCAGAGCAGCTGCTAGGAGTGAGCCTGAAGTAGCCTCTCCAGTGCATTTCCCTGTTGGGAATGGGTGGATGGGACATAATCAAGACCATCCTGGCTGATGAGTGCTGTCAACCCCATGTGGACACCTTAGCGGTCACAGTGGCAGAGCAAGGCATTGGGTATGTGTAAGAATGTCTTTGTCTTCTCTGCATTCTCCAAAAGCATAGCTTGGCCTCATCTGAGGAACTAGGCCTTGCATTTGAATGTATAGTTAAGAATAAGGCAAGCGGAAGGTGGGTGAAGTTCCTTCCTTCATAGCTCTTAAAACTGAAAACAGTAGGGATTGCCTTTAAATTCCCGAGATTATCAGAGAGACATAGACTGAATTGTATTTTCTTCCCTTTTGAGGATTCCAAAGCCCTTCTGATTTTCACTTTGGTTCCAGAATAAACCTTGTAATGAACAAAGTATCATTAACAGGTGTCATTATTATTTAAATACTAATTATTTTTTAAATTATTTAAGAGCAGAGAGGTGGTTTCTAGGAGAAAAAAGGCATCCTTATGACTCAAGCAGCAGACAGTTAAGCGTTACCTGATTTCTGGGTTCAAGTTAAAACCACTGGTTTCAAGTTAAAACCATTAAAATAGTGGGTTTTTGTCCTGTCACAGTCCTAGCATAAGGTAGAGTTGAAAAGGTGCAGCACTAACTTTAGCCATAGACAACTGGTGCCTCCAGAGTTTGGGGGGGCACCAGCGGCTGATCGCCAACTGGGGCGGTGGTCCCTCAACAATCTCAGGGGGAGCACATGCCTCCCCATACCCGCCCCCAATGCATCACCTATGACTTTAGCCAATACCTTCCCTCCTTGACACATTCCTGGAATACCACTGATGTATGCCTCCTCCTCCATAAGTGAT
>NW_017729017.1:3123642-3143200 GCF_001723915.1 Gavialis gangeticus
TTAAGCGTTACCTGATTTCTGGGTTCAAGTTAAAACCACTGGTTTCAAGTTAAAACCATTAAAATAGTGGGTTTTTGCATAGCTTGCTTAAAGCTGAGCCAAAGTTTATACAGTTTGCAACAGATCTTTTAACGAACCTTATGTGAAATGTTGGGCTTTGAAATGGCTTTAAATGAACTGGGTTTCACCTGCGTGTGCATTTCATCACCAAGGTTTTGCACAGCTGTGGTGCCGTTGTGCAGATTCTGGTCATTTATGAATTTCAGGGAGAAAATTGCCATTTTTCTCAACTAACTCTGGGTTACTTCCCTTCGTAGAGAAAGCTGTCATACTGATAGCATTTTCCAGGCTTCCCTGACTCAGAGAGCCATGGGGGAAATCTTACTGGTTTTTTTTTTTTTGGGGGTTCTCTGCCTCTCAGGTATAATGCTGTGCAATCTTTCATGGAAATAAACAGTTCTCTTTTCAAGTGAATATAATTTTTATGGAACATTTGTTTTGTTTTTCTTTTTAGTGAAATTTCCAAAATCATCAAAGTAGGCCTTTTCAGAGTTATAAATGTAGGGGTCAGGGTTATTTTGACTGGTTAATATTGTCTTTTATGTGGCTTATAAGCAAAGTCGGATTTTTTAAATTTGTTTATCTGGTCATGTTTTGTTTTTGATTTTTGAGAATAGTAGAAATAAAGAGCACAAATGTATTATACTTATTCTAAATGAAGCTGGCTCCCAAGCCAAAAGACTGTGTTGTAAATTTTAGCCCTGAAGCAAATTTGAACTGATTTATCACTCCTTAAAAGCAGGCTTTCAGATGTATCCATTGAAAGATTCTTAAACACAAGCCCATGGAATGTGCTGCTCCAACATATTTTATTTGTAGTTTTTGTTCCTTGGATTCAGTGCTGTGTTGCCCTGAGTAATTCTTCTCTTCTGCTTGCAGGTCATTTCTCTTAACTCTTCTTTAGCTACTTGGCTGGAGTTCCTTCTTATAAAGGGCCCAAAACTACAACCATGTCCTTACTCATAAGTTTAGTTTCTTTGAAGTCTTTGAGACCATCCTCATAGCTATTACTCAGTGAAACTTGTTGTTTTTCATACAGTTGCAATAGTCTTCCCCAATAAAAGACCAAGACCAGGGTCTGTTCCAGTGAAGTAATTAGGCCCCCTCTGCACATGCAGGTAAAGGCACAATGGGATTCAATGTGTGATCCACCCAATTGTGCCTTCTGCCATGTAATGTGCATGGCAGAAGGCGTAATTGTGAGATCGTTCATTAGATCAGATCACGCCTTCTCGCCAGTACAAGGGGAGCCTGATCCTGGGTTCCCCTGCCTTGGCAAGAAGCAAGCTCCCGCAGCTAGGGGCTCCCAACTTGGGCTGAGGTATTGTGGCAGCTGTGATCACCCAGATTCAGGGCTGCGTGAAACCCTGGACCCTGAGAATCGTAGCTGCCATGCTGGGCATGGTACACCCCTGTGACTGGGAGCTCTGATAGCTGATGGGGCTCTCAGCTGCTACACATGCAAGTTAAAGCTCAATGGCAACCAGCTATACAATTAGTACACATTTTTAGGTCTATAATTATAGCTGGTTGGAGCTTTTTATCATGTGATAGCTGCTTTGCATGTGTACCTGTTCTTAATGTAATTGTGCAGTTAGCCATTCAGTTGTGCAATACAGGGAGGCCTAGTAGGCACAATGGCTATAACATTTAGTTTTACAAATTCTGCAGGAAGGCTGAATACCCTCAACTCCTATGGAAGGCAATGCCAGTAGAGGATTCTTATTGTTTTGCAGTAACACATCACAGGCTGGAGTCTTGCAAGGCAGGGTGAGAGAAAAGAGTAACCATCAGGAGAATCAAAAACAGTGTGTGTTCGAGGGCCATTTTCATACATTTGTAATATTATTACTTCGTATCTGTGAAGTGCTGGCCTATTGGGTACCCTGCGGTAAAGTGAGATTGTGGGACAGCAGCAGCTCTTTGTCAGACTAGACAGTGGAAAAGTCATGGGGAACTATAATGATCAAAAGAGAAGGCCACATGGAATAGTCATTAAGCCTGGATCTCCAGGCAGAAGACTTGAGTCTGTTGCACACTTCTAATTTGCTAATTGATTTTGGAGGGTTCACTTAATATTGCTCCATGAGACTTTATCCATCTTTAAAAGTTAATTGCTGTTACAGACTTTGAAATCCTTAGAACTCTTCTGCAAATGACAGGTGCCATTATGATATCCTCATAACTTCAGGTAAGGACAGACTAACAAATTTTATGGGGTTAAAAAGGGAAGGAAGAGACTTGCAGCACAAGCTGTTTTGTGATAATACTTCCTATGTCCACTCCTGCCCCATGGTAAGTGGAAGCTAAAACAGAGAATGAAACAGAGGTAAGCTTCCTTCAGTTATCTTAGACTTAGTGTGAGACAGGAGTGGACATACAAAAGTGACCACAAAAGAACTGATGCACCGCCGCTTCCATGCCCCTCCTCTCCCCAGTAACAACACATGCTTTTAGCTAGGTATAATGCCCTTCAAACATTCTGAAGTCCTGGCCAGGTAACTGAACCATGGGGATTGTCATTTCTTCTAAGTCATATGCAGTTTTTCAAATGAGTTATTCCTGATTTACATAAGCATAAATATATATTTTGGCCCAAGATTCTTATAGCACTGCGAGCTCTGTTGCACAACACACGTAACATTTTTTTTCTGGTCTTGTCAAATAAATAGCTTACCACTACGGTGTTTATGAACATATGCTATAGCATAGCAAATGTGTGAGGTAGCCTAGTTAACGTAGCAGTGGAAGCCTTACTCTTATTTATTCATGTTTACTGTCTTACCTAAGTGGCCTTACTTTTGTATTAAAATAGGTCTTGTGTCTAGTACCAGGTACTAGTTTTAATATATTTTTAAATCAAGCATCTTTTAGTGCAGGAGCTTTTAGTGACAGGAATAGAAGTGTTAATGTTGTGGAGGGCTTTTGGGGTCCCCCCCTTGCTGCTGATTGTGTGTAGTTTTGGCCACTGTATGAAGTATGTCAGATAGTGATGTCAGAATTCAGTGGAAGTGCTTTTCATGATAGAGGCATGTGTGTGATACAGACACCCAGCTAAATGTTTTCTATGGGAAGAAGACACTCAACAGCAGATAAGTAGCTTTCATTTCCTCTCGGTCTTGCAAAAGTGCAGAACACCTCTTGCTATGTGCTGAGCAGCTTCAGCATCCATTCTAATCTCGTCTAGAGTGTAACTATGGTAATTGTTGAACTAGGAGACTCTTTTCTTAAGAATTGATTCTATTGAAGGTATTAGGATAAATTTATGCCAACAGTTTTTAAAATAACAGAGTTTATATGCTGAATTTATTTCCAGCTTCTGCAGGGCATGTGGGGAAAAATAAAACATCAATTTCATTTATAGGCATGCTTATATATAAACATATACAAAGATATTTGTGTGCCTATATGTCCATGGATTCAGGGATCTGCCGGCAAAGACTAAACTGCAGAATGAGAATCCTAAAGAGAGTAAAGTGACTTCTCATTTGATGCAGGAAGAACAGAACCAAGAGTCAGTGCTTATGTCATCCTAATGAGGATGATTAAAACAAATCCCAGAAAGCAAGTGCTGTAAATTATTTATATGTGAGTGAGTTGATGTTTTTGATTTTGTAGGAGTATACTGGTGGATCTATTACGACAAGGATTTTCTTCGTTTGCAATATTGATGCCTGCATCTGAGTGCATTGTAAAGCAAATGGTATTTTTTGTAAAATGACAAATGAAATCACTAGGAAATGTTGTTTAAGTGGGGATTACAGATTTTGTACTAACAGTTGCAGATCAGACCATTGTCTGAGAGTGGATGTAGACACACTGACTGATATTTTAAACAGCTAAATCCTATGATTGTTCTGACTTACAGCTGCCCTTTGCCACCTTTATTCATGTCAAGAAGGGCTGTGCGAAACAACAGCGTTCCGCTTCAACATCTGTTTTGACGCTTTGACGGAACAATGTTTCATGTAAAGTTTTGTTTCAGTTGGAAAACACTGTTCCGTTCTGATTCGTCAAAATGGTTTCACTGTTTCCACATTTTGATTGGGCTCTGCAGCGCTAGGATCGAAACATTTCGACTTCCCTTGTTTCATTTCGAGGCTGTTTCGAAGCCTTTCGTTTCATTTTGATTTTGCTGTTTCAAGCTCGAAATGAATCGAAACAGTGTCAAAATGCAACAGCTGGCAAAATTTTGCACAGCCCTAATTTCAAGTGGTATAGTAATGCTTTCTTGTAGGAGTAGGGTTGGCAATATTTAGGCTTCAGATTTGCCAGAGTAAAGATTTAGTAAAAGCCCCATTCTTCTTTCCTGAACATTTTTATCACAAGATCCCAGGCTGTATGTAAGTAGATGCTGAATTTATCCTGAGAGAGTGTTTTGTCCTGTGACCCAACAGACCCTACAATCCACTGTCCCATTTCAAGTCCCACCAAGTGTGCAGGAGGAAATATGCTGTCCTTTTTTTCCTTGGACATCACAGTGTGAATCTGTGTAGTGTTTGTAGATCATTCCCTAACAAGGTCCCTGCCTACTGTTGGGGGAGCAGCAGTGCAACTTGGAAGGGTGACATTGGTAAATAACCATGCTGCTCTGGTTTTGAGCCAGGTCAACAACTCGGGCAATCAGGATGGTGTCAAATACAACATCAACCATCATTAGGTCCATTGAGGTTTGGCACAAAACCATGGCAGTCCCTACTCTGAAGAATTTACAAACCATGGGATTTTTTTTGCCTAAACACACTATCTACTCTATACCAGGAGTTTCCATGGGTTGGCTTTTAAGCTCCTCCTACCACATCTATCTTTACACTGAACACAGATAACATCTTATGAGGTCGTTTACTTCTGGAGATCCTTTTTTGTGTCACCCCTTCCTCATGTATATTTCCTATGCATACATTATAAATATCCTCTCTGTTGAAGATGCAAGGGTAGCCTTATAACCTGCCTCAATGGGCTCTTGTTTCTTTTTGGCATGATTCCCTTGGACTTAAAAGTAAAACAGCCATTAATTCCTCCTTATTGACATTTTGACATTTCAATCACTTCATCGCATGTTGCTTGTACTTGACTTTTCTTCCAAGTATCTGTCCAGTTATTTTTCTTCCCCTTTCTAACTGCATAATGCATGAGCTAGAAAGCTTCTTCTCAGTGCCCGGTGACAAACTGTGCAGTTTCATGCTGGTTACAAGTTCTAGGCAGCCTGTGGCCCTCCCGTGATTGACACTAATGCACTGATAGCAGTTTCATCTGGATGTTTCAGTTGTTGTGTTTATGGGAAGCTGGTCAGTAAGGAGAGCAGAAGCCATGTCACTGATATGGTTTGTCAGTAATTCAGAGAGATCACTTCAAGTACGTTATTTTTGCAAACAGAGCTTTTTCAGATAAATGCTTTTCCAATTCCAAAGATGTTTTGACATGCTGGCAAATAAATCTCTACCTAGCTGTGAGTTTAAGTGGTATTCCTAACACTGTTGCAAGAATCATTTGATTTTTTTTTAATCCTTTCTATAAATTGCAATGAAGGAGAGGTCCAAATAGGCTTTTTTCTGAGCTGCTGTTCTAAACAGACAGACAACTGAGGTGGGAGAAAAGACAGCAACCTGATACTTCTGATACTATTAAAAAGCATGGCTGACAAATCCATAAAGGAGAACTGATGCCTGTGTCCCTCTTGTTAATTTGTGTAGTGATCGCTGTTAGGCCTGTGTGAAGTGGCAAGTATTCACTTTGGATTCAGATTTGGCTGATTCGGAGAGACAGTGATTCGATTTGGAGATTCAAATCACTGTCCCGATTCAATTTGGCTGAATCTGATCCAAAGATTTGGCACCGCTTTGGAGATTCGGCCATAAACTAAACAGGCAGCAGTCCTCACCGTGCTGGACACAGCTGCCTCCAGCTGGTAAGTATGTTGTGGTGGGCAGAGGGGGGAGTGAAAAGGCATGGGGGAGGGAGGATTGGGGCTGGGGCTGGGACAAGCTGCCCAGTCAGGGCAGGGGGGCATGGGACGTAGGGGGATAGAGGGCATGGGATGAGAGTATGGCTGCACTGGGAGCAGGAGCTATGCCCTGCTGCCACTTGCCCAGCTGGGGTGGGAGGGGATGCGATGTAGGCACGGCTTGCTCCGGGTGGAAGGGGGCAAGCAGCAGCAGGGCATTTCCCCCTCTCCCAGCTCTGCTACGCCCCCACCCCATGTCTCCCCACCCTAACTGGGCAAGTGGCAGCAGGACATAGCCTGCTGCTTGCCCAGCCAGGACAGGGTGTGGGGGGGGGTGAAATGGAGGTACTACTGCTGCTTGCCCAGCTGGGGTGGGGGAGTGCAGGATGCGAGCACTGTCACTACTTGCCCAGCCGGGGGGGGGGGCAAGGGATGTGGGTGCAGCAGCGCTGGGAGCGGGGGCTGTGCCCTGCTGCCACTTGCTCCCTTCTGCCCAGAGCGAGCCGCACCTGCATCTCTCCCCATCCCCCTGCCCTGGCTGGGCAAGGAGCGGCAGAGCATAGTGTCTGCTCCCAGTGCTGCTGCGCCTGCATCCTGTGCATCCCTCCCACCCCGTTCCCCAAGTCCTGCAACCCCCTGCCCTGGATGGGCAGCTTGTCCCAGTCCCAATCCCTCCCTCCCCCATGCTCCTTCCCTCCCGTCTCCACCACAACAGACTTACCAGCTGGAGGCAGCTGTGTCCGCATGGCGAGGACTGCTGCCTATTTAGTTTATGGCTGAATCTCTGAAGCAGCACCACATCTTTTCCAAATCTATTCAGAGGCTTCAGATTCAATTTGGACCTTTTAATTGGTCTCCTGGTTCAGTTGGATTTGGAGATTTGGCCACCGAATTGGACTGAATTTTCTCTGCATCAAATCAGCTACCAAAGCTTCACACAGCCCTGATTGCTTTGTTCTTAAAAAACATTTGATAAGTCATGCCCAGAATTACCAGATGCTGTACAGCTTCCCTGTGCATCTCTTCCAATATACCTGTACCCCAAGTATTAAAGACCTTGAGTTAGTCCACCTTTGGGCCACTTGTAAGTTGGGGCTGCCAATTTGCTTGTGATGCTTCTGTGAAATGTCTTAAATCAAGAATGCTAACTTTGGATTACTTTTCCTTTTGAATAGTCCAGGCAATAGAGTCCCCTTTGTGTCTTACAAGACAGCATAGAATTTCTTTCATAGGACTTCCATGAGTTCTCAAAAGGAAATGAGTTTGGATTTTACCAGTATATTTCAAATGACATTAAGCAATGGGATTTGAAGGCAAATATTGCTAGAGAGAATTCAATCTGGATTTAATAAATTCTTACCCTCATTAGCTCACCATTTTAAGCATCAAAAATGGCAATCAGTAGGGCTGTGTGAAGCTTCGGGTGGTAATTTGATTCAAAGGAGTTTTGGCCTGATTTGGTGGCCAAATCTCCAAATCTGAATTGAATTGGGAGACCAATTAAAAGGTCTGAATCGATTCAAAGCTCTCTGAATCTTTGGAGAGCTTTGATTTGGGCAGTCCCTGGTGGCTGCAGCAGGGAGCTGCGGCTGACTCTGAGCTAGTTAATACTAGAGGCGGGTGTGAGGTGGGCTGGGGGAGGAGGGTAGGGATCACGGAGGGACCCCTGCCAGCCTCCTTGATCCCCGCCGGCTCACCCAGCCTCACCCCATGGCTGCCCCACCCACCCTAGCTTCCGGCCCTTTAAAGAAAAGCCCCAGTGCTCACCAAGTACTGCCCCCCACTCTCCCATGCTGCATGGGGGGGCTCTGCATGAGCTCCCTGACTCCTCCCCTGTTCCCCCAACTCCCCCCATGGGTGACCCTCCCAGGCCAGGTCCGGGCCTTTAAGAAAAAAAAAAAATGGAAATAAACCCTGGCACTCACCACTCCTGCAGCAGCCTCCGGGCTTGTGGGGCTCATGCAAAGCCCCCCACGTGGTACAGGGCCGTGGGCGGCAGTGGGGATTGCTCCCCCACCAGCAGGAGTGGTGACTGTGGTTGTTTTTTTTTCTTAAAGGGACAGAGCTGGTCCAGGCGGGGCACCTGTGGGGGGCTGGGGGAGTGAGAGTGGGGTTTGGGGGCTCATGCAGAGTCTCCAGTGCAGTGCGGAGCAGTGGCAGGCAGCAGGGATGCCCCCCCCCCACCAGCAGCATCCAGTGGGCCAGAGCTTTTTTTTCCTCCAAAGAGCTGGATGCTGGTGGGGATGGACCTGGCTGATTCAGAGATTTGGAGATTCAGCAGCAGCCGAATCTCCAAATCAGATTTGGCCACATCAGCTGGGGACAGTGATTCGAATTATTGTATCAAATCACTGTCCCCCGAATCAGCCGAATCTGAAGCAAATACTAGCTGCTTCACACAGGCCTAGTAATCAAGTATAGCTTTCTTCAGTAGTCCAATAAGCACCCTATTTGTCTGAAATAAGAGATCAAAAGGTGGTCAAGGAATATAAAAAAGTAAATATCTCATACTTACTTTATTTTATTGAAAGGTGGAAATTAATGACAACTTAAATTTAACCCATGTAATTCAAAGCCATTGGTTAGTGGCTTAGTTGTTACATTTCTACAACAGGTGAAAATATCTGAATATCCAGGGGCAAGCATAAAATGGAGTTTAGTAAAGGTTTCCTCCACAAGTGCAGTTCCCTGGGATGGACTACATTGTTTTGATAGAGGTGATGTTTCACAAAGATGTAGGTACAGGCTTTTGTATCACTCCAGTCTCTTCCTGCAAAAATTTAGCTGACCTAAACATCATAACTCTCATGCAGAAATCTTAATTATCAAGTGATCTTCCCTGGTAAATGCAACCCTCATATTATTTGCTAAAAAGTAAACAAAGCTAATTGAAATGAGTACCAGTAGATATGGTTTGTCCTTCTAAGAATCAAATGCATGTTCCTAAACAGATCAGTATTGTGAAGGAAAACTCTCTTTCACATAATGATCTAGTTATTAGGATTTCTTTTCTAGAGGGAAAAAGAAGGAACCTAAACTCCTACTTACTACTTTCTTTCTCTCTTCTTTTTTTGTTTCTTTTTGTTTTTCTAACCTATGGAAACCATGTTAGCAAAATTCTTTGCTGGTGCTAGCTACTTGTACTGTATCTGTTCAAGATGCTAGTTGTAGAATGTCATGCATTCATTTTTAAACAGTTTTGCTCTCTGATATGAATGAAGCATAGAACAGACAAATGTCAATGGAGGTTTAGTAGCTTACTTTCCACTTTTCCTTCTTTCTCTTCATTTTTCTTATTGTCAGCTGTGGGAGCAAAGTGGGGTCTCATGTTCACAGCTTTGTCACTAAGCATTCAGAGCTGGCACTACCTGCGCTAGTGGTTTTGTCATCTCTTTGAAGTCAGGAAAGATAGACACCAGTGGAGCATAGATATTGATGGAAACAGGTCAGAGGTTGAAGCTGTTTTAAAATTACCATCACAATCTTGTACGATTTATTTGTCCTGAACCTACTTCTGGTGAGCATCCAGGTTTGGTATAGGTTCCTCTCCTCACTGTTCTACAAAAAATTCCTCCTCTGCCCATTAGACACTAGTGTCAAACCCATGGTAGGTCAGGCTATTCATTGGAGATATTAATAGAGAAATTCCAGACTGGGTTGGTTTAGGTGCCCACCTAACATGAATTCATGGATTCCAACAGCCTCCTTTTCTTAGCAGGATTTTACTGAAGCAGCTGGTGCTTGTGATTCTTGCTGTATGACACTGGTTCTGAATTTCTTATTATAATACCCTTTATTTTCTTGGCACCCCATTGCTGGGATAAGGTGGGTTTGAAGGTGGAAGACCTCTCTGCATCAGTAATGTTTATTATCAGAACATGCTACATGACCTTATATTACCATATTTATCAATCTCCTTATAGGTATTTTAAAATTAAAATTTCCCTGTCTTGCCATTAGCCCCCGAGCTTTTTTTTCCATTTGTTTTACTGTTAATGGAAAAAACTGACTGTTTTCTTTTTCTTCTCTTCAAAACATCCTAAAGGAAACTAGCCAAGAAGCAGAAAGAGACTCAGAGCAGCACCCAGAGAGAGATGGGCCCTGTTGCTACTTCAGATAAGACCTCCACCAAACTCAGCGCAGTCCACAATGAAGAAGCATTTTCAGCCAGCTGCCAAGATGTTAATGGATTCAGTAAGTTTCACTTGCTTGCAATGGATACCTCCCTTTTCAAGATCTTCAGGTACTTAAAAGGATTCATTCCCATGGGCACAACATTTAAGCATTAATTATAAAACTACTGCAGTTAATTGCAGGGAAGCTAAGAGAGTATGAAGTCTGCAATTTCCCTGCGAGTGCCCCAAGTCAGTCATTGGACAGATTCAGAGGATTCTGTCCAAGTCTAAATCTATTTGAAATAATTTATTATAAGGTAGAGTTATATAATTATACCGTATGATCAATAGGTCCAATCTCCAAGCGGACTTCTGTGAGTGAAAGAATTTATGGTGCGCTCAGCTGTTATGGAAAAAAAAGGGTGGTTTTGTGGTTACAAGGCTAAATTGGGACAAAGGAAGCCTAGGTTTTTCACCCTTGTGTCTGTTAACTCATTTTAGCTATTTTTTTATAAAAGATGCTGAGCTCTTCAGTGATGTATTATGAGGAAATACTTATCAACAGCAACAGTTGCTGCTGAATCTCACACTGGAACTGAAATGTCTTTATGTTAAATACGTTTTTGAGTTACGTTTGCCATGAATTTCATTCAAAGCCTTTTGCCTTCAGTTCGAATTGTGCTTAGGTTTGAGGCCCAAGTGCTTTCTAAAACTGTCCAATAACTCCTTAGTAATCTTTGTAAAATCTTTAATGGTCTCTAAGTCTTTGGTGATGGGTGTCCATGTTACAAAACATGTCTCGGTGACTGAAGCCCTTCTTTGCAATCTCAGATTGAACAGGCTGAGCTGTAGCTTCACCCACATCTGCAGACCATTCCTGTCAATTCCCATCTGCCTGCATAGAAACATACCTGTGGGAGGGATAAACAGAAGAATTTGGACATCAAGGTTTAGCACTGCAAAAGTTCTCTCCCATACTAAATCCGCTTGGCTGCATCCGGACGAGCACAACCATGTGGTACGTGGTGCCGCAGACTCATCTGCAGTGCTATGTACCACACATTCAAGCATTTCCCAGCACAGGGGCAGGGTTTTGACTCTGGGAGATCCCGAGGTCAAAAAACCTGTGCGGAGAAAAAGAGGGGCTGCGCACATGGCCATAGTGAGCATCACCCAAAACTGAAGCATGGCTCACCGAAGCCATGCTCAGGCTGCTGGCTGGGCTTCAAGCTGCAGGAGCGCTGTAGCTGCAGTTTTCCTGGCCCCCAGGACCCCAGGTAAGGCTGCCGAGGCTGCTAGTGTACTGCTGCTTCTTGTCTCTGGGGAACCAAACATCCGTGCTCATTTGGATGCAGGCCTTGAGTGTATTTAGGTCCTGATTTTTCAAAGGTATACAGTTTTGCATTTCACATTCAAGTCAATTGCAGCAAATACCTTTGAAAAATCAGGCAAATAGAGAAATAATATGGTTATAGGCATTTTAAGAATACCTAAGATAGATGGCATAAAAAGTACAAAATACTTAAAAGTTCTTTTAATGCTTCCTCCACAGTTTTGAAGCTTAAAGCCTATTTCCAGTGAGGAAATAAAATGTGCTGTGGGATGAGCATGTAATATGGTCTTATCACTTTTCGGTATTTTGAAAGAGCAATTAAAACAACTGAATCATCTGCTTGAAGATATGGCTATGGAAAATATACTGTGACTAATTTTGCAAAAAGCATTCCTAAGGATTTTTATCACTTACACTTATTATAACTTGGTCCTCTAGTTGTCTGACACTACTAAAGATTTAGCTAATACTTTTCTGATGCAGGCCACTGTAAATCATAGCTGGATGTTTTATACCCATCAAAAATAATTACCAGTGAGGGGCACATAATTTCTACCCTTTTTTTTTTTTTTGCCAAATCCAATACATGAAGCTATCAGAGATATGATGTGTTTTATAGACTAGGATGCCCCGCTCACATTTTATAGGTTTGGCTGTGAAGTTATGGATAAGAATAATAATTCTCCTTTCACAAATCTCCTTAATGAAAGCTAATACATAGAGACACCTGTAAATGCTTAACTTAAATCATGGTAACTTTAAAACAGCACAAAAAGGATTTACACTGCCCTCCTCATAATGAATATAGATTTAAAACGTCCACTCTTGCTTCCCTCCCCCCCCATGTTTTTTCTTTTTTTTGCCAAAAAAAAAAAGGCTATATATATTTTATGGTAGGTAGTAGGGCTGTGCAAAGCTTTGGTCACTGATTTGATTCAGCAGAGATTCAGCCTAATTCAGCAGCTGAATCTCCAAATCTGAATTGAATCAGGAGACCCTTTAATCTCTCCAAATCGAATCGGAACACTCCGAATCAATTTGGAAATATTCGATGACTCAGACATAGACACAGCTTTAAATATTTTTTCTACATACGTCAAGGTACCAGGCGGCTCATGAATGCTAAGATGCTGGGGCAGCTGGAGCATCCCATAGCAGCCCCGGGGGGGCGATCCCCATTGCGCTTGACAGCGGACCCAGAATTGGACCAGAAGCACTTCCAGTCCACTTCCATGTCCACTGGGGAGCACACGGGGGATCCCCAGCCCCCAGCTTGGTGACTGGTGTCTTCTGGATCTAGGGGGACACCTGGGGTTCCCCTGTGGCCAATAGCCAAGCTGGGGGGATGCAGGGGGCAGGGGGCATTCCCTTTGCACTCAGTGGCAGACCTGGAAGTGGCCCAGAAGTACTTCCTTTTAAATTTGGCTTGAAGTATCATTCTTCAGTTTGAGTTTCCTTGAATTTGTCATTTTAAGTCTGAATCTTCTTTTCATTAACATTAAAAAAGGATTAAATCTATTCTTATGCAAGATCAAGCTAATAATCCACTGAATATGTCAAATATTAAACTGATTCTGCACTTGACTGTGGGTAACAGGCTCACTGCCTCCCCACATCTCTACTATGACATTTATGCTGCCACACTCTTTTGGCCTTACCTAGAAAGCCAGTGGAATGCCATGACTTAACTGTGATGTATTTGCCTTTGTAAGCCTGGCATTTCATGCAGCAGCAAAGTAGTAGCTGGTTTTGAATTTGAGTGTGTAGTCAAGATCATTTCATGTGATTCAGTCAATGAAGACGAACCAACTTCTGTTGCTTTCAGCTACCTGCCAGTATATACATTTCCCCATTCCCATTCTCAGTACTCCTAGATGGACACATTTGTAAAGTTCTGGTATAATATTTGTACAAATGAGCTCTTCTCTAAAATGCTGGTTTCACACAGGGGCAAGTGTGTTTTCTTAAGCATCTATATTCTTCAGACGGATCTTAGCCCTGTGCACTAGGCAAATGTAAAGCTCATACAGTGCTTCAGGAGTACATTGGCTATTTGTCTATTGGCACAGGACTGCATTTCACCCATGGATGCAGATGTTTGTACTCCCTTATTATCAATAATTGTATTTCAGTAAGAGCAATAAGCCTTGGGTTGGAAGTGTAGTTGAAAGAGGAGCAGAAGATGAGCTATTATTATCAGGTCAGATCTTTGGTTCCTTAATCACATTTTTCCTCACAAAGCTTTTATTCAGGCAAAATTGCCATTGATGTGAATAGGAGCTTTGCTTGGGCAAGTTGATGGAATTAACTTGTTTGTTCAACATGCCACTGCATTATTCTGCCTGTTTTAGTTGTATGCTGTTATGCACAGGTGCAACTGCCCTATTGTCTGTCTTCTATTTATTACCTAAATATAAAAGGAAAGTTATGTGCTAATGGTGACATCTGTTATTATAATTTAAGACTCTGCCTTGCTATGAAAAAGCTCTTGAAAGGCAATGACATTTCCCATGATGTGACACTGCACAACTTTCTACAGGCACCAGCTCAATGAGGGAGCATTACTGAAAAGAAGTGACAAAGAATGGACATGGTTGGAGCTAAAATTATCCAAGTAGCATCTGTGAAGTGTCCGATAGGGTGCACACACGGTTGTTATTGCAAGTAAATCTCCTGTAGTCTGGCAGCCCATCAGTGTGACAGGCCATAGAGGGGAAAAGCAGTAGTACATCATCTGAACAATGATACACTAATGATGTGTCTTGCGCATAGGCACCACTTTCCTGACACCATGATGATGAAATACCACGCAAAGGGCCATAGATAATGCAGGCCTGGCAGAGCTGATCCAAAGGAGAATGCTACATTACCAGCGTAGCTAGCTTGACACCTTCAACTCCTGCTTGGCAGGAGCTCTTTTGTTCAGAGGATGTGGATGGTTTGAGAAGGCCAATTTGTTAAGAATAATTTGGAAGCGAACCACATTCATTTAAATCATGAGGCTTTAAAACTGGATGGGGCAGGGAGAGAGCAGGCAGTTTGCACTGAGGAACATGGCTGGGCACTTGCCAGGTTACCCTACCTGCTGGCAAAGGAATGCTTAGAGAGGAGCAGGTAAGTAAGTGTCCAAGTGGTGAAGGATCATCCCTGACCACAGTTCACCAAAACTGTGCCCATGCTCTATTCACTCTTCACATATTCCTTCCTCTGAGCACTAGCACTTGTCATCATTCAGACTAGATAGGTACCTCAAGATCGTTAATTCAAGAGCTAATTCTTATTCATGGTGTGCATAGTTTCCACTTCCCATGGGATGTATGCCCTGAGGTACTCATTACTGGGACTTTTTGGCTCTTCATCACAAGATCTTTTTAGGTGAAAAATTATAAAATAATAATAAAGCTCAGTGTTCTTGAAGCCAGGGAGGAGGTAGAAGAAAACCCAGAGTGAAAGGGCACTGCCAGGTTTGAAGAAAGCATAATATCAGCTCTCTTTTAATTTTTTTCCTCACTGTTCTGGAAAGTCTTATGTCACCTTTGGCCAAGATTTTAAATACCTGTGCAGTGAGAGTGATAACGGCCTCTGTACAGGGATTCAGCAGCCCAGAGATGACATACAGCAATACTTAAGATGTTCATGAACTTTGTTCTGGCATGCTACACTGGACTGAAATTTGCTCTGCCTTGGCCTCATGCCAGTATGTATATATTCACTGTTCTTGTAAAACACTTTCCTTCTAAATGGGTAATTGCGCACACAGTTTTCTGGTCATGCAAGTACCTATCTGACCAATTTATACAAATGCACAGGTGTTTTCTACTGTTATTCTGTATGGAGAGATCTTTGAAAATCTGGCCTACTGGTTTTTCTGCCAAACAAATATTTTGATATTCACTTCCCTTTCTTACATCTCTAGTCCATTCCACTACAATAGAGATGAATGAGCAATATTTTTATTAAATTGCTTGAAGTATTTGTAGAACACCTACTTGCTGATGCATTATTACTTTATATAAAGACCTTATTCAAAGGCACTGTAAGCCAGTGGTTATATTTAAAATACTGGGTCCCAGGAAAGCAGAGCTCTGCTTCTAACTTGCTGTATGACCTTGATCAAGTAACCTTGTTCACTTCAGGTTACCCACCTCTAGAAGTGGATGCCACTACAAGGCATGGCCATGAACAAGGCAAGGGGACCCCCTCAAAATAGGAGATGCATCCTGTGTTAAAGGCAGCTGAGAGAGAAATCAAGCAGACCTGTTTGTGAGACAGCTGATGTTAACTTTTTGTAATTTCAACTGTATTCTGTAAGCTAAAGACGGGAATGAAAACATGGCAAAAGAAAAGTGTTATAATGGAAGAGATCTACGTGCATTTATTGGGTGCTGTAAATTCCTTAGAGAGCAGTTCTGCTGACTTTATGGCATTCCAGGGAAACTCTCTAAAGTAGTGAATGCTTTTCCTCATTCCGTAGAATAATTTTAACTTGGTAAGTAATGCTTACTCCTAGAAGTAGAGCAGTTGCTTCTGAAATTGCTTTTATCTAAATTGAATTTTGTCTAATTTTTATTGGATTCTGGAATAGTTTCTTCTTTTTATCTATTGCTATCATTCTGATGTACTGAGCTTTTCGTATTAGTTTGTTTCTCATCATGCTGTGAAGGTGGTAAGTAAATTGCCAGTTTAGAAACAAATGCAAAATGATTATGAAAGAACATGTCCTCAGAAATGGTAGATTACCATAATGGTTACGTGCAAGTCATTCAGTACATAAGGTAGCTCCATAAAAACCATGAATCTACCACATGGATGCTGATTCGGGCCCTTTGTCTGATACATTTTGACTATAAAGTAAATAATCTATCGGTCCTTGTCCAGGGAAATTAGTCTATAGAGTGGGAGGAGATAGGATTGGCTTGTCCTTTCTAATCAGCCTGCCCCCTTTAAGTTGTTATCTGCATTGGAATAAAAGACAGCATGCCACCCAGACTGTCCATTTTTAAAAGAGCCATAAACGTGCATTGACACTGTGTGTGTAATATTAGATTTGCAGTAGGCAAATAGGACACAGTTTACACCCTGCCTAGCTATCCTCAGTCCCAAAATGCATGCTTTACAAGACACACATTTAGGGTAAGTTCTTCTCTTGCTACCAAGCTGAGGACCACATAAGAAACTTGACCTGTGGATAGAGCAGCAGCTTCTGACATATTCTGCCTTTGGAGCATACTTAAGGTATACCTCTCTCCAAAAGGTACTCCGTTAAAACTACCACCCCTCAATGCCCCTGCAAAAAAGCTGGCCTTCACATGCTACTGCTGTTTCTAGGTTTGAGTGTGAATGTGTTCTGCATTTGAGTAAGTTTATTTTACTGTTATTACTCCACTCTGTTTCATATGGTTTGTATTTTGGTGCATTGTTTTTAGGCACTTATCTTTCTGAGAGAGAAAAATACAAGTTTGTCTCCTGTGTAAGACTAAACATAATATCTAATTAAAAAGAAGGGGGCACGAGATGGGGGGTGTCTGCCTATCCCAAATATATCTCACAGTAGCAATAATGCAGTGTTTTGGGACCTGGAGATTTTTTTTATTAAAGCAAATACTGAATAATAGTAACATAATTTAATATGCATGTTCAGATGAAAAATGGTTTTCATTTTGGTATGCACTATATATTCCATATAACCGTGTTCTTTTAGAAACTTTCTCCCTGTTCTTTCTCACACTATATATATGTCTAAAGTCTTTTCCTTATGTCTTTCCTACCTAGCATCATCCTCTCCTTGTTCATTTTCTGTCCAAAGCAAAACCCTTCAGAGCAAATCTTTGTTGAATTCCTACTACTCAGGTACTAGTGCCAGATTTTTCTTTCTTTTTATTTTATTTTTCTGCTTCTGTACATTTCCCAGTATGACATGTGGACTGAGTCATTTGAATGTTGGTTACAGCTAACCTTGTTTTCATTTTTTTTGTAATTTTTTTTCCTATTGATCTTCTGTTGATTTCCATTGATCCGTGTCGTGTGGGTGAACGAAATTCCATCTCAAAGTATCATCAGACACTGTTCCATCGACCACGCTGCTAGGTAAGAAGACAGGTATGGTGTATTATACTTCACTGGAGAGAGAAAGCATTTGTTGCATTTGAAAAATGACTGAAAGGAACATTGTCAAATGGGTTGGGTTCCACTGTTATATTTGTTCTCATGTTCAAGAATCCTTTGGATTGCAAAGTCTTTGCTTTTAAATTTCCACATTATTACTGAGGAAATTAAAGAAGTTTGTCTAGTGTATCCATAGAAACAAAACAAAAAAAAATGACTTCCCCCTTGAAGCTGCTGTTTACCAATGAGCCAACATAACTGATAGTGTGAGTGCTTAGATAAAAAGTAGGCCAAAAGATCTTTATGAATTTCAAATCCATTCAAAAAACTTCATTAAAAATCCTGAAAATGGATAGGATCTATCAAACAGGAAATTTCCCTATTTTTCTAATGAAAGGAAATTAGCATTAACAATTTAAGAACTATGCGGAGTACTGGGCATGTCTTTCACAAATGGAATCCCTTCAGATTCTGTGCACCGTTAGATTCATGTAAGTAACCATTTCTATGCAGGTGACGTAAGCATGTTTTGTGCATGAAGAAAAGATGTCTCTACCCCCTGACTTGTGGAAAAAATAAGCATTTGGGCATATCAAAACCGTTGGGAGGGACAAAATAGTATAAGTGCAAAAAGGATCATGATAGAATCAGAGACAGCTTCCAGAACGTGACTGTTTCATGCTTGAGGACCCTGAGAGCTGTAGGACTACCAAGAAATCCCCCCCTTTTAAAAGCACTTGGATTCACTGGTGCTAGGCACTATATACATTCTTTACATAAATGGAAGAAATACAGATGTTAGTAGGAATTCAATACAAAATGAATGCTGAGTATGCAATAGAAATCAACAGAGATCTTTGGATAGAACTGCATTGTTGAACTACGGAGAAAAGAGGAAAATGGTAATTTTCTTTTCTGACAGAAGAGACTCTAAAGGCCAAAATTGTCCAGGTTGGATGCTAAATTATTTGCTTTTCAAGTTAATCTTGAGGGCTCTGGATAAAACTGGCCTAATTGTTAATGGTGGTGTGTGTGTGTCACAACTCCTGTTTTGTTTAATGGAAGTTTTCAGTTTTCTACACTTCTGGAGAAAAAAAAATCAACACTTTTTTTATTCAGGTGTCTGACTATAGTTTTAAGCTTCAGGTCTCCACCTTTGAAACTTGTCTTTCAAGCTTTACAAAGAATATGCTGTCCCACCAAGCTAACAGAGACACAGAATGAGCAGAAACTTTTAAGATGGCAAAAGAAATGATTCAGAAACGTAGTAGAGGTATACTCCTGAATATGAGCAATAACAGCTTACCAATTTAGGATCTCCTTTGAGGATGCTTGCACTAGCTGTATATCTATTATAAAAAAGGCAGTTCCCCAGCCATGAATGAAAAAGACAGCATAAAAATGATCAGAATCTAACCAGTGGTAATCATCAGACCTGTCATTCTGGATTATTTGCAGGAAATTTTCCCTTCCAGACACAGTCATCTACTGCCGCTACTTTAAACATTACCCTGAGTGGCTAGTAGCCTGGTAGTTAGTCCAAGAAGAAATTACAAACAAGCACATGAGCCTATTGCTTTTGCCAATGAATAGCAAGGAAACAGAGATAGGCATAAAGTGACTTTTATAATGCACACATTTATCCTGAAATCCATCAAAAGGCTGACCCTCTCAAGAGAGGTTTCATCCTTAAAGGAAAATGAGATGGATATTAGGTCTGTGAGAAGCGGCTAGTATTCACTTCAGATTTGAATACGGCTGATTCGGGGGACAGTGATTCAAATCACTTTCCTGAATCGATTCAGCTGTATCTGATTCAAAGATTCGGCCACCACCAAATCAGCCAAATTGCTGAATCAAACAGGCCCCATCCCCCGCCCACTCTCCCAACCCCGTCAATGGCTGCCCTACCCACCCAAAATCCATGATAAAAATTAAAGGCCCCCCACAGCCTCTCCCAGTGCTGCTGGTGCCCCGCACTCCCTCCCACAGCCTCAACAG
>NW_017729017.1:3148200-3159298 GCF_001723915.1 Gavialis gangeticus
AAGTCTGGCGGCAACCCCTGCTGCCCCCCACTGCCCCACGTTGCATGGGGAGGCTCTTCCATGAGCTCTCAGAGGCCTGGATGACCTCTACAGCAGCTGGTGAGTGAGTGTGGGGCTTTTTTATTTATTTATTTTTATTTTTTAATGCAAGGATGCTGGGGCCAGGCAGGGCAGCCATTGACAGGACTGGGAAAGTGGGTGGGGGACAGGGAGTCACACTGGTTGAGCAGGCAGGGGACAGGGCCTGGCAGGGGTCCCTCCATGATCCAGCTCCCCGCGGCAGTGAGTGGGGACTGCCTGAATCTCTGAATCTTCTCCAAATCTTTTCCGAATATATTTGGAGGCTTTGAATTAATTCAGGCCTTTTAATTGGTCTCCTGATTCAATTCACATTTGGAGATTTGGCCACTGAATCTCCTCCACATCAAATCAGCAGCCAAAGCTTCACACAGCCCTAACTGTCAGATGTATCCATTTCCTGGTACGGTTATATCTCTTGGTTTACCAAAGAGGAATTTTTGTTGAAGGGCTAAATAGTACTCCATCTGTTAGGTGTTTGATTGTGTCCCAGGAAAAAAGTAATAATGCCCAAATTAACACACTGTAAGCTTAGTTTTAAGACTTTATCAGGCTAGAACGGGATCACACTTATGTGCCTAAGGCCAGTTAGGTGCTTAATAAGTGTACTTGGACTGACCCTAAATGTGAATTCCAGTTATCACTGTACTGGTTTCATAAGTAGGCTCTACTCCTTCAACATGCTTGGAGGTCCTGGTCAACCTGAGCTCCACACCCAATGTCTGTGAAAACCAAGGTTCCAGCTTGCTGGAGCTATTTGCATACCTCTGTTGCAAGCAGTGAAGATAGTTGTGTTTACTCTTTTTAATTTGAGGCTAAGAGATATATTCCATATGACTCAATCCAGGTCTCAATTTTTTTTTTTTTTTAAATCCAAATGTTGAAGGAGGGGATGTGGGGTGAGGGGGACGGGGCTGAAAAAGAAATGAACTAATCTTTCACTAGTTCATTCAACTTTTAACTACTTCTAAGAACCCAACCACCCCAGCCCATTTATAACTGTGAAACAGTGCAGGGAAAGCACTAAGGCATAATGTCAGTTCCAGCTGACATTAAGAGCTACAGGTGCTTGGTCCTTCTAAAAAGAAGCTCTCAGCAATTTTTAGGAGACTGTCTACTGAGTTTTGGACAAAAGTCAAACTCAAAATTGAGGAGCTGCTGGCTTCCTCGTGCTGGTCTCTAGAAACTGGGCAATGCTGCAGCTGGAAAAGAAGTTTGATTTCTTAAGTGTTATTAAAACTGGTTTGTACTTAAAAAAAAAAAAAGAGAGAGAGAGAGAAAAGAACATCATTCATCTCTCCACTAACATCTATCACCCAGCTCTACCTTCAGCTCCACAGTATTTGTTCCCATCTGTTGCACCTGCTAATAAATGTGCAGTATTTGTAACACTAGATGACTCGCCCAGCTTGCCTGTGACATGATTTGTTGAATAGAAAGACACAGGGGATGATGATTTTTTTGCCCTCCATCCCACCCTTTGTTTGATTAATATTTTCTTATAATTCATTTGTTTAGATGTTTAACTTTCCAAAACAACATGAAACAGCCCTGAGATTGGGCATTGTGCTGTGAGTGCTTTTGCTTTTACTAATGAATACTTACTAAAATCACAAAAAGGCAAAAGAGGTCTTTGTCTTTCCTTTTTCATTGTAGCTAGAAAATTTCACTGTTAGGGGATGGTACAGACTATGCTGTCTCAGGAGTTGATCTTGCAGGTACTGAGCATTGTGGGCATGTCCCAGAGCTCCTCAGCAAATGGGGAAAGGATAGGATTTCACAGGCTGCAGTATGTTTTTCCCTTTGCACCTGGTTATTCCTCTTGTGAGTGCAATAAAGGCACTGGTCCTGGTTCTTATTTCTCTTTTGTCTGCCTTATGGCACTGCTTGAAGGAGGCAGTCTCTGCCCTCAGGAGATCACAGGAGCAGTAACTGCTTTGTCCCTGACGAGAAGAAATAAGCAGGAAAAGGCTTCTTCTGTTTTTCTTCCCTCTGTACACCCACATACTTAAGTGAAGAAATTTGCCCTGGATTTGTGCCAGTAGCTTGTTGCACATACATAGTAAAACTGCCCCACATTTAACTATATCTGAGCAGCTAAGAAGGTGACGTTGCTGAACTTATTGC
The DNA here is from genome assembly GCF_001723915.1 of Gavialis gangeticus. Classification (NCBI taxonomy): domain Eukaryota; kingdom Metazoa; phylum Chordata; order Crocodylia; family Gavialidae; genus Gavialis; species Gavialis gangeticus. The sequence goes on from NW_017729017.1 coordinate 3,150,406, forward strand.
ATTAGTGAGTAGCAGCATTAGTAAAGGTTTTATAATTTTTAAAGAGAAGAGATTTAAAAATCAATGGCTTGATCTGCAGTCTCAGAGCAATGTTATCTGCAGTCTCAGTCCATGCCAGCCTCAGCTCAGCTGTGGCTGATGCTTCTGTGGCAGATCAATTTACTAAAGATCACCTGCATGGAATAAAAAAAAGAGAGAGAATTGTGGTGTTAGGATGCAGAGAGATGTTGTTTGCTGAGATTCTCGAATGATGTTCCTGGAAGACTGGCTGCCTTGCTAGATGTGTTCAGGTAGTGTGGAAGACTTTCCCCTCCAGTGTTTAGTGGCTGAGGCATAGCAGCAGTGTTTTGCTACTAGGAGCAAAAATTGAAATATGAGACAACTGCAGTGGTGGGGTGGGGACCTGGGTTTGTACACAGTTTTTAGGTCCAACACAGTTTATCACTTTATTGGATGCAACCATTTGACACCCCTGAAAAATAAGTTTGACCAGCCTCATTTTTACAGATGGAACTCTGAGGCATATATAAATCAGGGGCAGAGTTTTGGTTAGGACCCCAAAATCCCAAGTCCTAGTCTCTGAGGCAGTATATCTTCTCTCCCACAATTCCATTAGTTAGGGAGAATGGCAGAGGAAGCACACAAAAAGCTTCTAATAAAATTAGAATACCCAGTTTTAAGTGCTTGCCAAAGAGTGGCAGTGGTGCTTTCAGTTCAAGGGGAAATTATTTTCTTCAGCCATGTTTTTGGCCATTGCTAAGGGAGCCTGATTGGTACGCGAAACAGTGCTTCACTTCCTCTCAGTCAAAAGAAAGATGAATGAAAGATAACATCCCCTGCCTGCATCTAGTGTGGCTAGAAAATCAAACCACGAGTGGGCTGTTTGCTAGCCAAAGTGCCTAGTTTAGATAAATCAATATCATCAGACAAGTGACCATTTTTACCCACGTTTTTTCATAACAGTGGTTTGATTGTATCATGTCACTTTGAAGTTAGTATTTGTCATATAATAGACCCAGATTCATATATATATATATATATATATATATAAAAAGTTAATTTAACCAAGTGCCACCATATCCCTAGTGTAATGCAAAGAGATATTAGCCATGCTGCAGCCATCCTTAGGAGATGTCAAGTAATTGACAACCCTTACTCTAGTAGAGAGAGATTGGATATGTGTGTAATTAAATCCATCACAAACACCACTCAAAATATAATTTAGTTTTGTGCAAAGGATGTCTTATCATGTTACACACTTGCCAAGACTAAGAATAAAAATATAAACAGAAATGATAGGCCTATCATTTTGGAAGCAGAAGGAGCTTGTGGATATTAGAGGAAAAGTTTCTAAACAAACTTCTCCATGTATTCAGGACACACATCAGTGCAGTAATGCTTGAGTTATGTGAAGCATAACTTAGTTCCCTGTTCTGCAGACACAAGCAGAATGTATGTTCTTTTCTCTCTATTTTTTCTTGCAGCATAGGAAAATTAAGTTTGAACTAAGATAACATTAAAAAAATAGGAATTTAATGTTTTGGTCTTAACAGGTGCTCTGGGTGGCTAATGTCCCATACCTATAGCTCTACTAGACCATTATGCAGTACCGTGTCCATGCTGTTGTACCTAGTGGTATAGGGGATCTAATTTTTCAGGTGCTTACTGACCTGTACCTGAAATATACCAGAGTGTTTCAGATATCATGAGAAGAATGATTTATGTATCGTATTTAGTTGGCGGTATAGCAGCGGAATTATGCTGCAGCAGTAGGTGTTTAGCGGCAGTCAGGCAATAACGGCCTGCTTTCGGGACTGCCCTTCAGATGCTGTGCAGTGATACCACACTTCAATCTGTTGGTTCAGTGTCTTTCACCTCATCATATCCTGCTGTAGACTTTGGGTTTAACCAGAGAGAGGTGGAGTGCATTGATGGTTCTGTTCCCACAGGCAAAGTAAATTTGTTGTTCCCCACAGAAGAGAGAACTACGTGGCTAACCTTTTCACATTTGCCTACCTGTATCTAGGCACCTGAGTCCTGAAGCATCCTTAAAAAAACAGGCTGCTTCCCTGGATACCAGTGCCTGGAGGATTTATTTTTCCTTTTACAGAAGTCCAGAGATTTCATGTGCCACACAGCTTGGGTTGAAAACACCAGTTCCCAGGAACAGCTCCCTGCTTGAAACCAGTGTTAGCAGTTAGCAGTGGTGTGGAAGTCAAAGTGCTTGCATCTACAGAGTTAAACTGACAAAACAGTTCAACACTGCAGCACTGATATTAGGGGGAAAATCATATCTCAGACAACAGGTTTCTCAGCAGCATAAAAAAATATCTGTTTTAGTTACAATTGCACCAGAGGAATATATTGAAGAACTGGAAATGATTCAGAAAAGAGTTAAAAGAACAGTTTGAGTTCTGGGAAACTTGCCTTGGTTAGACTGAAAAAGCTCAATGTATTTAATTTATCAAAGAGAAAATTAAGAAGTGATTTGATCAGTACCTACATGGGGAAAAGATTTCAGATATTAGAAGGCTCTTTAATCTGGCAGAGAAAAAGGTATAATAAGATCCAGTGGTTGGAAGCTGAAGTTAAACTGATTCAAATGGCAAACAAGGAACATGCTTTGACAATGAGGGTAATTAACCATTGGCACAGCTTACTGTGGAATGTGACAGTTCCTCCATCACTGGAAATCTTTCCATCTAGATGGGATGTATTTCTAAAATACATTGTCTAGTTCTGTTGGAAATGAAGCAAGAATTACTGGATAAAATTCTGTGTCCTGTGGTGTTACCATGAAAAAGATCCCTTCTTACCTAAAAATCTATGCAGACTAGATATTGTTCTAAAACAGGTGCATTCTGGTTGTTTACTTGCTTCTAACTCTTGGGTTCTAGGGAGTCCATTCAAAAATGTTTCAAATAATTCTCGTTTCACTTAATTCATCTTTTTGATATTGGAATGCCGCATAAGGCACAAACCAGTGAATGATATTAGATTCTGAGCTTGTGAGGTGCTACTTCAACTCCTTGCAACTTAGCGGGGAGTTTTGGGCAGTCAGTTTTACAGGGCCAGCCACCAGCAAAATGTGAAGGGTCAGGGTAGGGAGTAATGAGAAATTGCTGTCTCCTGTTAAGTGTAACGATTAAAGGAGAAGTGGGACTTTGCAGGACTGTAGCAATAACAGTGCCACAAGGAATGAAATGTGTTCTATTTTCTGCAACCTGAAGGAAAAGCAAAGCCCATCTAGGATACCCTGAAAAGACTCTTTTGGTTGACTGTGAGAGATGAGTTTGCTGCTACCTATCCCCCTTCCTTTCTAGTGTTTTCTGAATTGTTCATAAAATTGCTGTAAACAGCGCATTTCGAGAGATGGTATAGTGTCTTGCTTGAGGGCCTCATTAACCATGCTTAGGCTCAGATTCAAAGAGAGGGTACAATATGTTTTTTGCATCGGGCATTATTAGCAGAACATATGTGCACTAGGCTCACCTCGTACGCAGCGATTTGTCTGCATAAGGTACTTTTCCCCTCACTTTGGTGCAGATAAAATGCCTGTGGATGAAGCAGTGGGCCATTTTGTGTTGGCACAAATCTGATTCAGGTTCTTTTCCCTGTAGTGCAGAGTCTACTCAGTCATGTCTCTCCTTCATAGTTAAGTCTCACAGGTCATTCTAGATAAGTGCAGAACACGCATCATTGACACTAGATTTAGCAACACTGACACTAGATTTAGCGCGTGCACCTCAGGTGGAACAAATGTCTGAAATTTGTAATGTAGTTGTCTACACCAGAGAAACCACTCCCACAGGTGGCAGCCCTCACTGCCCTTATTGTCAGCCTCACTAACGAGGGCAAATTGAGTAGCCAATGAGACTGAACAGCCTTGGTTCCTAATTGCATCCTTCACATTCAAGATTGCAATACACTGGTGGAGGAATTGACTTGTAAAGGGCAGAAAATTCCTGTGGCTTACACCTCTCCTTGTGAAACTGAGAGAGAGGAGGGTTAAACAGCCTATAAATTAGGGCTTTGGTAAAGAGGGAAATCAGTAATTACCTCTGTAGGGGCTGAATGATTTGAGTTACATTTTACAGGTAACGTGTGGTCTGAGTATGCCCTTGTTGTATTAGCAATAGAACCACACATTAGTTTTAAGACTCCCTCTCGAATAGGGATATTGTAATGTTTTTTAATTGGGGCTGATAAAAACGTAGCATTGCTTGTAGGTTCCTTAGAGAAGCCAGTTGTGAAATTGGGTTTGTATTAAACCTAATGATGGAAAATTAAGCATAGTACATCTGTCGGAAATGGTCTGCGATAAAAACCGTCTCCTCTCCATTACAGGAGGTTAATAGGGAATAGGTGAGGAAAGATGCATTGGGAAAGTGAATCCAACTAGGAGAATTAATAAGCCTTGAAATTCCCTCTGTTCAGAGTTTTCACATTGTTATTAGTAGCAGCATTAGGATTATTATACAAGTGCTTAGAATGTTACTCTTCCTTAAATTCCAGATTTATTATCTATTTTATGGGAAGGTGGTTCTGCTAAAGCCAATCTTGTGCTTATTTTCCTATGCCCCGTGAATGCTGCTGTTTTCATGCTAGTCTGGATTCTGAAAAATATCTTTAATTTCAGTAGGTAGGTTTTCAGAGCAGCCGATCTCCAGTAACTCCAATAAATCTTGGAAGAAGTGGCAGGTACTCACCATCTCTGATAATCAGAGCTTAAGCTCTTTCTTATGTCACCAGAGCTTAATGCAGGCCTGCCTTATTGATGATAAAGTGTCCCCTGCTACCATTTCTTTATCTTTCTAATATTCCTATGACTTCTGAGCAAAGCAAATTCTCACGAATGCCTGTCCTGATACTTCCCTTCTAATCTATCATTAAGGCTTCTAAGAGATGGTTTCCCATGTGGAAACATGTTCTAAGGCCCTGCTCCATCTGTTCTTATCTAACTTTCCAACCTCAGGGATGGCATAGGTCCTAAATGCTTGTGGCCAAACTCCAGAGTGTTTTCTGCAGGAGCAGAATTAGTCACTCTCATGCCCTTGCCAAATTTCAGCATTGGCAGCTGAAACTTCCCCTGAGGTTTCAGCTGTATTTTTTTTTCTTCTTTCTCCTTTCTAAAATGCTTTAATAATGTGCTGATGTAGAATCGTTTCTAGTGTCTGTCCCTTTCCAGTTTTAGGCAAGTGAATTCTCTGTATCCAATCTACATACATTTTGAGATCTGCTGATCGAAATAAGCTATATATTGTATTTATTAATCTCATGGGAATGGGTAGGAATGATAGTAATAACTCATGCAAAATACTAGGACCCTTATCTGTAAACCTACCCTGAAATTCATAGGTTTGTGGACCTGGGCCCGTTGCTTGCATTCAGTCAACTCAGCTGGATAAGAAACAAAAACTGGAAACTAGGTGCTGCATCTGATTTGAGCTTCTCTGGTTAAATATAAAAAGGTTGGTAGGCAATTGTCATTTGATGGAAGTATTCTCTGTTTCCTTATCAACTAGGAGTATTTTGTCATAGAGTTAGAGTTTTGCCTGGGATATACAGTTCTGCAGTTTTTATCTGTCTTGTGATGGAGATTTTCTAATTCTTCTTTTTGAAAAACATTTTTCTGAGAAATTTACATGTTTGTGAGCAAGCTAGTAAGGATGTGTGAAGCGGGCCCTATTCAATTTGGATTCAGATTCAGCCCGAATCAGGGACAGCGATTCGATTAGTTGATTCAGATCACTGTCCCTGATTCGATTCGGCTGAATACAAATCTGAAGATTCGATGCTGATTTGGAGAATCAGTGATTTGGACGTAGAAAAAACATCTAAGGCTGTGTCTACATACCTTGAGGTAGTAGGCACGGCTTGTGAATGCTGAGATGCTGGGGTGGATGGAGTGTCCCACAGGAGTGCAGGGGGGCGCTCCACGTGCTCAGTAGTGAACCTAGAAGTGGACCAGAAGTACTTCCAGTTCACTTCTGGGTCTGCCAAGAAATGCTCTGCCCCTCCCCCCCACCTCCCCAGCTCAGCAATTTGGCTGTGGGGGGACCCCGGGTTCCCCTGCCAGACCCAGGAGGCACCAGTCACCAAGCTGGAGGGGCAGGAGGAAGCCCCTAGTACACTCCCCAGTGGACCTGAAAATGGACTGGAAGTGCTTCTGGTCCACTTCTGGGTCTGCTGCCAAGTGCACTGGGTGGCCCCCCATGCTTCTGTGGGATGCTCCATGCTCCCTAGTATCTCAGCACTCACAAGCCCCTGCTTCATAGAGGTATGTAGAAAACACATTTAAAGCTGTCTCTATCTCTGAACCTCTCTGGGCTCTCAAATTATGCAACCAAGTAAATCACTGAACCCTTAAAAAAATCTTGTGCATTTGTATGTGCAAAACAGTTTTGTGCTAGGTTAATTTATAAGTAAAGATAAATGATTTGGGGTGGAGTCACTTCATATACTTCACAACAGTATTATACATTATTTCATGCTATATGGTATGCGTTTGTCCTTTGTGTTATTTTTACACTAAAAATATTTGCATGTGTTTTAGTTTTTCTGGGTTGACTTTGGGCATGTGGGTTTTTTGCTACTTATTTCTGTGCTTTATTTCACCCACACTAACCTATAGGGGAGAAAATAAACAATCAAATGGAACAGGAATGAGACTGGAAATAACAGATAGGTGAAAGCTTGTTTTGCCTCCCTGTCTTTAAAACAGACAGTAGCCATGGGGAGATGACCCAGCCGACTCTGACTATCCAGACCCATCCATACCGAAGCTGTGAGCCAGTGGAAATGTCCTACCCCAGGGGGCAGTTCCAGCCAGCTATCCGAGTGGCCGACTTGCTACAGCACATCACCCAGATGAAACGAGGACAGGGCTATGGATTTAAAGAGGAGTATGAGGTGAGAGGAACGTTTGCTTACATGAATAAATAGAGAAGTGGCAGTAACAAATCTCAAGAAAGGATACAAGCTTGGGAGGAAAGAATAATTACTTCTAACAGGATCTTTTTCTTAATTCAGTCAACTGTAATCCTTTTCTTCTTTTTGTATTTGAAACTAAGATTATAACCCTAAATCCTTGCCTTGTGTTATGTCTCAAGTCCACCTCTTCTATAGTGACAACCATTTCTAAACACTGTCTACTTCCTGGAATTATAACACTGCTGAAAGAGATGGAGGATACATACAATTCTATTAGGTCCTCTCCTTTGCAAATGTGGCATATAATTGATAGCCCTGGTGATACCTCTTATTGTCCCCTTGCCATAGAGAGGGATAGTAGTGATTTTAACATGCACTGAACTCAATGGAAAAATTGGAGCTCTCTGGTTTCATTCTCACTGGTGTGACAAAACTAAAATGCAAGCCATGCTTTGATAAGCAAAGCAAGCTTTTTTGCTTCTGCTTTCTTCCCAGTTGCAGCTGCAAATTCGTTGTGGCCACTGATCATCTTAAAGAGCAACTTAACAAGGTCTATGCAGAACATAAACACAAAGCCCTGGATACCCCTGGTGGCTTTAATAATTTTTGAACCTCCACTTCAGAATATCTGAAAGCCAATCTTCTGTTCCAACTGGCTGTGAAGTGAGAGACATAAAACGGTTGTTAAAAAGGGCAACAAATCCAAGATGTGGTAAGAATCAGGAACTTAATATAAACAAGTGGAATGGAAGAAACGAGGAAGAAGTTTGAAAGACAACTGTACCAAGATGTGGGAGGGAGCAAGAGAAGTAAATAGCATAAAGAGTCTATGAAATTCTGCTCTGGCAAGCAATACCTGTAATGAATTAAATAAGCTTGGGGGGAGGCCAAAAGGTAATATGTTATAGTTCCATTAAAAGAACTTTAAAATAGCATAACACCTGGGAGAAATATGTTACTTAATGAAAACAACTCATTTTTTCCCAGTACTGTAATTAAACTTCCATGGGGGTGTTTATCACTTCTGCTAGTTTGTCATTATAGAATGGGAAATGCCTTTCCTAGTTAATCTGGTCATAGAATATTGTGTTTGATCAGATGGCATAAAGGACTCAGTGGGACAAATATTCCCTATTACTGAATGCAACAGAGATGAGTCCACTCACTCATATCCCCACAAGTCCGTGCTCCAGTGGAACTACTAAAGCATGGATTTTGTTTAATATTGAAACAACTGGTCTGTTCTCTTATTGCAGTGGTTCTCAACATTGTTAGACTCAAAAAAAAAATGCCAGCCCTTAGCTGTTACACATGTTTTGGCTATCAAGAAATAATAAAGTAATTCTTCTCTTGCAGAAAGAGAATTCAGAATGACCGCAACCAGTCAGATTGTTTTTGACACTATGGATTCCTATTCGAAATATCAGTTTATCTTATGAATCATGTGTTTATCTTATGTATCGTGTGCATCTTATGGATCATATTTGCAAACATGTAAGTGTTAATATTGAGTGGCAACCCTTGGCATCAAGTTATGTGACACCCAGATTGAGAATCATTGCTTTACTGGTATGAAGAACTTATACTCAAGTCACGCCATGCCTACATGAACAGTAATTAAAATGGTATGTAACACTTGCAGGTACTGCAAAGACTTAGGTTTTGATGTTAAGAGAGAAAATAAACAGGTGCTAAAGCACTGATTCTTAACAGGGGTGTCACTCAATATTAGCACTATTCAGTGTGCAAGCTTCTATGCATGATTCATAAGGTAAATTCAGAGACTGCAAATAGACCTGCTGTGGTCTTTGCAACACAAAAACTACCCTATTATTTTTCTGTAGTCAAAAAAAAAAAAGTGACAGCCAAGGGTTGCCCCGAGTCTAAAAAGGCTGAGAGAGGAAGACAAAACCCTAATGAAAGGAGTCCATTCAGTGCTTATTTTACTTTTGTTAATGAT
>NW_017729017.1:3164298-3165070 GCF_001723915.1 Gavialis gangeticus
TGCTGTGGTCTTTGCAACACAAAAACTACCCTATTATTTTTCTGTAGTCAAAAAAAAAAAAGTGACAGCCAAGGGTTGCCCCGAGTCTAAAAAGGCTGAGAACCAGTGTACTAGAGAATACAAGACTTTTTTGGCCCCGAGGTTGGTAATTATCAAAATAACACATTCACATAACATGAAAAATGTCAATGAAACTCCACCTCCACAAGATGTGATGCTCCCCAGCAAATAGCAGTCATGCGTGTATACAGTGATATAGTGTAGAATTATATTACCTGTTTCATAAGAAGATACCAGTGTGCACTGCATGGGTGCATCCAGATGAGCCTTCACATGTCTCTTGCAGCATCTCAAACCCCTTTGAGATGCTGCAAGAAGCATATGCAGGAACAGGAAAAGGTTCCTCTGCTGCAAGTTTGCAGTGCGGGGGAAAAATTAGACCCCTGGATATCCAGGGGTAAAAAAATGGAGGTAAAAAAAGCTGGGCAGGGCACAGTCCTGGACAGTGACCTGAGGCAGCCGGAGGCTGGGTCCTCCAGAAAGATGCTTAGGCTGCCAGAGCATCTCTGTGGTTGGCCCTTGCCCTGGTGCTGAAGTACTCTGCCTGCCTGTGCAGGTCAGGCAGCGTGTCAGCAGGAGGGCTCCAGTGCTGGTAAGTAGGGGGTTGGGGAGGCTGGAGGAGGGAGAGGGGCTGTGGGGGAACCCCGACTGGCCTCACCCACTCCCCCAGCCCCACAATCACTTCCCCTGCCTGCCCTGCAAGCCCCCCCCC
>NW_017729017.1:3170070-3170307 GCF_001723915.1 Gavialis gangeticus
AAGTCTTCCAAATTGCTTTAACACTGTAGATAGATCAGTAAAACATTGCTCAACTGATCTCTGTTTCTCCCTTTGTAGTGGTCTTTTGTTTTAATTGTGGAGTAACATGGATTTTGGGGTATGTTACAGAGTTACTTTGGGATTTTTTTTATCAGGGATTTTTTAGGTTTCCAATGGGGAACACCAGAATTCCTGCTAGGGAGGCCAGTGGCAGGACCCTGCCTGCTCAGAGTTGGC
>NW_017729017.1:3171545-3171750 GCF_001723915.1 Gavialis gangeticus
CCTTCCCTTCCCTGCCCAATCCCCACAATAAAAAAAAAAAAAAAACCCACTCCCCCCAGCACTTACCGGCAGTTAGAACTGCCGTCTGGGTCACTGGGGCCCTCTTCACACAGCGCAGGGCAGGGTGACAGCCCCAGCGGCCCCAGCGCAGGGCCTGCAGCCCCCTACTGTCCCTGCTTCTAGGGTGAAAATAAGCTGCTTTTTT
>NW_017729017.1:3176750-3199217 GCF_001723915.1 Gavialis gangeticus
GGCCACCACACCCACAACATCTTCTGGGCGATAGCTGCCCAGGTGGCCGGGCAGGGGACACATGTGGCAGTAGTGCCACACAGAGGCCAACCCTGCAACCACAGTCCACTGGCAGCTGACCCAGAGGGGCAGATGCCTCTACTGGTTGTGCAGTCCCCACCCAGGTCTGGCAGGTGCAGAGCAGGTCACAGCCAGGCAGCAGCCCCCACTGCCAGACTGCTGCAGTGGGTAGAGGGTGCAGGGAACTCTCAGGGCTGCTTCAGGAGTCCAGCTGGCACAAGGGGTAGTGTCCCCAGGTACCAATTGGATGGGCCCCAGAAGCTCTTGAGAGTGAGTAGCCCTGAGCTGCTTGCCAAGGAAGCTTTTTATACTGATGGGGCCAGGACAAGGCAGCTTTTTATACTGCTGGGAACACTACAGGTGCTGGCCCCAGGGTCTACCTCCCCCTGGCTGAAGATCCGGGAGGAGCCAGGCAGGAGTGTTTTGCCCCAAGTGGCACAACTTGCTCAACAACAATGTGCATGTCAGATCATGTGTGCTGAGGCAACAAGTCCTGGCTCAAATTTTCACTGCTTCTGTGTGAGCTGCTGCAAGTGCATATGCTTGCATGTGTGGATGCACCCCATGGCTGTGTCCAGACAAGTGCGGCCTTGTGATATGTGGCACAGCAGATGCATCTGCAGCACCACATACTGCACATTCGGGCACTTTCTGTGCTGCTACCTTGCAATGCAGGTTTTTTGTTTTTATTTTTTGGTTTTGTTGACCCCTGAAAATCCAGGGGTTAAAAAAAATATGCAGAAAAAAAGCAGGGCAGTGCACATGGAGACAGTGCATGCTGCCCAAAACTGGAGCCTGGCCAACCAAAGACATGCTCCAGCTTCCAACCAGGCTTCTAGCTGCAGGATCAATGCAGCTGTAGCTTTCCCAGCTCCAAGGACCTCAGGTAAGGCTGCTGGGGCCAGCAACTGTGTTGGCCCCAGCCTCCTCTACCCCACCTGGGGTAACCTGCAACATGCCAGAGGGCGCATGGCATGGGCATTCCCTGGCCACAACTAGCAGTGGCACAAGGTGTCCTACTGCTGGTTGTCCCCAGGGAACCAAATGTCTACACTTGTCTGCACACAGCCTACAAGTCTTGAAATCACATATAAAGTTCTGTCCTTGGTTAAAGGGTCATAACTCCCTCTGTAGTAATCTAGATATGTACAGTCATTATTGGAAGGCTCATTTCAGCTTTCAGGACACAGTATTTAGGCAAAACTGTAATTACGAGTGAAATGCAGCTACCACCAGTAGTACTACAAAGATAGAGAGGATGTCATACCTATAAATTGATTACACTACTCAGAGTAGTTTCATGTGGGCGTAATACGGTGTCCTGATGTGGGATCTAGCAGAACACAAAGCTAACAAATGTGTTTTGCAAAAGTGTCATAGGAACTTTAAACAAAAATAGTCCAGCCCTGTTTTATGCCTCTCTAAAATGTGTTTATCTATAATATAGTTTAATGCTGGTGTCACATTCAACAGCATTTGTCCTTTAAAGAGCTGCTATTCTACTTTACTTTGCCAGCAGGCCTCATAAATTACAGTCTATTTAGTGACATGATATCAAATAATTTTACTCTTATGAAAGTCCTTTGTGAGCCGGAGTTATCACTCATCCATGGCAGTCTTTTATCTCTGTATTTTTCAACCCTATGCTAGCACATCTGAGTTGCATATTTGTTTATAATATACCTTCACCCCCACTGGCTTATAGTAAAGGCTAACCTTTCATCCAAGTATGTCTTTCAAAATCTTTACAGGCTGGTTACATGTGCAGAACACTGATGTGTGGCATTTGGTGCCACTGTTTAAGCAAGATGAGAAGTGACTCTTATTTACACTTGTGAATGCATGGATGTGTTAGCACTGAGGATGCACACACTTTTTGAGTGCACTTTATGTACCTATGGCTCAAAATAGACTTGCCCCTTCATGACTGCTGTCATTATTTAATGCATCCATATCCATAAGAATATACAGAGGTGGATAAACCTGCTTAGGCACAGGCCTTGTTTAAACATCACTCATTTACTTTTCTGTACCCTTTAATTCTGACTTGCAACTGGCCCAGCACTCGGACTACTATGAGCCAGCAGGTGATATGGACAAATGCCTGCGGTAACTTTCACTTGTGCTTTAAGACAGCATCAGAATACAGGTTTTCACAGGACCCATCTGTTCCTGTCTGTTAAGTGTGGACGTTGCTTATTAACTTGTTACTTCATTCTGGCCAGCTGCAAATTTCACTCTGTCTAAGAAAATAGATCCTTTAAGTCAGAATAGATTGATTCAAGTACTAATTCAAATGATTTGTCCTTAAATAAGCCAAAATATTGAATTAGTTGAGCATTAAACTTGTTCTGTGCAAAGCTTCAATGTAATGTGACCATGGCTACTTTCATAGGGTCACAAATTTACAAAAAACACTCCACTCCTATGCAGTTATTTAAGTGATGGGTGATTTTTTTTTTTTTTTTGCCCCCAAAGTACTTAGAAGCTGATTTCTTTTGAGAAATCTAGCCCTTTAATTTTAGATTAAAATCAACTGTGCAATTTATCAGTACCATCTCATGTTAACTACTATTAATATATCTTACTTAAACTTCATAAAACTGCTTTAGGGAAAGAACAAAATATGAAAATTAAGGATTAGCTCTTGTGAATGTTAAAATTCTGTAAACAGTTAGGAAACTCTAATTTTACAAAATGAGCTTGGAAGGTTTGCTGTCGCAATACAAGGGCACAAAGTGAAGAAATAGCCACACAAATAACAACCCTGATCCACACTGATTTCAAGTCATTTATATTGCACTAGTGACAGAAATACTGGCTTTTTGTAATAGTGTGGACAGCCCTTTCAGAAACATCCATTATAACAGCTAAAGTTTCTAGGGAGAACCCAAGATACGCCCTCTCTTCTGGAGATGCTATTTAATTTGTAGCCATTATATATACACTTTAATTTCACCTGTAGATGGACCACACTTCCAACAACCTCTCCATGGAATACAGATTTGGTGGAGCTGTTCCAACAGGTTCATCTTGTGGATGTAAAAATAGACCTTTACATTGGGAATATATGCCCTACCTCAGCTGGAAGTGTTCCCCTTCAATTCAAAGAGGGAATATGATTTTTTTGTATACTGTGAAGTTACCTTGGTATTCAGTATGAAGAGCTGTCATAAACCTCCCCCTGAATACCTTAAGGACTTATGAAAACCTCATAAAAAGCAGAATCCTCATCAGTTTCAGTGGCAGGATAGCATTATCTGATATGGGATTTACTGGGCATGTGTGTAGCTTCTTTGCACAAGACAACCTCACCCATGTGCAATTATGACAAAAGGGATATTTTTCTTCTCAAAAGTGTATGTTGGGATACCTAATGACTACTGCCATTCTCTGGACAATCTACTGTAACTAGAGAGTAATGTAAAAATAAGGTGCCTTTTCCCTCTGTCTTTGAAGATGAAAATGAGCTTCCCCCACCTACTTTCTCTTACATATTTTTTTTGCCTACAAGATTAGTTGCTATTAGGTAGCAGCTGTCTGTAAAAGGAAATAGATGCATGATCAAAGCCCTCACCAATTACTGAGTTATTACCTTTTACTCTAGGGCTTTTGAATTGGAGCTTGCCTTCCCCATCTTTGTCAACAATGCTTATAGCTGTGTCTGACACTGTCTGTCTCACAACTCCTTTGAGGGGAAATTCAAGATGGTCTGGTCTGCCAGGGAGTTGCACAGATCAGGTTTTATCATAATATCAGATTTGCACATCCTAATTATAGTGTCTGTTCCGTCACAATTCTCACGCAATTATAGACCTGGGTGGCTTATGAAGATGCATACAAATTCATTTTCAAAAAAGATCTACTGAATACTACCTACTGTTAGTAAAGGCAAACTTGATTCCCCAATGATTAAATTATAAAACCATTATTCTCCTGGGATGGTAAACAGAACAATCTGCAATGGTGCTGTTATTCTTTGGACTGCAGCATCTACTTCTGAGTAGTGCTTGAGAGACAGAGTGACAGAAAAACTGAGTGGAATGTCTGCCAAAGCTGCTTTTTATATTTCCAGCAGAAAGTAAGGTTGGGTTGGCTGCAGCTGAGAACTCCAGTTTTCGCACTGTGGTTTTCTGTGTCAGCTGTGAAAAGCTGCGCTGGTAACACCCAAGAGGGAGTTAGCACCATCTGTGTCCCAACACAGTTCTGCTTTTGCTGCTGCTTTGAACTGACCCTGCTGAAGTTCCCTTGGATGCATCTCAGAAATGATTCTTCCTATTTACAGATATTCCAGACCATATTCCAAACAGAGAGTGGTTGTCCCCCTGGCCATATCCAGTGACAAGTGCAATTTTTCTGGCTATGTCCATACAAACACTCATTCTGGGCCTACCCCAAGAGAAAAAATAGCTTATTTAATCATGCCCATGGAGACTCGCAGGACAAAGTCAAAAGGGTGAAGTGACTCGATTTTCCAGTAGAGGGATGTGTGCCATACCCTATAAAATTCCTGATTTAGAAATGCCGTCACCTCTTTTTAGAAGTGTGCATACATATATAGCACCTAGTCAATGGCTATAATATCCTTCTTTGCAGATCTGTGGGCAAAATAGCCTTTCAGTGGTTTCTTTAGGAAAGTAAGATGAAGGTTTGCATGGTGGAATTACCGAAGGCCTGTAACCCACCATTAGTGTAGTAAAAGGAAAAATCATCGACTCCTGAGTTCTATGTTTCAACCATCTGGTCTCTCTCTGGGGTATATGTGCGTACAATCATCCCAGACCCAAAGGGTGTTTCTCTCTATGAGTATGCAGCTGGAAACTGATAAAGTTCCCCATACCTTTTAGATCCATAGTTGTATGATGAAAATGATACTTAGCCAATGCAAGCCAAGAGATGAGAATGGTCTCTGAAGAGCTGTGCCTTTTGCATTATTAGATGTGCTCTTTCCTCAAGAACAGCTGTTTTCTTGGTTGAGTGTTGAATTATGCAGTGCTTTCATTTCTGCCCTGCTTTGTCATGTTAAACCACCTAAAGGCATTGGCCAGTTTTTTTATAAACACTCCACCATTGTTTATTTTACAGGCTCTCCCTGAAGGGCAGACAGCATCTTGGGATACAGCCAAGGAAGACGAAAACCGCAATAAGAATAGATATGGGAACATAATCTCCTGTAGGTGCAAATTCATATTAAACTAAACTTCCTTTGTATGTTTGTAAGCATCTGGTGGAAAAGAATATTTTTAATAGATTAACTAAAGAAACCTGGTTCAAATGCCCAGCTTGTGAAGGTTAGTAGTAAATGAGGTTTCTTTTTATAAGACATTTTTTTCTTCTTGTTTTGTGTTTACTGCTTTCTTCTTAAGGGCAAATGCCTGCTGTCAGATTCTCACTGTCTATCCTGATGTCAATAACATGTCTGTTCTCTACATGTGCAGCACCACCAACCTCATGTATGGGAGTGCAAAGGGAGGTCAGGATATAACAGATATTATACATGGATCAGAAAGCAAAAGTTTTCCCTGAAACCAGAGGTCAGCAGCCTGTGGAGCACTCACAGGTGGTCTCCAGAGAGCTCTGCTCCTTTTTCCTACTTTTAAATCACTTTAAAACAGGTTAAAGGCATTGAGCTCTATCCTGTCCTACCTTGGTAAGCAAGCAGTTGTTGCAATGACTATAAGGATGTTACAAGATTGTGAATGGGAAAGAGAATGGAAAACTTGTGCTCAAAAGTATGGAATGTCAATACAAGAAAAAAATCAAGGCACTTTTTGAAAAGTCCCACTAAGTTCTCTGGAGCTGAACTGGTATAAATGGGGACACATTTAGGTAACATTATTTCCTATTAAGAACATAGGAATATAAAAAATGCCATGCTGGATCAAATCAGTCTGTACCTCTGAAACCCAATATTCTGTACCTCTCAGTGGCAGAGAATTAATGTTAAGCAGAAAAGTATTCATACAGAACCTATCCAGACAGATCTGACCCCTCCCTCTCCATCCATTACAGCTTCCGGGAAAAATAACATATTTTGTCCTAGGAAAAATGATTTTCCTTGTAAACCTGAGGTTTTAGGGTTCGGTTATTTTGCTGAGACCCAAGAAATCTAGGTTCAGTTCCTTGTTCTGCCTCAAGCATCCTGCATGACCTTGCATGAGTCATTGTTATCTCTGCTTTCCATCTGCAAAATGGGGCTAAGGATGGGGTCTTCTTCCTCACCCTTTCTTTGTCTTGTTGATTTAGAGTGTCAGTTCTCTGGAACAGAAACTGTCTTTTACTATATGGTTGTACATGGCCTAGAAAAATTGGATATGAATAATGATAGTAATAGGTTAAAAGGAGCAAAAGAAGCTTACTAAAGTAAGACTTTCCCCTGACAAGTCTTTTTTTTTTTTTAAATATCCAAAGAAAACCCCTTTCTTTTTTCTAGGTTTTGTTTTAATTAACTAATGTGTTTTTTGGCTTTTTGTTCTGTTCTGTTATTCCTTTTTCGTCTATGAGTTTTTGTGTCCAGCTGGTTGTGGGGAGACAGGCCTTGGTTTCCCCTGTATAAGCTCATTCTGATTTGTGTTATAGTAACAGAGATTGTTTCCACTTGCCTGTAGGGAATTTGCATCTAGACTCAGGGCTGCTATGTAAACCTTAGGTTTAATGAAAACACTCTAACAAAAGAACCAGCATGGTAACATTAGACGTCCTCGCTTGGTCATGGACTAAGACTCTAATACATGGCATAGAATATCATGAAAGAGGCTGGTTTTGAGACCTCTTAATCTAAAGGAATAATTATGGGAATGCAAGCCAGCAATTCATGAGTTCTAATCCTGCTCCTGTCACTGACTCACTAGGTGGCTCTGAGCAGGTCACTAACCGTCTCTGCTTCTGTTTCATTATCTACAAAATGGACATGATAGTACCACATTTTGAATGCTGTGTAAAGTGCGGAAGCAAGTACAGTCATTGTGTGGGTGGTATGTATAATGAAGAAAACCATGCTAGGCAATATATTTTCCATCTAATTTTGAGTAAGGAAAAAGCATGACTGAGGATGGAGGTAGGGGGAACAGTAGCACTGAAACTGTAGTTACCATCTCATTTAGGATGAAAGAGAGATCACCCAGAAGGAAACATTTCAGTTCAAATGAAGCACATGGAAATGAATAAAGGAAGTAAAATCCAGTAAGATAAATGGGAAATGACATAGCAGGAAAATGCTCCCAAACATACATTCTTGTATGACAATAGGTGATACCTGCCTCCTGGCTATAAACTCACTCACTCACTTATTCACTCACATCCCCTCTTTTCTGTTTATTCCTACTGTGTGTGTGTGTGTGTGTGTGTATGTATGTATATATGTATACACACACACAGAGAAGGAATAAACAGAAAAGTGGGGATGTGCTTGAACAAGGAAATGCAAACAGTAATCAGAGTGGAGAAAGAGGTGTCTGGAAGGTAGAGACATCAGAATAAAAGTTCAGAGCCAGAGGCTGATGGGAAAAATTACAGAATTAGTTGGAAAAGGTGAAAAATCATAGGTAATAGAAGCGGAGACAGAGTAAGAGAGGAAGATTGCGGCCTTTCCCCCTTCAAATATATCGCATCAGGAGTTCAGAGAAGACAATAGAGTGTCTAAGGAATAACAAGGAGCTTTAGTAACAGAAGTGGTAGGAGCTGATAAAATAAAGTTGAATGAATTCTGCACCCCTCTCTCTCTGGGGATAGGAGGGAAATAAATGTCAAGAGAAGAAATCTGAAGAGCGTGTGGACCTGATCCAACATCCATTGAAGTCAGTGAGAGTCTTTGTAGTGACTTCAGTGAATAAGCCTTGGATCAAGCCTCATAAGTGTCCTGCCAGTGCAGAAATGGCTGAAGGAACACTGCAAAGGAGTCCATGCTAACCCACATCCTTGATCAGCCTGGTATCTTTCTGATCTGGTGAAAAATAAAGTAGGATGAGTTAGTTACTGGTATATCTTCTCCCACACACTGAAGTCCCAGGCACCCTACTTGAAAAGCATCCAACAGGCAGGCCACCACTGCCTGTAATTTGTGGCCACCTCAGGGTGGGACTTGAAACATGTAATAGCAGTTCATGAGACTTCAAGCAATCAAACTGCAGTCTGTTGTAATTTTTGTCATAGAATTTTTGTACTTTTCCAGTCATATTCTTCAGCTAAAAAGAATAGCTCCTGTTGACATCAATGGAGAGTTTCATGTATGCTGTTATGAGGAAATCAGGATTGGGGGAGGGCAAAAATGGAGGGAAGCTTGCCATTTAGAATATGAACAAACATATGCAAGCCTACAAAATACAAACATAGCAAAATGGTCCCAATTTTAAAGGGGCTTCATCTAGGGTCAAAGCACAATTTAGCTTAGTTACATTACTGTAGCAGCATGCAGACAGAACAGTTGCAGTGTAACACCTGCCCTATACTCCCAAGCAGCAGCTCTTCTTCCACCTTTGAATCCACTGCAAATGCACATTTAACCATACCCTTTGTATGAATTCAGCTCTGGGGAGTTTTGCCTGAGAAAAGGAAACAAGACTTGGGCCTAGAAAATAGCAAAGCTGAAAAAATAACACAGGAATTGGCAAGATGCCTTCTTCAGTGGGTACGTGCCACAGAATCCTGAATAGATCAGAGATTGGAGGGAACAGTGAATAAAACTACTGTGGATTAAACTTGCTGCTTAACTCTGGTTTAAATGTGATTGCTGTCAGGAGTCAGGATCTGCCCTGATTAGTGTTCCAATTTTGTTTACTAAAAAGCTGCAGATGCTGATTAGCATGGTTTGCTTATTCCCTATGGCTGTTTTACCACTTCTGAAACAGGAAATGCAAGTCCCCTTGGGTAGTGGTTTGAAAACTTTTTTCAGGTTTTGCTGTATTTGCATTTTCTGTATCTCTAGCCTTATCTGTTGACATGCGTGTTTGTAACGTCTTGCAGCAGCTCTACCATGATTCCAACAGATCTTACCCTTATATCTTTTTCAGTAATGGCCAATTTTAGGCCGCTCATAACTCTGTTCCAGCACTGTGTTAATACAGGACCCTGACCATCTCTGTTGAGACACCAGTAGGTCTTGAAGCCAATCTCAACTCCTTCAGCTTTTACAGTTACAAATAACCCAAATTGTGGTGGCACATATGAATCCCCACTGTATTTGGAGCCAAAAACAGATGGCTGTGGAGATATTATCTGTGAGGCTCACTACAATGCAGTCGACAAGAGTGTTTCTGGGAAATTGGAGGTAGCTAAGTGTTCAGAAATTATTCACAATTGCATAGATCCTCTTGCTGCTGAGGAGGTGAGACATGTCATCAGTAGGAGTACAGCAGTCTCGAGGTTCCCCTGGTGTTGAGGGTGTAGAATTTCTCAGTACCCAGCCAAGAGACATGGTCTGTGCATCTGCATTTGGGATTTATCTGTTAACATAAGTAACTGAAAAAGCAAGGTATGAGGATAGATGAAGCAGCCTCTTTGCAAAAGCAGTTTCTGTGTCACAGACGCATTCTCTATGACACAGAAATTCCCTTGCCTTATGATCACTTATTTATGGGCAATTGTCTCAGGAAAAATTATGTAAATTAGGAAGTGACAAAAAGTTTGGAGGTGTTTGGACTCATGATGGATTTACTAATGTAGATGAGGAAATGTCTGACAATTGTATTGAAACTTTGTACCAGATTTTCACCACATTTCTGGAGTTAGGGAGCATGGGTTGACATCCTTAAATCATCCCTGTGCCAGAAGTGAAGACAGATGTAGGACGAGGACATGTCATGAGGGAAAGAACACTAAGTCCTCTCTCTCCTTCTTCTCCTACCCTTTGCTGAGCACTCATCGCTGGAGGTAATCCAACATGGAATAAGATAACCTGCTTTCAGAGGGAAGTGCTACTGATGGTGAAGTAGGGCACTGGGATGTGTCTGCTCTTTTACAGGAGGGAGCTAATGAGGGACTCACCTGACCTGAAGAGGACTCAGACTGGAGCTATAT
Source organism: Gavialis gangeticus (assembly GCF_001723915.1). Classification (NCBI taxonomy): domain Eukaryota; kingdom Metazoa; phylum Chordata; order Crocodylia; family Gavialidae; genus Gavialis; species Gavialis gangeticus. Next base: position 3,186,825 of record NW_017729017.1, read on the forward strand.
AAGCCCAGAGCTTGCACGGGTCAGTTCATCTCTCCCTGGTAGCCAGGGAGTGAGGGGCTCTTGGCAGCAGGGCGCCTGCAGGGACCTGGAGTTAGCTAAACACCACCGGGTTTTACAGACAAGTGGCCTTTGTTTATGTTAAACCCCAAGGGAGGTTGAGGTGTCTGCCAGAGAGTGGAGATGCTTCTTGTTTATTTAAGTTACACTGGTAGTTTAGCCCTGATCCCCGTGGCGGCAGGCTCAAGGCCTATTTAGAGAACTGGTGATCCAGTAGCCCTCAGACTGAGACTGGGGCTCAGTAAGGGTCCAGGAACCTAGAAAAAAGATGAGACCCAGACCAGAGGGTCCACAAGCCCAGAGAAAGGCTGAACTGGGCCAGAGGGTCCACGAGCGCAGAGGAGGGGCTGTGTGCAGGACCAGGGGTCTGAGAGCCCAGAGGAGGGTCTGCATGCGGGACCAGGGGTCCAAGACTTCAGAGGGAAATGGTATGAGGGACCAGAAAGTCCAAGGGGGCCAAGTGTATAAATAAGTTAACATCAAAGAGAGAGAATATCCATGAGGCTTGGGGCATGGTGTACGGGAGGAAAAGGAGCCATGCAATTTGCCCGTAAGGCTACAGGTACCCTACAGGGGCCTATTCAGGCCAAGAGGGACCTATCAGACCTGAGGGCTGGATTGAGGCTAATCAGGGTCCATGAGAGACCCAGTAAAAAATTATTAGGATTAGGGCTCCCTTTAAGGCCTGTTGGTGGCCTCCCTTAATCAACCTTTAATATTAAGAACAAAGCACAGTGGGCAAGCTATCTAGGGAGAGTGACTTTAGAGTCTGAGGTGGGCAGGAGCTGCGAGGCCACCGGGGGGCATCATGGCCACCCCTGCGGCCGTGAGCCTGTCACAGATCAATTCTGGCTGTCAGCCACACTTTTGACTTCCATGCAGGCCATGACTTGAGATTCACAATTTGGTCCACAGAAATAAAGGCGGGGAGGGGAGAAGGCATATAGAAACACTACCATAAAGCCTTTCTTTAAAGCTATATCTTAAATACCTTTTGGGAGAAAACTTTATTGAAGAATATAAAATGATTCAAACATCAGAAAGGACACTTACAGCAAAGGTGTTAGAGTGAACTTTTAAAGATGACTAGCTAAGCCATAGACAAAAGAAAAAGCAATACTATGGACATCACCAAAGGTAATGCATGAAAATAAACATGATAGATGAAGAATAAATACCTTTGGAATTCAGTGGGAACAGTGGTATTACTCTTTCTTTCAAGTCTTACTCTAACAATATTTTTCTTCTACTGCCTCTTGCATCTATTTAATTTATATTTGTTCTATTTGATGATGGAAAACTAGTGTCAAATGAGATGTGGACGTAATCACAATTAAATTAGAATAATTAGGCTATTTTACATGAGCTTGAAGCAATGCTGGTTTTATACTAAAATGGAAACAGGGCTGTTTTCAGTAAGTTCCTGTCATTTTGTAACCGGTATTAGTAGTAGTAGTACCGGTAGGAGAAGTAATAGTAAAATGTTGTGGTTGTGCTAACTCACAAGGGTAGAAAAATGCAAAATGAAATATAAAATGTCATTAAAATGTTTATGAATTTCTGAGAGGCCTAGGAGTTGTAGTCATGAGCTCATTCTTAAGCAGAGGGTCACAGTCTCCCTGAAATGTGTGACGATTTTTGTCATGTGAAATGAGTCTGCTTATAATTTAAGCAACAATTTGAGCTTAACTTGCCAGAATTTAGAAATGTTAGGGGCAATATGGTCCAGTGGGCAGAATGTAGAACCAAGACTCGAGAGACCTGACTTCTAACCTCAGTTCTAGTGGTGGCCTGTTTTGCAATCTTGATAGTGCATTGCTTTCCTGTGCCCCTCTTTAGAATAACTCTCTTTTTAGAATGGCTGTCTTTGAAAAAGCACCTTCAAGCCAGAAATGAAAAAAAATCTGCACTTGAGGTTTTTTATTACTATTATTAGGACTTTAATACACTGTTTCTTCCTTCTGTCCAAAAATTGTACATACTGAACAGCCTCCAAAGCCTTGAAAAAATGTGATTTAAACATAAGTTATTGCATGAACCTTTACCCAGCCTGTTCCCCTAAAAATATGAAGAGGATTGAAGGCGCCATTCTCTCCTGAAGTATATGACATCATTAATATTTTCTATGCTTACTGTATATACAGAGGTTTTCTGTCACACCATTCACACTTCTGAGCAATATAAATCTCCCATAAGAAATAAAATCTCTTTTCCATAAAAGGTGCAATAAGATGCATAGAATTGATTTCTCCCAGAATCCAAAATGAAATCCAGGTATATTTCACTGCACCCCAAAACATATATTGGACTTCAGTCTAAAGGTCTCCTGTCTTTTAAGTTTGTTTGTTTCATTTCAAGTGATTATTTCTTCATAGCTTATTTTATATCAAAGGCAACACAACAATTGTATTCTTGAAGAAAAAAATACTATTTCTATATGTAAAAAACATATTTTTCCTTGGCCAGTTTCTATCCATAAATGTCTGTAGGTTACGCAGTCCTCTCCTACAGCCCTCTTCTTAGATGTCTTTCATGGCTGGTCCCTGAGGAATTCAAGTTGAGATTCTTTATGGTCTTGGCAGGAACATTTTTGTTCTGTTGCTTTTCAATTACATTGTTATAATAAACTAAATCTGGTCTCCTTGTGGCATCACTAGAGGAATTATTATATCACCCCCCTATCTCTCCCTTCCTCCCATTACCTCCAGGATTTTTTGTTTTCTTTTCCACCTGACACCCACTAACTTGGCTCCATGTCTTGAATTGCAAGTGAGGAAGTATCTTCAGGAAATGTGTTTTACTGCCATCTGTCCAGTTTAATCAACTCTGTCTCTTTGTAAATTGCTGCTAGTATAAATGCCATGTTGTCTGTCTAACTAAGTGGTTAAGGAGAATTCCTGATAAAGTGGCATAGGCCCTGGACAGATTTAACATTTGAAGCATTTCACATTCCCTGCATGCCTCTCTGCCTCTACTCTCCTGGTTCCAGCAAGGGGAGCAAGGCCTCTGATATCCAAGTTCTGACAGAGGAGGGGGCTCTTGACCATCCCCAGCAATCTATGGAGCATGCAGGCATACCCATCTCTGGAACCAGAAGACCAGATGCTGAGCATATGGGAGACTGCTCATTGGCTCTCTGGCCTCCTCTGTCTCCCCCTTTTCCCCTACCCATTTAATGAGTAACGAAGTCACAGGACTGAGCAGCCCCTGACTGGAGAGCATGCCTTTGCAAGTTGTACTGGCAATTTTTAAATACCCTGGCAGGTGGGTGCAAGCAGTGAGCTGTCTGTGTGTCTATCTGATGCTGAAGTACTTCATTTATTTTTTTAAATACCGCAAAGTAGAGTGGAGTCCTTCAAATGTTATGTCTGTCCTGGGCCATAAGTGTGGTTAATTTCTGAAGCTGAGAGCTGTAGATGCAGTTCCAGGAATGTATATGCATTCATTGCATCCACAAGCCCGTATTGTTGAACCCAAATGTAATAGTGCTCCTGACATACACCATCGGCATAATCATTTGAAGCATAAATATGGGTTTTTGTAGCCATGTCTTTTTGTAGCCATACATGAATTTTGCATTTGGGTTTGAAAACTTTTCAAATCGATAAAGTATTTGTGAGTATATGAATATTCATGTGTATTTGGATCCTGATTTCCAGAGGTGCTTGTAAACACATCAGTATGCTCAGCATCTGGTCTTCTGGTTCCAGAATTGTAGTTAATAGAATCTACACTTTTTCTCACCTTCAGATATTAGGATCAAAATATGTAGTGTTGGGAACTCAAAAATATTAGATGGTTTTGAGCAATTGGTCTTTACATAGATATTTTTGCACTTAATTATATAGAAACACTAGAATTGCCAGACCACATTAGACCTGGATCTTGCATATGACAATGGCCAGCATCAGCTGCTCTAGAGAAACTGAATGAACTTTTGTAGAGGAAAATTAGGGAATAATCTGCTCATAGGAGAAATGATTCGGCCAAACTTCAGGCAGGGATGGGTTTATTTTGTGAAATATGAAGACACATTATTTTGCCTTATTTAATACAACTAGGGCTGTTCTCTGAAATTGCCTAGTCTTCATTTGGACCTCAATACATTTTGGGCCTCAATACTTTTTTGCTACAATGAGTTCCATAAGTAATTTAATTGTGTAAAAGAATATTTTTATATAGTATTTTCTATTTTTCACTTTATTGACTTCCTCTGTGTCTCTTGTAATCTGAGTGAGAGAAAAAGCAAGTGCCCCATTTTCAACTTCATACTATTCATTAATTTTACATCCCTTTATCATGGACTACTAATGTTTTGTTCTGGTTTTTTTCACTTATCTTAACAATCCTAATCTTGACTGCTTCAACTTTTATCTCAGTTTCCATAGCCCTGTCAGTCCTTAGTGTCTCTTTTGACCATGCCAGGAAAGCAACGAGTTAATTCTAAGTGTAGTGATGGCTTTTGTGACATAAACACTTCCTTACAAGGACCTGGCTTGAAACCCAACAATTGAAGAACATTCCTAATATAAATGTAACATCTTGTAACAAATTTTACTAATATCACAGTGAATAAAATAAGGCTGATTGCAAACAAATTATTACCATGGGATGGAAAGAGGCAATCTTAAATGCAAAAAGAAGTGTTCATAAAGTTCTGTGCTATTCTTTCATTTTACTACTTATACATGTTTAGTCAACCAGTTATAGGAACCAGTGGATAAAGAACTTACTTATGATACATATGCCTTCCTGTATCTTGCATTGCCTCATGAAAGCCATATTCCTTCCTTTTAGCTACATATGGAGCACTTTAAAGGCTTCACTGTTAACATTATTATTTTTGTTTCCTTCTTTCAGATGACCATTCAAGGGTGAGATTGCAACTGCTTGATGGAGACCCTCACTCAGACTACATAAATGCCAACTATATAGATGTAAGACCCCTGTTTGACAAAGAATGCTGTTGGTAGAAGCTGACTACAGATATGATATAACTGATAGCTTGAAGTTATTTGAATGTTGGGTGTGGGGGTGTACTTCCCTGCACCCCCTTCCCTTCGGTGTAGCCTAAATAGGTGGAGATTTCTAGATATGATAGAACCATATGTGGAATATGGGATAATGTACTATGAACACAGAAATCAATAACACCACCCTTACAATAGCATTAATACAGACCTGAGGCTTATTGACTATATACATAGGTACAGTGTGGGAAGTGTGTAAAAAGATTGAGATTTTTTTTCAATGTGTTAGAAAATAGTTTTAAAAAAGCAGCCTCCCCCTCCCTCTCATATATATTGTGATGAAACACAAGTGCGCACGCGCACACGCACACACACCACACACACACACACGTGCGCGCGTGCGCACACACACACACACACACTTCCTTGTGGACATCTGATCATTATTAATGATTAATAATATTCCATTATTTGAAGAGCCCTGTTAGTGGATGATAGCAAGAATATATATAATAAAATGCAAATCACTGATGCTTGGGTCAACTTTAAAAGGAAGCAGACGCATGCATTTCAGATGAGAAGGCACAGATTTTTACTTGCTAATTACTCTAAGTAGAATCATATAGACGTAGGCTGGAAGGGAACCCTAAAGGGCCAAATACAGACAATACACTTTTACTGGTATAAGTGATTAGAAACTGGTGTATACCTGTAACAGAACAGAAATTTGGCACGCAAAACCAGTCTATACCCATAAGAGAACAGAAGTTCTGCACACGTAGCCTGGTTTAAAAATGGCAGAACCCTGTCTAGGATTCCCTTCTCACCACCACCACCAAAGGACGAATGTATCTTCTTAAACTATGCCACTTACAGAAAGCCGTGTAACTTAGATCGATTCCGCCTTGGGCTTTTTGAATAACTGGACCTAGCTGAGGCCATCTAATGCAACCCCCTGCCAGAGATAGCATCATCCCTATCCAAACCATCTAATACAAATCCATGGTCTAATCTCCTAACAAAACTACATGCAAACCTAACTACACACAACCTAAACACAAAACAAGTAAAGCAGGTTTTCCAGAGTGCCCATAGTTCAGCTGTAGGGCTCACCTGTTCTTTGAGGAAATGTGAGAAATGCCACATTCTCAGTCTCTTTCTTGTACAATCAAACGTCTCCTACGAATTTCTCTAAAAACTCAAAATGTTTCTGGATGTTTGAATTTTTAAAGAAGTTCCTGCCATTTGTAACTCCATGGAGAAGTTTGTGAAGGGCTTCTCTTTGCCCATTTAATAATTAGTTTTAGGTTTTTGTACATATTGTAACAGCTGATTCTTTTATGTGGAAGCTATAACATACATGCCCGTTTCCCTACTGTTACCTGTGTTTCATGGACCTTCATGGTTTCTTTTCCAGGGATATCACCGACCTCGTCACTACATTGCCACTCAAGGCAAGTATGGTATCCTAAATTTGAATGTTTCCAAAGACAAGGTTAAACTGATCCAGGAGCCATTCATAGGGCAAAGTCCACTACGTAGAGTGGTATTGACATACAGAAAATAAGATCATAAGATGCTCCAGTTCTTCATTTGTGTATTCTTGCAGAAGCTCAACCTCAGCTAGGTTAACATAAAGATCTAATAGCAGTATCATAATGATGGGTGGGTGAGCAAGACATGAACCCTGGGTGCTTCCTGTAGTAGGGGAAGCACTGGAAAGGAGGTGGGTATCCATCTCACCCTCCTGGTCCCCTGCCCGCACACCTTGCACCTTCCCTGCTCCAGTTTATCTCCTACTCTGGCTTTGGTATTAGGGAGGGCAGAGAAACAGCAGTAGTACACAGTGGAGGAGCAACCAGAGATTCACTGCTGTGAGGGGAAACGTGACCCCCTTTTTTGGCTGCCAAAAACTAAGTGCAGTGCTGACCAGGGTGTAATACTGACCAGTTACACCTCTGTCCTGTAGACTTTAATTTAAAAATGAAGTGTGTAATTAATACCTTCAAAATAGGGTTGGAGCTAGCTGTGCATCAGAATGAGGAGGAGGAATTGCATATATGCCTTAGAGTTGATGATATATGTTAGAATTGAAAGAGAGCATTTTATGGAGCTGAGGAGCTTATGAATAGATTTGATTATGCTAAAGAGGTGGTTGAATATATGAATGTAGCCATAACCCAGATTTTTAGTGACCACATTGATAGTGAAGACATTTATAGGTGAGAGTCACATGAATAGCTAACAATATGGATATACTTCTGCTATCACCCACCACACAGGACAGCTTACTGTCCCACACTTCATCGTATGCAAGTGCTTCTCAACCAAGATGCTATGAGATCCTTTTAAGGCTACCACATGATACTAGCACTGTCAGGTGTGCAAACACCTACATATGATTCACAAGATTAAACCAAAGATTTCAAATACGAATAGGAATTAGTGTCAAACGTGTTCTTACCTGCTGTGGTCTTTCTGAGTTTATTGCAATGGACGAATAACTTTGATGTTCTGTTTTGCTTTGTTTTGTTTTATTTTATTGTAATTGAGAAATGAAAGACAGCTAATGACTGGCATTTTCCAAGAGCTGCCTTGAGTTAAAAAGGTTGCGGGACATTGTACTACATCCTTACCGGTCACATTAACTTACCTTGAACCCTACCCTAATTGCCAGTTTTGTTTGCCCACAGCACATATTATTCCCATGATTCCCCCTCAACAGTCCTGTCTTAAAGTTCTACCTGTAGCCCCTCTTCTGTTCCGTCCTTATATATACTGATAAGTAGGAACATATAGGGGCAGAATGGAGTTGGAGACTGAGGGCACAAAGAATGAGAAGTGTGGCTGTACGGAAACTGTAGAGGGTAGGGAATCATGAAAGTGAGGATGGATGGGCTTTGAAGAAGAATGCAGGCCTTAGTCTGCAGCAGACAGGAGACAAGTCCTCACAAATTCTGCTCTAATCTGTTTCCTGTCATAACTGGGCTTTTGGTCATAGAAGTTTGAAAAATCCTTCTCCGGGGAAACTTCAAAAGGGAGCTTATCTCTACATGTTTATTCTGCCATGATTAGCAAATATTAAAATGTGAAATGAAGGGATTTTTGTCCTGCTTTAAGTGCAAATCTCAGCACAGCTCTAATTATGGAGCCACTAGGGGATACTGTCAAGGTACAGTATTGGTTTATCGTCTGTATCTCTTTACCTATTTTATTACTAGGATGTATAATGCATTCATTATAGCCTTAAAATCTCATGTGCCTTACAGTATCAAGTATCTCTTTTATTAATAAACTCAGTATGCTTCAATGAATGTCACATTAAAGAGCAGGGGAATATCTGGTAAGAAAGGATCAGATATGAGAGTAATAAAATAGGTAGGCAGAAAACAGCTGACATTGGAAATGGTCTATTCAAATATCTTTTTTCCTCCCTTCTTTTGACCTAGGACCAATGCAAGAAACGGTGAAGGATTTCTGGAGAATGATTTGGCAAGAGAACTCTGCAAGTGTTGTCATGGTCACCAACTTGGTGGAAGTTGGCAGGGTAAGGATGCTGGTTTCCCAGTGCACTCTATCATTTTCTCAATGGATGCAACCATCATAGCACTGGTTGAAGTAACTTTCTGTTATTTTGCATAGCTTGCTGGGTGAAATCCCTTTGACTTGATTCAGTCTGAGGGCCAAGTGAATATGTTAAACTATTCATTATCTTATTACCTAGCTACAGCCTGTCATGCTTACTGAGCACCTGTTGTTATGGTGTTTTACTTCCCCTGAATGTAAAGGAAAGTCAGACTTTATTGCTCCTGAGAAGCAAAAAGATTAAAATATAACCTCAGGCCTGACTGAGATCAGGAATTGAGCTTTTCCAGCATCTCAAAAGGAAATGATATTTATTCAAAGTGATCAGTCTTGCAGTCATATGCCTTCCCCCCTTTATCCTCTTTTTTTTACCCATTTGAGTGTTTATTTTGTATTTTCCAGATCCTGTATTTCTGTCCTATTCACTTTTCTCCCCACTTCCCAGACTTTTTTATCCCCAGCTTCCAGTCCTCTCACCCATCCTTCTTTGTCATAATTCTAATTCTTTCAACCTTTAAAGAACCTCTCTGGAGACTTGTTCCTGCCATGCTGAAGTAAATTCTTTAGAAATGGTAATGTTAAATGGGGAGCTGATCTATAGAAGTAGCTGACTTAGTGACATAGAAGCGAAGGCAGGCTAGGAGAGAGATTGAGGTTATCAAAGGTTAACATAAAGTCCATTTTGGATTGAATTTGAGTTTGGTTAGGTCAGATTTTATTCTATCTGACCCACTTCCCTATCCATTCGTACTGTCTGCCTCTTCTTTGTTGCAGGTAAAGTGTGTTAGATACTGGCCAGATGACACAGAGGTCTATGGAGATATTAAAGTCACATTAATTGAGACAGAGCCATTGGCAGAGTATGTCATACGCACATTTACTGTACAAAAGGTAAGTAAGTCCCAGGTCACTTTGCCTTTAATGTAACACCCTATCAGGAATCTGAAGCATGAGCCCACAGACAAAGATGCTGTTGGAGATAATTGGGGATGGTAAGTTTTGGCTGGGTTCCACCTTAGAAACTTGACTTCTGGGAAGTAACATTCAATATCTTACAAACGATTTTACATCAGAAACTGTATGGAAGCAAAAATAACTGTAGGCACATTTCTTAGTGCTTAAAGTCTAAATGCACCCACAAAGCCAGTACATAGATGCCTACATGCCATAAATAATAACTATAGTTATTCACACTGGGAAATTGCAGATGGAAAAAAGCATCAGTAAAATTGGATGCCAGGTGGAGGCCCCTTTCAAAAACAAATAAAAAGTATTGAAGGCCTAACCATGTACTTATCCTAAAATCTGCAGTTTGGGGGGCTTTTGTTAAGTACTGGTAGAAATTGAAAGTCAGAATTGCAGACCATCGTGGTCCTGCCCAGATCACACTTAATGTACCCAATAAATGACTTGAAAACTTTTTCTCCATCTGACACCTTTCAGGAAACTCCATCACAGCCATGCTGGAATATATTCCTGTTTCTAATGAACCAATTTTGTGTTTTGTTAAACCACTGGACAGTTTAGTTGGAAATAACTAATAGTAGCATGTGGCACATCACAGGGCTTCATAAAAGGAAGAAAATCTCTGTGCTTTGTCAGAGCCCAAGAGGTTGGTGACAAAGGGTGTGCCTACATGTGCAAATGCCTGGGCAGGCATCTGTACATGCAAGGGGGTGGGAACATATGTGCAACAGGTGTCTATATGTGCAAGGGCCCCCTGCAGTAGCCAGCGGGAACTCTAGGCTCCCCCTGGGTGCTAGCCCAGGAGCTGGCAGGGAGCATGGGACCAGAAGACAGCTGTCTCCTGGAGGGGGCTAGGAGATTGCTCCCTGGTCCTGGAAGCTGCCTGCTACCAGGCGTGGTTCTACCACCAGAGCCTGGGCAGGTACAATATCCCCCTGCCCAAGAAGCAGGGAGCTTCTGGCCCTGGCTTTCCAGTTTGGGACAGGGGGCTTAGAAAGAGTTTGAGGGGAAGGGCAGGTCCCAGCCCCCTGTCCTGATCTGCCAGTGGGGCAGTTAGCAGTGAGCCCCTGGCTGGGTGAGAAATCCCAGCGGGGCTTGCTGCTAGCTGCCTCACCAGCAGATTTGGGCAGGGGGCTGGGACCTGCCCTTCCCTTGTAGTTTTTTACAGGCCCTGCACCTCGATCACCAGATCTGGGTCTGGGGTTGGGACCTGCCCCTAACCTGACCAGTTCCCAGCCCCTACTCCATGACCATGGGGCGAGGGCTGAGGAGATTGTTCTCAGCCTCAACTCTGCAGTCGTGGAGATGGGGCCGGGCACAAGCTCCCAGCCTATTCCCATCCCTGCTCTATGATTGCAGAGCTGGGGCTAGGAACAGGATCCCAGCCTGTTCCCAACCCACTGCATGATTACGACTGGGAAGCAGGGCCTGGGAGTTCCCTGCTGCTGGGGCATGGGAACATTGTCTCTGACCAGGCTCCAGTGGCAGAGCCCACCCTAGCAGCAGGCATCTCCCAGGGCCAGGGAGCAGTCTCCTTCCCTCTGCTGCCCAGCTGACAGTGAGTAAGTTTGCTCCCAGCCAGCCATCTACACATGCTGTACAGCTCAGTAACTACTCACGGGTAAATTTGCTACTTGTATTTCCAGGTAGCAGATTTACTCATGATTAGAGCAAAGTACTGCATCGTAAGTGTCTGCATATACAGACGGTGAGGCTTACTCTGCAGTAATTTGCTGTAATCTTGAGTAAAGCATCTTGTGTAAATGCACCCAACATGCTATAACTGGGAGAACTTTTGAAGCATATGCATGGAATAAACTAGTGGTATCAGTCCAGTTCATAGGGCACAAGTTCCTGTATTCAGGACAGATGCCAACACTCTCATGAAATGACCCAGGATGGATATGGGGACAAATTAATTTCCTTCTAATGATCTCTTTTCAGGTTTGAGTTATACTGGAAAAAGTTGTTATTCCATTGCTTGTGCTATATGTGCTGTACACAGTTCTGTCCCTAGACCAGTCAAATAGGAGTTTTTCATTAACAGTATATTCACTTCATTTCTAAAAATTTGTGGAAAGGACTCAGTATAGTTTTGAATGTGTGTTGGGAATTTGTGCCACTAATGGACTCTGCTGGTTTGCTACTCTTGTGGCCCCCAAACACTAAAGTTATCCCATAATGCTGCTAATCAGCTAGTGTTAAACTACACATAAGACAATGCACTTTGAATGGGAAGCTGATAACCACCTTCATAATCCTCATCTTTACATTACGTGCTTTGTTTATAATTGAAGATACAATCTCTTGATCTTTCACCCTGAAATCTTCAGTAATGAGAAATGGTACATGAAATGTTGTGTATTATTAAATTGAAATGTCTGCTGAGCCCTCTGAATGGAAGACAAAAGCAATAATAATTGGTGAGGTTGCAGTTATAGAGGTTGCCTTGTCTCCTCAGAAAGGCTACCATGAGATCCGAGAGATTCGTCAGTTCCACTTCACCAGCTGGCCAGACCATGGGGTCCCTTGCTATGCCACAGGTCTTTTGGGCTTTGTTCGACAGGTGAAGTTCCTTAATCCTCCTGAGGCAGGGCCGATAGTTGTACACTGCAGGTATGCTATCCCTCTGTTCGTCCTCTCTCTTATCTCCTATTTTTCGTAAGTTTTTTCCTACTGTATCTAGCCTAGCCACCACCCAGCTTCTTTTTGTTTCTGACTGTATAATTTGCCAGTGTTCAAAGTGAACTTGCATGCAAGAGGACAAATGTCATGTAGCTTTGTGCAGCCAAAAGCACAGAAGACCACTCCAATA
>NW_017729017.1:3204217-3208412 GCF_001723915.1 Gavialis gangeticus
CTTGAAGAAAGACTTTTTAGTTGTCTTCAATTTTTGTTTCTGACTGTATAATTTGCCAGTGTTCAAAGTGAACTTGCATGCAAGAGGACAAATGTCATGTAGCTTTGTGCAGCCAAAAGCACAGAAGACCACTCCAATAGGGATAATTCTCTGCTGACACAGGGAGCTCTTAGCCAGTCTCCTCCAGGTTGCTGGGATAACAGAAGGAAATGCGGCATGGCTAGAACATCTACCCTCACATGAGAATTTCACCCCATCATGCAAATTTGTGAGAGACCTGCAGTGAAGCAAAACCAGGTGATGGATACAGTGGGGGAATATCAGGGCATGCAAAGGGAAACTTTGACCCACTTTCATATGTTCCCTAACTTCCACTTTGTGTACTCAGGCCATAGGCAAGGACTGGGCTCAGGCCGTCTGGTTTCTTTTCTCCTTTGTCTGGTGTGGTCTCATCTGTCCTGTAGCATTTTAGCTTCCACTTAACCCAGAATCTGGGAGCTAAATTCCATTCTTGAAATCTGCTATATGCCTTCTTGCAAACAGATTTGATCATACTGTACTAGGAACAACTGTCTGTCGTTTAAGAAAGGAGGATGCTCGAAACATTGCCTGATGCACTCTTTTCCTTCGAATATTATTCAAACTGATATTTGCAGTGCAGCAGTGGCTAGAAATCCCAACTGAAATTGGAGTCCTATTGTGGTGGTCACTGTATAAACGTATAGGAGACTGTCCTTAATGTAAAAGCTAACAACCTAAAAGAGGCACATAGAAATTCTGTGAGTTCTGTCTAGTTGTGTAGCAGATCAGTGATAAAGCCAGGGACAAGCTGCAGGTCTCCTGACTCTGTACCCAGTGCCATTTCTAAACCATATTGCATTTTAGGACAGTCTTCTGTTTCCTGCCAACTCATTCAATCACAGCAACTCTCCCCAAAGATAGAAAATGCATCTCAGTAAATATCTGTGAAAGCAGTACGGCCCCCACAATAACTTACAGTATAGGGACTCCGTGTTTGTCACTCAACTCTCATATCCAATATGAAACCAAGGCCTGATGAATCAATGACAAGACTCAAAAGCAAACAGTCAATTAAACAATGTAATACAAAGTGAAAGACCCCTTCTTCAACCCTGGGGTGATAAGCTGCTACCTTAATAACTCCTCTCAGCAAGGACAGCTACAAATGGTGCCAACAGTTGTAAAATCATCCACTCCTTTTCCTGAAATGACCTAATAAAATTGCTTTGATATCAAAATAATATTATGACCTCAGATCATTGAATAAGAATTGTCAGTATCTCATTCCAAAAAAAACCATTGTTGCAGGAACAGAGATTTAGTTTTTCTGAGTGGTTTCCCCAATACTTATGCTACCACACAACACACAAGTGCATGTTGTTAGAAGGAAAGTGTTGATGGAATAACAAAGCCAAAGAGAAAGTCAAAGACCCAAGTCAACAGTCCCAGCTTCCATCTCCAAAGTCAGTCAAAATTTCTATTTGATGTCTTTTCATACCCCTCCCTCTTGGTATGGGTGGGAGGGAGAAAGAAAGGGTGATAGGGAGGGAAAAATAGAATAAAATATAGGGGTGGCCCCAGCACTCCTCTCCCCCCCATGGAAGATTAAATAAAGCCTCATCTGTTGAGCAAGCTGAGATTCACAATACAACAGAAATGAGCTCCAGATGCAGGCAGGATGTAACTCTTCCACAACTCAGGGTTTGAATCTGCTGCATCAGAGTACTGACGTGGGTCTGGCCTTGGAAAGAGTCTGATCCAGATTCATCAGTGCAGAGAAAGCAAGGGAGATTTTTCATCTTTCACATTTTAATGAATAAATGCCATTTCCTTTTCGTTATTTATCTGCTTTTGAATTTTAATGACTAGCTCTAAGTGGTAATTACCAAATTCTCCCTACCGATGCCTTGCTGGATAATATCACTGTTCGATATTTATGAAGTGCCAGGGTCCTCTAAATATAGAAATGTTATAACTATTTGTTAAAATTTTGAAAAGCTGAGAGATAAAGGGAGAGGAAATGCCATTTATTCATTAAAATTCTGCAAATGAAAAATATCTTCTCTCTATTCAGCTCTTGATTAATCTGTTCCATTAATTCATGGTCATTCATATCTCCCTGCTTTACAGCACTGCTGGAGTTCGAGACAGCTGAAGTTTTCTTGACTGGAACTGAATTTTTTCCAGTTTCTTTGAGGGTAGGGGGAGATGCTTCCTTTCCTTTTTTAGCCTTCATACCTAGACAACTCAGATAATTTTGCAGGAAAAAAAGGAGGGGACACATTAACAACACATTTAATAAGAAAGCCACATTCACAAGCAGTGGGGTTTCTAAACTGAAGTATTTCTTAGCCTGAAATTATAGCACAAGCCTCACAAATCTTTCTCTCCCCTAAACCTAGTTTTCTCTACCAAGACTGATTCTCACTGACTAGAATAGGGGAGGGTGCTTGCAGATGAAGAATGATACTCCTGTCCAGCATACCTGCCTCAATAAGCTAGTGCACTTCTAAAAAAAAAAAGTCTCAAGGAAAAAGCCACTTCCAAAATGCATTTTCTGGAGCTGCCTCTATTTGCAAGAGCCTCTCAGTTAGCAGCCTGGAGGAAGATGCCCTGTATTTCAGGTGTTTACAGAAGCATTTCTAGACAAGGCTAGAAATATCATTATATCAACAATATCCCTAGTAGTATCTAAGAAAAGACATTTATTTCTCTGCCCCTCTTTGCTGCCCTCTTCCCAAGAAGTGCTACCTAGTTTTGTCTTCCTAAATCTCCACCTGTCTCAGCACCACCAAAAATCAATCCTGTATTCTGGGGTGAGGGAAGAAGTTTGCTAATGAAGGAAAACAGCTGTTCCTACAATCCAGATTTTTTTTCTCCTCTCAGAAAACACTGCCTCTTCGTGGTCCATTGATCTATCCTTCATTCTTTTTTGCAGTGCTGGTGCTGGGAGGACGGGGTGCTTTATTGCCATTGACATCATGCTTGACATGGCAGAGAATGAAGGTGTGGTAGATATATTTAACTGCGTGCGAGAGCTGCGATCCCAGAGGGTCAATTTGGTGCAGACAGAGGTAGGTGCTAGCAGGTGTTTTCTCATGATTTAATGCCTTCCTGTCAGTCTCTCCTCAACACAAGCCAGCAAGAACTTAGGTCAGCATTTGTTTTCACCTGTAGATGATTATGTGGAATTCTCTGTGGCTAAACGTGACCGTGCACTTATTGAATGCTCACAAGCATAAGCATATATTCATTGCACCGTGTTGCCAGGGTAAATCTTGCAGCTTGTTACCCATCTAATGGTGCTTGTTTAATTTTTATTTTTTATTGATTTATTTTTTTTGCTTTGTAACAAACTAGCTCATGAATCCTGCTATGTACCTTCATACCTGGTACACATATAGGTACAATAATTCTTGGAACAGCCCCTCATATAATTTTACTTCAATTAATTGCATGTAACTAAACAAATAAGTGAAATGCTGCACAGAATATGTTTATCTTATTAGCCCAAAGGTGTAGGGAACATTATTTATTGAGTTATTC
Organism: Gavialis gangeticus; assembly: GCF_001723915.1. NCBI lineage: Eukaryota > Metazoa > Chordata > Crocodylia > Gavialidae > Gavialis > Gavialis gangeticus. The sequence goes on from NW_017729017.1 coordinate 3,207,785, forward strand.
AGACTTCCAAGTTAACCTTAAGTATGTATTCACTCCCTTGGAATTAGTCACACAATTGAAGTTAGATATCTACCCAAGAACTTTTGCTGAATCAGGAAAATGCTCAGAGAAAAGTTCAAAATTATAATTCTGTGTATATTGATTCTGGTTGCAATAAGAAGGCTTCAAGTTATCATAAAGTATACCCTATATATCCCCAAATAACAAAACCCAGAAGTCCTTTGTAAAAAAAAAAAAACAAAAAAAGAAAGATGTGTGTCAGTGCATCTGTTGGTGGTGATGGTCCTACAATGGCTTCTAAACATAGTCCTGCTTTTCCAGGAAGGATTACTGGCCAGCCCTATGAGAAGAGGCTGGGGGACCTGAATCTCTTCAGTCTCCGCAAGAGGAGACTGAGAGGGGATCTTGTGGCTGCCTACAACCTTATCAGGGGCCACCAGCAGGGACTCAGGGAAAGTCTGTTCACCAGGGCCCCCGTTGGAGTCACCAGGAACAATGGCCACAAGCTGAGGGAGGATAGGTTTAGGTTAGATATTAGGAAGAACTACTTCACTGTAAGGGTGGCCAGAGCCTGGAATAGGCTTCCCAGAGAGGTGGTGCTCTCACCTTCCCTGGAAATCTTCAAGAG
>NW_017729017.1:3213412-3220545 GCF_001723915.1 Gavialis gangeticus
CCTATGCTATTTGAGGGGTACTCATCCTAAATTAAAGCTTCACAGTGATTATCTTTTCCTCTCTGTTATGTCCCTAAGGAATATAATAGGTTGAGAACTTCATAATTTTCATTTAAATTTGAAATAAGGATATATGGTGACATTTTCAAGATTGGTGTACAGAGGTTGGCTCACAAAAATGTCATGATATGGTTGAACTTGAAGAAGCTACTATGTCCACAGCTTGGTGTGTATCTGTGTGAAAATGGTCTCTGAATGAACACATTTTTCATTTATGTGCACAAGTCATTTTTGTAGGTTTTTGTTGGCAGTAGTGAACACACACACCCCCTGCCTCCTTCATGAACACTTGCGCCTATGTGGTGCATTGTGCACTGATAATAAACATCTGAATTTGGGAGCAGATGTGAATCTTGGAAGCTTTTTGTTGGCTTCCATGATGAAGAAACTAAGGTAGGCTTTCTTCAGTTCGGGAATGTTGCTGGAGACTTATTCTATCCCTGAATTGCAACTGAATTAACAGGTGCAATTAGCCCTTAGGAGCAGAGAACTGGTTCCAGCTATAAGATTCAAGTTAACTTTTCAGATGGTAATAACAGCTGGAGAAAAGAATTATAGCAACCAGCCATCTTAGCAAAAGGTCAGAACTCAGGGCCAAGAGCCCAGATACTTATTACCACTGGTCATGTGCTTAGCAGCTAGTAGGACGGAGCACTTCAACAGTTTGAGCCAACTGCAGCTTTACAAACATGACATCTGTCCCAGCCCCCAGTTGAATCCTACACACATGGTCACGCACATCCTCATCCCTTAAAAAACTTCTGTAGCGAGTACAATTAAAAAGAAAAACAATAAAAAATACAGCTCTATGATAATTATCTTTGCTGTGATTTCCCACGACATATGTTCACAATGGAATTAATCTGCAACATCTTGCCCTTATGATGTGCAGGAGCAGTACGTCTTTGTCCATGATGCCATTCTGGAAGCATGTCTTTGTGGCAACACGGCAATTCCAGTTTGTGAGTTCAGATCTGTATATTACAACATCAGCAGACTAGACCCACAGACCAATTCCAGCCAGATCAAAGATGAATTTCAGGTAATTTCCTATGTCTGTATTAGCGACCTCAGTTGGCATTTAAGGTGTGTTTAATCAATACTTTTATCTTATTTTCTGATTGCAAGAGGAAGTGTGGGCTCGATAATAATTGCTGGTATTTCACTTCCTTCCAGTCAAAACCCAATCCTAGCTACAACACATATTTTTGTTGTTAATGTCTCTAAAAAGTTTTTGGAAAAATAATTCATCCTGTCGGTCATTTAATAATTGTTATCTTTGAACATGTGCTATTCATTAGTTTTGATTGTGATTGGTTGTTCAGGGGGCATGGTGTTTTTTCTGCTCCCTGACTGACTGAAATGTCATACAAAAGTGAAAATGAGCAGCAGTCACTACACTTTCTGATACACAATTGCAGATGTACAATCATTTGTGCTAACACTGAATATGCTTATGAATTACACAGACTTTTCCACAAATACATGACAGCTGTTCAGCAACTGAGGAGCAAAGAAGAATGGCTCTACAAATATCAGCAAATTGAGTTTTTTACATTGCTAGTGCCCAAAATATTTGTAAATCTTTTTTTTTTCAGCCGAGTCTAGTGCACGGGAAAGGGAGGACTTTGAAGCAAAAGTGAGCTAGAGCTTGGCATTCATTAACTGAGAGGTTATTCCTCCCTAGCAATTAACAGAAAAGTGAAGAACCTTCTACCTGCAGGAAGTCTCCACTACAATATAGTGGCTTGCTCAGCATGAATCCACAGTTTAAGTGATAGCCACTGTATGTACCAATTGGAGTTAGATGCCTCTCTTCCTTCCCAGCTGTCAACACATTATACACAAAGCGAAAATATATTTTTTTATTGAAACATTCGCAGATAAATACCAAATTTTAGGTCCAGAGACACTGTAATTTGCATCTCAGTTGCTGGCAGTACAATTAACATATCTGCTTTTCTCCAGTGACCAATAATTTTTAAGGTGCTCCTGGGCATCTGACTTTTCAAATGAATTGGAGCCAAGTTTCCTGAAATGCTGCTGTGCTATTATAAAATGTCACTGCCATTTGTCCTTATTTTGCTGTGATTGGAGAAATACATATCTGTCTCCTGCTTCCTTGTTCTTCAAGCAGTGGAAGTCTGGCAGCTCCTGGCAAAGGAAGTTTTTTGGAAGTACATTGCTAAAGAACTTTCTTCTCTGTCTACTTGTAGAATGCTGTGTTTACAGGATTTCACTTGCACACAGCATTCGTCATTCCTAATTGCTACGTACATAATGCAGGGCATGGATGGATGGAAATAATGAGTAACCACCATCTTTATGAAGAAGATGAGGTAGCTATAGATTTATTTGTATTCATTTGGGTTCAGTTAGTATCAAAAGGACTCAGTTAGCATTAGATGGGACTTTGTTGTGCTAAAGATTATCAGTCTGTATATTCTGAAGGGGAACAAGATGCATGGGAATGTAAAAGCAAAATGATGATGAAACACACGGCTTTAAATACTGGGAGTGAAGTGTACAATTTGGAGGCTTCAGTGATGAATTGCTAATAAGCCATCTGCTAAATTGCTAGTAGGCAATTTTAATACTCCATCTACCATAGGCTGTGGTAGAGGCGTGTTCTAAGACAAAGTTGAAGGTTTTGGATTCTTGCTTGTTTTATACTGTCTAGTAGGGCTGTGCAAATCTTCAGGTGGTGATTTGTTTCAGAGGAGACTCAGCCTGATTTGGTGGCTGAATCTCCAAATCCAAATCGAATCAGGGGACCAATAAAAAGATCCGAATCAATTCAAAGCTCTCTGAATCAATTCAGAAAAGATTCAGAGCTTCAATGATTCGGGCATTCCCTGTCCGCTGCAGCAGGGAGCTGGACCCAGATCCAGAGCTGGTAAGTAGGGAGTGGGGGAGGGGAAGCTGGAGAGAGGGGGAGGAGACCATGGAGGGGACCTCTGCCAGGCCCCATCCCCTGACCCCCACTGACTCCCGCCCAATGTCCCAGCCCCACCCCCATGGCTGCCCCACCTGCCCCAGCTCCCAGACCTTTAAAAACAGCCCTACTCACCTGGTGCTGCCCAGCAGGGGGGGCGATCCTCACTGCTCCACGCTTTATGGGGGGGCTCTTTCATGAGCCCCCTGACCCCCGCCCACTCTCCCAGCCCCCGCATGGCTGTCCTGCCTGCCCCAGCTCTGGCCCTTTAAGAAAAAAGAAACAAAAAAATCCCCCAGACTCACCAGCTCCTGCAGTGGCCTTGGGGCTTAGGGGGGCTTGTGCAGAGCTCCCCACGCAGTGTGAGGCAGTGGGGGACAGCGGGGATCACCTCCCCCACCAGGCAGGAACCAGTGAGTCCTGGGGAGGGGGGGGGGTGTTGTTTTTTCTTAAAGGGCCAGGATCACCCCTCCCCCCCACTTGGCAACAACTGGTGAGTAGGGGCTTTTTTTTTCAAAGTGCTGGGAGCTGGGGTGGGCGGGGAAGCCATTGCTGGGGATGAGAGAGTGGGCAGGGGATGGGCCTGTGTGATTTAGAGATTTGGCAGCAGCCAGATCTCCGAATCAGATTCTGCTGAATCTGTTTCGAACTGTGATTCGAATCACCGAACTGAATCATTCCCCGAAATCAGTTGAGTCCGAATTTGAAGGGAATACTAGCTGCTTTGTACAGGCCTAGTACCTAGAAATGAAAATTCATTAAAGGGATGTAGAATCATGGACAATTATACAGGCCCAAGTGATCTTCATGATGTAGAGCAAGGCTGACATTCCAAATTCCAGATGAATTTGGCAGATATGAATACTTTCACATTTGTAGTTTGCTTGAAGGTCATGAGACGCATTCTGATTTTTGCTGCTTTGATACCATTGTAGCAGAAGTGGATGTGATCTGTATTAATACTTTTTATTCATCTGATCATTGTACAGGTGTTTGCTCTTTAAATCCATGAAGTTAACTCAAGGAGAGGCCATCTACATGCAAATAGGAAAAAATAGAATGGCTTCATATAATCTACTAACAGGTTAGGGGCAGCAAGAGATATTCACTTTGATGTACTACCTTCAGTGCATACTGAGCCCCCTGGATTGGTTTGTCAAGGGGGCTCTGTGTTTGTGAAGTCACGAGAAGAAAGAACATGATGAGGGTCTGAGGGGAGAGGAGTCCAGGAGAGCTGGTTGTACTTTAAAGAAGCCTTACCGAGAGGTCAAGAACAAACTATCCCGATGTGCAGGAAAACTAGCAAGTATGGCAGAAGACCAGTGTGGCTTAGCATGGAACTCTTCAGTAAACTTAGTGTTCTGCGTTTTCAGTTTTTAATTTTCAAAAAAAGAATCTGGGAATTTTTCAAGGTTTATTCTAAACATAAAAAGTGGGTTGAAATCAGAATAAAAGAAAAAAAAGAAAAGAAAAGAAATGGTTTAAAGTGGGGAAAAAATAATACATTCCCATGGTGGTATGGGAGAGAGAAAGCAAGGCTGAGACTAGGGAAGTGTTGTGTGTGTGTGTGGGGGGGGGGGGTGCAGCAGGGAGCAAAGTGGAGGGAACTGTCAGTGGGTGCAGGGTAGGGGGGTGTGGCTTTTGCTGCTACATGCACCCCAGGAAGGCTGCAGGCTGGGGGCCTGTGCCGGGCTATTCCAAGGGGGTGCATGCCCCCAGATCTGTGCACTGGATGAGAGCAGGCTGCCACTGTTGGCGCACAAATCCAGGGGTACACACCCCCTGGGAAGAGCCCGGCATAGCCCCCCAACCCACAGCCTTCCTCCAGTGCAAGTACCAGCAAGAGCCATGCCCCAGTGCCCCACACTCACTAAATTACAGTTCCTTCCTCAGCTGGTGTCAGCCATTCCTGGGGCCACTGCAGCAGGGCCTAGAATGAGTGGGAACAAGTGGGGCCCCAGAGGGGGCACAGGGCATGATGAAGCTTGTCCCCACTGCACCCCTGGTGCAGTGGCCTTGGGAGCAGCTGATGCCAGTTGCTTGCAGCTGCTGGGCTGCACCGTGCCCCAAACCCCCTGAGGCTCCATTTGGCCTTACTCACCCCAGCCCCTGGGCTGCACCATGCTGTGGTTCAGGCAGCTGGCATCAACTGCTCCTGGGACCACTGTAGCAGGGGCTGGGGTGAGTGGGAATAACTGGAGCCCCAAGGGGCATGGGGCATGGCACAGCTTGTCGCTGTTCACTCCAGCCCCTGCTGCAACGACCCCTGGAGTAGTGGATGCCAGCTGCCTGCAGCTGCTGGGCAATGCTGCACCCCGAACCCCCCAGGGCTCTGCTTGTCCCCACTCGCCCCAACCCTTCCTGCAGTAGCCCCAGGAGCAGCTGATACCACCTGCCTGCACCATGGCATGATGCAGCCCAGGGGCTGAGGGGAGTGGCACATGGCCAGATAAGGATGGGGAGGACCCGATCCCGGCACCAGCACCTCCCACCCTACCCGGGGTCAGAGCTGGGAGTCCCGCACCCTGAGCAGTGGCTCAAGCCCCACAGGCCCATGCGGAGCAGCTAGATGCAGTGCCCACCACAGGGAGTGGGGTCGAGTTCTTCTGCCTGCCTTCCCGACAGGTTTTGCAGCTCCCAGCACCTGGGGCAGGACCACAGCTGGAGCCTCTGGGGTGTAACTGGGACCTGCCCACCCCAGAATCAATTCCTATAGCCCTCCTGCCCTGCCCTGCCCTGCCCTGCCCTGCCCTGCCCTGCCCAGGGTTGGAGCCAGGAGTCCCACACCCCCAGGCAGTGGCTCCAGCCACCCTGCCCTGGCCCCGACACAGCCACCACCCTGCTCTTCATGTGCAGCTACTGTCACACATCTCCCCCCCCGCCCAGGTGTCTGGCTAGAAACCTGTGCCTCAAGTAATCAGCACTTTTAGCTTACCAGCACCCCCCAGCCATTCCTCACTCATGCTGGTTCACAGGGATTTTACTGTACCCAGTAAAAGTGAGTGAACTGAAAAACAAGTGTAAATCATTAAAACCCCATTAACTTTAATAAAAAAAAAAAGCAAGGAATTCATCAGTGAAATTGGTAAAAACTGAAAATGTGAAACACTAACTAAACTAAATTACAAAAAGGAAACTTATAAAAAGTGGAAATTTGGACAAACAAATAGGGAGGAGTATAAAAGTATTACTCAGGCATGCAGGGATGAAGTAATGAAGGCCAAAATGTAATTGGATTTGCAGTTAGCAAGGGACATGAAGGTTAAGAAGAAGGGTTTCTACAAGTATGTCAGTAACAAGAGGAAGATCAGGGAAAGTGTGGGTACCTTACTGAATGGGCGAGGCACCCTAGTGACTGAGGATGTAGAAAAGACTGAAATACTCAATGACTTCTTCACCTCAGTCTTCATATACAAGGTCAGTTCCCAGACCACTGCAGTATGGGAAAGAGGCAAGAAGCCAACAGTGCTGAAAAAATGGGTGAGGGACTATTTAGAAAATCTGGACATATACAAGTACATCGGGCTGGATGGGATGCACCAGAGGGTGCTGAGGGAGTTGGCTCATGTAATTCCAGAACTGCTGGCCATCATCTTTGAAAACTCAGGGCAATCAGGAGAGGTTCTGGATGATTGGGAAAAGGCAAATACATAGTACCCATATTTAAGAAAGGGAAAAATGAAGATCTGGGGAACTACTGGCCAGTCAGCCTCACCTCAGTCCCTGGAATAATCACGGAGTAGATTCTCAAGGAATTCATTTCTAAGTACGTGGAGGAGAAGAAGGTGCTTAGGAAGAGTCAGCATTGATTCACCAGGGGCAAGTCATGCCTGACTAACCTGATTCTCTTCTATGATGAGATTTCATAGATTTCATAGACATGAGAGCTGGAAGGGACCTCGGAAGATCATCAAGTCCAGCCACTGCCCCAGGGGCAGGAAGACAGCAGGGGTCATAGGATCCCAGCAAGATAAACATCCAATTTTCTCTTGAAGGCGTTCAAAGTAGGTGCTTGAACCACCTCTGATGGCAGGCTATTCCAGACCTTGGGGGCTCAGACAGTAAAGAAATTCTTCCTTATGTCCAGCCTGAAATGGTCTTGCAGGAGTTTATAACCATTAGACCTTGTCATCCCTTT
>NW_017729017.1:3221492-3247402 GCF_001723915.1 Gavialis gangeticus
GCCTCTCAAGGTGTTCCTTCACGAGGTCAGCACTGATGGAGGGCAAGAAATCTCCCTCACTCAGGCCTCCCTGTTCTGTGATGGGCAGAGGCGTCCCATGGGACTGGTGGAAAACTGACGCTAAGTACCCATTTAGTAGGTTGGGTGTTTCCTGTGCATCAGTCGTCAGTTGTCCCATCTGGTTTAGCAGGGGTCCAATGTTGCCCCTGCTTTTCCTGTGACTCCTCACATATGTAAAAAAGGACTTTTTATTATCCTTGATACTAGTAGCCAGTTGGAGTTCCACCACAACCTTGTCTTTCCTGGTTCGCTCCCTGCAGGTCCGGACCAGTGTGAAATATTCCTCCTTGGAGGTGGATCTCATCCTCCATCCTTTGTAGGTCTTTCTTTTTAGATTCAGGAGGTCTGCTAGTTCCTTGCTGAGCTAAGGGGGCTGCTGTGCCCTTTTACTGCCTTTCCTCCAAGATGGAATAGCGTTAGCTTGTGTATCTAGGATCACTCCCTTGAGGAGCAACCACTCTTCCTGAACTCCCCTCCTCCTGGGGTCGTGGTCCCTTAGGGCCTCACCGACAAGCCTCCTGAGCTTGTCAAAGTCAGCTTTCCTGAAGTTGAGGACTTCTGTATTGCTGACTGACTTGCCAGCTTTATGGTGGATGGTGAAGGTGATCAGCTCATGGTCGCTGTAACCCAGCTTCCCTTCGATCATTAAGTTGCTGATTAAGTCACCCCCGGTTGACAGTACCAGGTCGAGCAGCACTTTACCTATCATTGGTCCAGCCCTCGATGAGTGGCTCTGGATGCAGGGAGACCAGTGGATGTATAGTACCTTGATTTTAGCAAGGCTTTTGATACGGTCTCCCACAACATTCTCACAGGCAAACTAAGGAAGTACAGGCTGGATAAATGGACTGTGAAGTGGATAGAAAACTTGGCTGAAGCATTGGGCTCAGAGGGCTCGATGTCTAGTTAGCAGCCAGTGTCAAGTAGAGTGCCTAAGGAGTTGGTCTTGGGGCCACTTTTGTTTAGTATCTTCATCAATGACCTGGAAGATGGTATAGAGTGCAACCTCAGCAAGTTTGCAGATGACACCAACCTGTGTGGAGTAGTAGATACACTGGAAGGTAGGGCTAGGATTCAAAGTGACCTAGACAGATTGGAGGATTGGGCCAAGCCAAAAGGAATCTCATGAGGTTCAACAAGGACAAGTGCAAAGTCCTGCACTCAAGTCAGAACAATCCCATGCACCAGAACAGGGTGATGGCTCACTGGCTGGGCAGCAGCTCTGCAGAAAAGGATGTAGGGGTTAAAGTGAACAATAAGTTGAATATGAGCCAACAGTGTGCCATTGTTGCCAAAAAGGCTAACAACAAACTGGGCTGCACTGGTAGGAATGCTGCGAGCCAATCGAGGGAAGTGATTATTCCCCTCTATTTAGCACTGGTGAAGCCACATCTGGAGTACTGTGTTCAGTTTTGGGGCTCCCCATTACAGAAAGGACATGAACAAATTGAAGAGAGTCCAACGGAGGGCAACAGAAATGGTTTGGGGGCTGGGGCACATGACTTCTGAGAAGAGGCTGAGGAAACTGGACTTAGTCTAGAGAATAGAAGACTGAGAGGGGATTTAATAGCCTTCAACTATCTGAAGTGGGGTTGAAAGAGGATGGAGCTAAATGGTTCTCAGTGGTGGCAGATGACAGAACAAGGAGCAGTGGTCTTAAGTTGCAGCAAGTCAAGTTTAGATTAGATATTAGGAAGAATTTTCTCAGTAGTAAATTTTCTTACTAGTAAAACACTGGAACAGGTTTTTAAGACCTTGGCTGGGATGATCTAATTGGGGATGGTCCTGCTTTGAGCAGGGGGTTGGACTAGATGACCTCCTGAGGTCCCTTCCAACCCTAATTTTCTATGATTCTCTGATTTAAAATAATGCTGTCCCTCAAGCAGGATCAGGGCCAGTTAAGGATAAAAAGCTGAGACCAATATCCCAGGGGTTAGTAGTGACTTGTAAAGTGAGGCCTGCTTATGGTCTCTACCAAAGGCTGGCAGGACCCAAAATAAGATTTGTGTGCATAAACTTTATGCTAATTTAAAATTATCTCTCTCTCTCATGTTATGTTTCTAAGATACAGTTATGTGATTTGAGAATATCCACAGGAATGGAACCCAGACAAGATCAGTACATACAAAACTGAAGCCCAGGGTTTTGTCTGAATGCTAAATATATTCTTCTACCCCGGGGAGGTGTAAAGGAATGTGAAACCTGATATCTCTGGGTGTAGACTCAGAAACTGGGTAAAAAAATATGGCAATTGCTGTGGCTTTGACACCCATCTTCAATCTAAATGGGAGAAGAATATTAAACTTTTCTGGTATATTAGAAGTGAACCTTTGATTGTGTGTGGGCAGAGGCAGAGATTTGACAGATGAAATCATCATAGGTTTCATAGATGTGATACCAAAAGATAAGGCATGATCCTGCAAAATGTTGAGTTTAAACTGAACCTTAATGATGTTTGCTGGTGACTTGCAGAATGCAGGGTGTTAAAAGAGCTGCAAGCTATATCTGTGCTGTCCAATGCTTTTTTTCGTTCTAAGTGATCCCAGAGTACTTTACAAACAACTTGAAAAAAGGGGGAAAAGTATTAACTACATTTTATTCAATACAGCACTATTGCAACACCTATAATAAGCCTGAACCTCAAACAACTTGCATTGAAGTAAATGGAAAGCCTCCAATCAACTTACAGTTTGACCTTGTCTAGCACTGCGTCTACTAGTTTGTTGTTATTGTTTGTTGCATACAATAACAAAAGAGTATGCAATAGATGTCTGATTTCATCTGACAGCAAGGAAGAGCTCTAAATACCTATAGGAAAAGTTATTCAAGGGGTACTTTTTTTTCTTTTATACTGAACTATCTGTTTCAACATCAGAGATGGGTTCAAAGCAAAATCCTCATTTTGAACAACCCTAAGCTTTCGGGCAGTTTGGATGCACAACCAAACTTAACTGGGGGGCTTCTCCCTACCTTTAAAAAGGGCCAAAACAAAGTCCCAAATCAACACTGCCATGTTTGTGAAGCTTCAAAGGCCCATCTGTATGGGCCATTCCTTTTTTTTCCAGAACAGAAAGAGCAGGTTGCGAAGTGTGCTAAATATGTATATTTTGTATTTAAAGATCCACTTCTTGAAGGTAAGCTCTAAGGTATTTTACTTACATCTCTCTCTTCTGCACATACAGACCCTCAATATTGTGACACCACGTGTTCGGCCAGAAGATTGCAGTATTGGTCTCTTGCCAAGGAACCATGACAAGAATCGCTGCATGGATGTGCTGCCCTTGGACCGGTGCCTCCCCTTCCTCATCTCTGTGGATGGTGAATCAAGCAACTACATCAATGCTGCACTCATGGATGTAAGTAAAACACAGACTCCATGCTAGTAGGACTGGGAGTCCTACTGTGGGTCAAGGTTGTTAGTTCCTGTTCCTTTCCAGGGTTGAAAAATGGGTCAAATGAAGAAGGGTTTGCTTTGGCTGACATCTCTAAACTACAGCAGTGCCATGCTAATTATACACTGTTCACATGCGTGCAAAAATGTGTTGTTGGCTTCTAAAAGATACTTTTGTCTTAAGAATTCTTGTGGGTGATATATCTTATTAAACCAGTTGCTTTGTTGGGATAGATGTAGGCAAGCTTTTGGGTATCACAGCACTGTGCTGGGAAAGAGTTTGGCATCAGGACTGGGACAGCTCCAGTACCATTGCCAGAAATGGACTGCTAGGGAAGTGGGTTCCAAAGCTTGGAGGGTGAGGGGAGTGGGGCCAAGAAGATCCCCCCACCAGGAACTTATCAGTCCCAATGCCAGAGAGCCTTTTCTGCCTTGTCCTGCAGACCCTGTAGGGGGTGTGGGACAAAGTACTTTAAAATGGCAGATCAGTTTAGAGGCTTTCCGCAGCCTTGCATGTTGACTACCTTCCCCTGCAGCTCCCGGGAGCTGTGGAGCAAGGCACTTTAAAATACCTTGTACTTTAAAGGCAAGGCAATTATGCATCTTAACCATGGGTACCCCAATACTGGGGGGAGGCTCCCTGATCCCAGGGTTCCTCTGCAATGGGGGCTGTAAAAACCACATGTGCAGCCAAGCTGGGCACACAATTTTCGGTTGTCCATTGAGACCCTAGGATCAGGGAGAGGCTTCCCTATCCCAGGGTCACACCAAGGAACCTCTGGATTTGCTGCTGCCAGGCAGGTGGACTCAATCAACTTCCCCCTCCCCACCCAAATCCAGCAGACAGTGACATAATTGGGATTTGAATCCCAATCTCAACCGTTACACCTCATGCTGGGAGGCATGATCATTGGGATGAAGGATTAGATTTCATATTGTTGTAAGTGAACATCTACCAGCCCCCTTTCTTTCCTTCACATGCCTACTATTTTCAGTTTAGAAGAGTGTGTGTAGCCTATAGCCACTCCACCCTATCTTGCCTTTATTTGTTGCTGTTTCTTTCAGTGTGTTGTAAAGCCTGGCTGCCTACTTTACCTCGTGGAATTTGGGGCCGCTTGGGTTCAGTGCTGCTCATTTTTTTTTTTTTTTACTTACCCCAGAGGTTGCCTCATCCACCCCTTAATCTGTCATCTCATGAAAACTCAGCTACCTTTTTCCTTCTCTCTACCACCTGCCCTACCACCCACCTCCACATGTACACATTTGGTGGAGCTATGATTCAGCCAGCCCTCAAAAGTATTAGCCAGGAGACTGGATATGGCGCACTATAAAACTCCCACTCACAAAATAAAGCATGCCAAGCTCTCCTACCCACAGCATTCACATGAAGATAAAATTGTGTCCCCCTATGTCTCAGTCATGCTACGGCTTCAGTATTTTTTCTTTAATCAAAATCTTAATTTGTACTTTTCAAGAATTATTGCTTATCTTGATTCTTGTCCTCTCCCATGGATGTCCAGTGTCCAGAATTGTACATCAGAAAGGGGCATACCTATGTCTGCCATACACAAAAAGAAAGAATGCATTTGTAATAAGCTATTATCCTGTGAGCTCAAAGTGCTTTGCAAATGTTAAACCTTCCAATATCCTAAAGAGGTAGGGATTATGGTTCTGTGGAACATAAGGAATCTGGAAGGAGCTGTGGCTTTATCCAAAATCACAGAGAAGAGTCCGGACTAGAACTCTGTAACCCTGTACTCTGAATACTATCCCGCAATGTTTCCCTTAAAGCATGGTTTCACATCAAAGTGTGCCAGCTTTTCTGTTCTCTGCTCCCAGAGAAAAAAATCAGAGAGGGTTAGCTCCTCTCCTGGCCTCTAGAGTCTACTGTAGCAAAAAAGAATAACAGTCAGTTTTCTTACTAATTATTATTATTTGCTGACTCCCAAAACATAAATAGTTTATATGAATAATCTCTGTTTTTGTGACACATCTGTAATGAAATGTCTTCATTGGGAGCAAAAGTATCCCATTATGAAAGCTTCATTCAGCACACAGCAATAACAAGGAAGAGGATGTGTGAATTTGTATAATCTGGTTAAATGGCTCAGATTGCCTAGTTTTAGCCTCCCGCGTTTAATATTCATCTGAATAAAAGGTGATTGATTTTTTTTTAAACTAATCTTATTCTTTTGTTAGAGCCACAAGCAACCTGCTGCCTTTATTGTAACCCAGCACCCTTTACCAAATACCATAGCAGACTTCTGGAGGCTGGTGTTTGATTACAACTGTTCCTCCGTAGTGATGCTGAATGAAATGGATGCTGCGCAGGTAGGTGGATTTTTAATAGCTCTATCAAGTAGTCTTATTCACAGACATAAAGGAATTTCATTAATTTGCTGTCTTGCTTATGCCCAGCAAAAAAGTTGTGACAAAAAGGAAACAGGTTGGAATAGGCCAACAATTCAGAATGTAATCAATCAGTGGGTATTAGGTGCCTTAATACCTTTGTGGATTTGATCCTAAATCTCTGCCCAGATCTCAAACTGATTAATTTTTTGTGGTTCCAAAAAGCCTGATTCACTACTTCCCACTGTTGTTTTTCATTTTTGACTGTCATTTTTCAGCTGAGACACGAACAGAAATACTATAACTCTGTCAACAAAACAAACCTGTTCTCATGGTATTTCCAAAAGATCAGAAGCAAGACATATTTACAGTCACATAACAGAGCCTTTTCTCCTTAGATTACCAATCTAATTTTGCAAACTTGATAGATTTAAATAATCCAGATACGATTCTGAAGAAGCACTAGCTGTTATGGGTACATTAACCAAGGTTAAACACCAAATTCCTAATAACAACAGCCACTCCTGATGAGAAACTGATTTAATATACTTCTCAAATGAGCAAAAAGACAAGAGGCAAAAGGGGAAATCATTGAAAAACTTTTGCTACCTCTTTTTTTTCCCCTCCTATAAATTGCTTTCTTGACCGGCTATTCTAAAATTATTTTCAGTACTAGGGGTGAGAAGCACACTGAAACTTTCAGTGCATCTGAAGATACATTAACCAGCTTTTCAATAAAAAGGTTTATTATACATGCATTCTCAAATTTCCTGTTTTGGCACTGTAACTTCACATGTTGTAGTTCTTGTTGGACGGCAGAAGATGAACCATCGTTCGCTGGGTGTTTTCTGGCTTAATCCTTCATTTGCTTCTTGCTATCTGTCCCCTCTTGAAGGCAGCAGGTGTGCAACTCCTTTCACTTGTGTTAGTGGAAAAAACCATCATGCGCTTATCAGAGGGATTTTCCAAACAGGGTGAATTTGAATCTGTTCTGCATTAAGGTGGTCCTTAGTTCAGCCTTTCTAAAGTCCAAGCACTTAGGGTGACTGAGTCCTGAGTCTCTGAAGTCTCAAATCCAATTTTCCTGAGATCTCTGATTCCTGAGGGCTTGTTATCTTCTATCTGGTTCATCCAGTCTCCTTTTATTTCCTGGGATTTAATCCAAAGTGACTTTTAATCTTGTTCATTGCCCAAAAAAGACTGTTAAGTAAAAAATGCTGCACATTCTCTGGAAATATAAGCTGCCTTAGCTATTTCATATTCGGTCTCTGGAAAAAATGAAATCCTCCATCATTACAGATTCTGTATTTTTCTTGGCCACCCTCTACCTATACCACCCCTTTTTGCTCTGCTTTTTTCCCTACCATTTAGTTGTCTTCCCTACCATTTAGTTCTTTTGTTTTTTCAACAGAGATGCTTAACTAGAAGAAAAGGAGATTTGGCAAGGCACATTGCTAACTCTAAATTGTTAATTATGTCAGTCCGTTAGCCCAAGGATTGTTATAAAAGTATATATTCCCTGAATTTTATATAATCTGTGATGAATATACTCTTACTCTAGAGAGTGAATTTTTCTGTCTCATGATGTGTTTTCAGCAAATTAGCATTATACAGCACCATCCTAGTTACATAGCCATACAGCTTTATCAGATCAACACAATTTATACCCCATGATAATTACCAAATTAGAAGACAGCCTGCCAGTTTTAAAACTTCAATTATCGAGACCAGTGTGTGACATGATGACAGTATTACATTCTGCAGAAACATCAGTGATACTAAATCCATTAATGCAGGATGGAGGCACATTCTTTGCTAGTCAGGTTGGCAACACAGAATTCCCAATGAGTTACCGCTCTAACAGCCACTATATAAAACCCAGAAAACAGGATATCCATATACTAAAGGAGACGTTGTTGTTACTCAAATATATACTGACTTAATTTTAAACTGGAAAGCAATATAGACCTGATTTTCACAAAGTGGTTTGTAGTTCTGTGCAGTTTTACATGTGTATTTTGTATGCGTACTTTGCCTTAATTTCACCGAAATAGTTCATGCCTTAATTTCACCGAAATAGTTCATGAATACAGTATTTTACCCAGGATGGGCACATGTGACCCACCTGAAAACACAAATGCAGCAGTTCCATGCAAAAATAAAATTGTGTGTGTATGGATCTCTAAGGCCTGTATGAAAATCATTATTTTAATTTTGCAGTAGGATTTACTCTTTTTCTTTCATCTCAGTTGGGCTCTGTATACATATATATTTTTCCCTTAGAGCATTACTCTAGAAAAAAATCTTTCTCTGAAATAAATGAAAGGATCTCTGAGCTTACCTGAATGTATGGGTGGTGAATTAAACCAAAGAATGGAGGCTTGTGAACATACTGGCTTACTTCTGCCCCCTCCCCCACAAAAATACAAGCATGAAGATGTAGTGTACAATTACTTCCCAACCAGTTTCTAGCCCTTATGTACAAAGATATATTGAGAGTTCAAACAAACATGATGCAACTCACTTGTACATCCTCAAGATGCTTGGTAACAATAATAAAACCTGGACAGGTCTTAAATTCTAGTCCAGAGGAACCTCCAAAGGTACTAATACGAATCACTAGCTTTTTGAAACTTTCCAACCTTTAAATCTTAACATAAAACATCTTTTAATGAGATTTCATCCATGATTTTGGTACCACCTGTATCTAACCAGGTTGAACCAACTCTGATTCTAGTTTACCTTGCAGTATTTTAGTGCTTATTAATTCAGCCAAAACCAGCATGTGCTTTTTTTCTAAGTTTACAGAAAAGCAACAACAAAAAACCCAAATAAAGCAAACCAGCCACAATATTTCAGTTGTGATTCCCTTTGAAGTTTGAAATCCACTTTTTTTTAAGCAATCTGATCTGTCCATCTCTATTTGCTGCTACAATTCAAATGAAGAAAAGATGGCAACACATGAAAATAAAGTTCCACTTGGCTTGCATTATGATGAATTCTGTTGGTATTTACACTATTTTCTCATTAATTTGCAACACAAAACTTCCACGCTTCATACTAAATTCACCTACAGACTTTTTTATTTTTAAATCTGTACCCCTGCAGAAGTACCCACCTAGCAATCAATGTTAGTTGACCTTTGGACCCCAAAATTCCATCTGTTATCAATTGTACTAAAACAGGTGGATTTTCAAGAAATTAAACTTTTTCATTCATGCTTACATCACAGAAAACTTAAATTGTAGCAGAAGGAGTTCCTTCTGAATAAATGTCCTATATTATACAGGGAGCAGATTATGGTTCTCCAAGTAGATGTGAGTTGGAGATAAAGGATTAACAGTACATTTCCTAGTCTTCATTTGACTTGCTTTCTATTTCTGTTATACATTCACTAGCTCTGCATGCAGTATTGGCCAGAGAAAACATCCTGTTGTTATGGGCCAATCCAAGTGGAGTTTGTTTCAGCAGACATTGATGAGGATATCATCAACAGGATATTCCGGATCTGCAACATGGCCAGGGTAAGATCAGTTAAGCCTCAGGTGCCCCATTTATTCATCCTTCACTCCTGTTCTGTAAACTACATGTGGTGGCTCATTTGAGAGAGAACCCATTAGAGGGATATGAGGTATGTGGTCCAAGGAGACAGATCTGTAGGCCAAGTATAAAATTCCATTCCAGAATTAGTTGCACTGCACTTGAGCAGGAAAATTATTTACTGAAATCAGAGGTGAATAACGTGAACTGGAATTCTGCGCATACCTGGAATAGCATTTCCTACATATCTCTGAGGGCAAATTACCTTAGTTATGTAGTACTCTGTATAAAGTTATCATCAATTTTAGTCACTGACTAGGATATTGTTATCTCTTCTCTGTCAAGCATTTATGCAGGGCATCACAGGAGGAGTGGCATCTAAATTTAGATTCAGTGCCTGCTGGCTGAGTGGCTGAGCATAGTATTTGTACAGTGAAACCATGACTTGTTGCTGCATTGCTGTAGTGGGCAACTATAATACTCATTTTCTTGTTTTGGCAGAGTTCTATGCAGCTAGACACCCTTTCCATATTGCCTATTCACAGAGCCGTCCCCAGGGGTGTTTGGGGCCTGGGGCATATCAGCCTGTGCCGAGAGGAGTGGCTAAATGTGGCAGTGCTGATGGCACTTGGCAGTGGCAGTGCGTGACAGCCATGGCATGGCCTTTACGGCACTGTGTGTGGGGCCCCCCAAAGCGTGGGGCCTGGGCAGTCACCCCAATTGCAGCCCCCCCCCCCAGGACCGCCCTGACTATTTCTCTCACTGTTAAAAATGGTGATCCTGGCAGGCCTCTAGAAATGACACCTCCATCCTGTTTTGTGTATCAGTCTGATTCTGAAATCCAAATCTATGTGACAGCTTGGTTATGTTGTTACCAAACTTAAACAGGTATCTGCCTGACATGGGTGAAATCCCCATGAGAATCTTTCACCAGCTTCTTTCCTTTCGTGCCCTACAGATGTTTTGAAGCCTGCTTTGCCTCTGATAGGGAACTGCCAGCCTTCAAAACAGGCAAAGGGGAAGAAATATATATGCTTCCACTAAGCTATGGCTTCACTCCCTGATGAAAATATGGATCTCAGCAGTCACATGTCCTCCTCTGCTTTATAAAACCTGAGATCATCAAAATTCTCCTGACATTCTGCTTTCTGTATAAAAACAGCTTGTATCCAGCTCCAGTGTCCTTTCTTTCAATTGTACCTTAGTTAGTCATGTGCTTGTGAACATACCCTGCTGATTAGTAAGAGTGAATAAATATTTGTGAGGCCAAATTCAGTAGAACGAATGTATATGTAACCAGTAACCATTGTCACTCTGCTGTCCTCTCTGCTTCATATGGCATCATGAAAGTGGATAACTTATGTTTTAGCCCCAGGATGGATATCGTATAGTGCAGCACTTGCAATACATTGGCTGGCCAGCATACAGGGACACCCCTCCTTCCAAACGCTCCCTTCTGAAGGTGGTTAGGAGGCTGGAGAAATGGCAGGAGCAGTATGATGGGAGAGATGGACGCACTGTTGTTCACTGCCTGTAAGTAGAACAAGAAATGCTTTTAATCCAGTTTGTGGTGGATGAACAGTCAGTTATAGATATGGAAATCAGATAAGACAACCATCTCCTGAGCTGGAAAGACTAGATTAAACAGTGTTCATGACAGAAAGAAATCTGATAGCTGCAATAGGTCACAGTAAGTTGCCATTTTATTGAAAATTATGCAGTAAACAATGGAGGTGCACCAATACATCAGTCCGATATTGGATCAGCACCGATATAAGGAAAATTGATCAGAAATCAGCCTGATAATTTGTCCGATAAATGCCCATGCATGTGCTCAGCTACAGCACAGCATGCACGCAATGAGGAGAACAGCCCGGCAGCTTGGAGAGCTGCGTGAAGTTTGTAAGTCTGTTGTGGTGGAAGGGGAGGGAAGGGGCGTTGGGGAGCAGATTAACAACCCCCCAGGGTGAGGGGGGGAGTGAGGCTGTGTCTGGGGTAGGGGCTGGGGTAGGCACTGCCCAGCCAGGGCGAGGGAGGGTGCAGGATGGGGCTGTGCGAGGTTCTTTCTGGCACGTGGGGGGGAGGATCTGAATCTGGACCAGGCTGTGCTCAGGGCAGGAGACAGTGGTGCTGGGGCGGGGTTGGGGGTGGGGGCTATGGCTAAATTTGGGGTGGCTGAAGCCCTGCCCTGTAATCCTTCTTCCAGCACTGCCGCCTGCCCCGAGCGCAGCCCTGCCCAGCCCCTGCCAGGAAGAGATCTGTGCAGCCCTGGCCTCAGCCCACAGCTGCAGCTTGACTTATCCACACCCTGCACAGTTCTGGAGACAGATGCCCACCCCCGCACCCTCATCAGGGTGCACACATTGGCGGCAGCTGCCCCCCATCCCATGCCCCCGCACTGCCCTGGCTGAGCTAGCTGCCCTAGCACCTGCCCGAGTTCCACTCTCTCCCTCACCACAGGGGCCTTGATCTGCACCCCCAGGTCCCTTCCCTCTCCACTCCCCTTTCACCACAACAGACTTACCAGCTATATGCAGTTGTATTGGAAATTGAATCAGCTTTGAATATGCCTCCTTAAAAATCAGCTATTGGTATTGGCCCCTAAAATCTCTATCAGTGCAACCCTAGTTACCAAAATACTGATGCTTTATACTGTCTGGTTGTCCTATCATAGTACTCAACTGATCCTAAGAACAAGGCTATTCCATTAGTACTATGTTGAGCTTCCCTACAGGAAAATTTAATCTTCTTAGGCCCCTGTTGCATATTAATTTTAGGCAGCTCCTGGAGCTCTTAACTCCTGGATTTGTTCATACTTTAACACTTAAAACTAGTTTTAAGAAAACTTTAGGCAGGATAAAGTTTATGCCACTCCAGAACAGGTTTATCTCTGATCTCTGTTATCTCATGGTCCATTAATGCATGGCAAGTCCCCATAGATGAGCTGCCCAAGGTGAAGGCCTCCAGAATTGCAGAATGCAGTGTCCCCTCCCCAACTCTCCTGTACTATGTGGACAAATGTTCTACCTTCCTGAACTCTACTGCCCAGAGGGTGGTTCTGGCACCAAGCCAAGTCCCCTTCCAGCCCCCAGGGGTGTGACCTTCCCACCCCTAGAGGTGTAACCCTGTGGAAACAGCCTTTAGAGCACGTACCTGCTAGCCAGGTCACAGGGCATGGATGGGTTCAGGAGTGGGGTCTGTGGTAGGGGACAGGGGAACAAGGGAGAGGACTGGATCGGATCCCCATGAGCTGGGGCTTCCTTCCTACAGTAGCTCCTCCAAAAGCACCTTCCCTCACGGATCTTACCTCCTAGCCAACCTGGGAAGCACAACCAGTATCCCTCACACCTCAATCCCAAATCTCAATTTATTAAAATATAAGACCTTCTTTAATTTGCTTCCTCTTTATTTCTTTTTATTTTTTTTACTTCTTTTAATTTTATCCTTCAGTGGCCTACTTTCTTCATTTGACTCCCATTTCCTTTCCACCTCCCACTTCATTATCTATCTCCATCCCATTATCTCTCCACATTCTATCAGATAGAGCAGTGGGTTTCCTCTTGCAAGCTGGCACTGTTCTAGTCTGCAAGGGGCTGTTCGGGGCTGGGAGGAGGCTGTTATGGCAGGGGGCTCCATGTGCATTTGTGCATGCATGTGCATGCACATGACAGCCAGCCAGTGGTGGTGAACAGCTCCCACTAC
Source organism: Gavialis gangeticus (assembly GCF_001723915.1). NCBI lineage: Eukaryota > Metazoa > Chordata > Crocodylia > Gavialidae > Gavialis > Gavialis gangeticus. Next base: position 3,234,535 of record NW_017729017.1, read on the forward strand.
TCCTTGCTGATAAGTCAGGTTGGGGGTGGAGGGCATAGGTGACATGTCAGGGAGGTGGGGGGGGAACATACCCCACCCCCCACTGGGTATGGGGCTGTAGACTGTTTAGCAGGACCCAGCATGGTAGGACAGAGTAGGGTGGTGATACTCATTGCTGCCACTGCCGGAACCCCTGCACCAAGCACACCTCCAGCATCAGGTACAGTAATGGACCCAGGGGACATGCTACCAGGGCCAGGGGGCTGTGGTTCAGGAGTGAGGGGCACCATCAGGGCCAGAGGGCTGCGGGTCAGATGTGAATTACACCAGCAGGGCTGGGGGGGGTAGAGGGCTGTGGATTGGGAATGAAGGGCACCGGCAGTGCCTGGGAGCTGCAGGTTGGGTGTAAAGGGGGCCTTGAGTCCAAAAAGGTCAAGAACCACTGACCTAGAGTAGGGATAGAAGCCTGTCCCTGCTCACCAGCCTTGTAGTAACAACTCACAGCTGCAGCTCCTAGTCAGGTCCCTTCTCACCAGCCCTCCAGTGGCATCACAGCTGTGCAGATGGGGGACAGTCAGAGAAGGGCTTTAGCCTTAAGGTATGAGTGCTCTAAATTTGAGCTAGCACTAACACTGATCAACATTTGAGCAGCTCAAAGTGCACTGTGTAGCAAGGCCCTTAGACTCTTTACAAAAAAATGAATTTAGTCTCACAAGATTAAAAGTTAATATAAGATTTTCCTACTTGAGAAGTGAGAGAACTGGGCCACAGAGGTCAAATGAATGGCAGCCTTCCTAGTTGTATTCCTATATTTTAACCTGTGAGATGCTTTCTCATTTTTCAAACCATTTCTTAAAATAAATTCTGTGAGGTTTCATACCAAGAGAAGGGATCTAAATGTGGTATCAGCATTTGGTATACATGGTTTCCTCTGGGACAGCATTTTTGTGTCTCCATGACCCGATCCCTGCATGGCTTTGTAAAGTACCTCTTTTCTTCTCTGCCTAGGAATGGTGGTGGGCGCAGTGGCACTTTCTGTGCCATCTGTAGTGTCTGTGAAATGATTCAGCAACAAAATATCATTGATGTATTCCATATAGTAAAGACATTACGAAATAACAAATCCAACATGGTGGAATCACTGGTAAGTCCCTTCCCCTCTGATCAGCATGCTAAGGGAATAAAGATGTGTAAAAAATCCAGTAAGGTACTTCAGGGTTCATATTAATTAAATCATTATATTAATCAGAGTGAAAGCTTTGCCTCAGGTGTGTGCATTAGGTGCAGTAGGAGCAAGCATGAATATTCAGTATCATGAGTGTTTCTGTGGTTATCTCTTCTTTCCTGCGGCTTTGAACATTTCTGGGCACTGTCCATGCTAGATCCTGGTGAAGTGTGATTTAAGCCTATAAATTATTAAAAGTTGGAGCTTGATCCTGCTTCAGCTGGGGTAGATATGGGGAGAGTTGGGAGGAACTCAGTACCAGGCAAAATAATAAGACTTCTCCTGCATCATTGTATCACTGTTTTCTCTGTCTCTTTCAGGAACAGTATAAATTTGTATATGAGGTTGCACTGGAATATTTGAGTTCCTTTTAGCCTAGCAAAATAGGAGCTTTCTGAATTCCAGCGCTCAGTGTCTAAAGAACACGTTTTTCACACTAAAAAGTAGTAACAGTGTGAGGAGGCTACGCTCTCCATCCTGAAGGAAGAGACTGAAACTGTACAGACCTCAATGCCACTGGGAGGAGATGATGATCCCCATGTTTGCTGCTGCCTGTTTTCTATTGCAGCATTTACCACTTCTTAAATAACCTAATGTACCAATTGGCAGAACAGAAGCAAACTTGGAAGACTGTGCTTTCTAATCCCCTCTGACCTCTTTTCTCCCACTTTGGATGTGTATTTTTGCTCTCCTTGTTACAAAGGGAAAAAAACAAAAAAAACACTGGGACAGTCTGTCTTTTAAACAGCGCTGTTTTCTGTTCTCAAATTCCATCCTTTACTCTTTTAATTTCATGCATCAGCCATTTGGGAAACTGAAAGAGCCATAGGGGAAATCTGAGACTTTGGGTTACAATTAAATTAATCCACCTGATCTATATGTTTTCAAATGAGTAGGCCAGCACAAAAAAGCAGCAATTCTCTTCCTCTGCCCTGTTCATCCTACACCTAAAAATAGGGGATGGAAATGAGAAGCTGTTCATGGAGTCACTGCACCATCTATTCCACAATATTTTCCTTCCGCATTCTGTTAAGGTGCTGTACATGAACTGGTTACATCTCTCTGATCCACATTAGTTTCAGTGCTGGTGAAGCAATTTCAAACAAAATGGGTTTCCCTTCAGTTTTAATCATGCAAATTCTGCCATTATGCACTTGTGTCAAACTGACTGCATTAGTTTTGCAATTTGGGTGATTTTTTTTTACTACATTTTTCAAGCATTTACTGGGGTGCAGTGGGCTTCCTAAAATAAGGGCATAAAATGGATACTTTTTGAAGATATAGAGTATGTACTGTTTTTACTTATTGTGTGTATTGTTAAAGCACCAATGAGCTCTCATCTTGCCCAAGACCCCACTGCTCTAGGCACTGAAGAAATGCAGAACAAAGACAGACCTTGCCCCACAAAAGCTTATAATCTAAGAATTATCTTAAACTGGGGTTTGACCAAGTCTTGTCACTCTGCTCCCAAAGTGTTATACAGTCAAAACTAGCTGCATGATTTAGCTGGCATTCTTGCCTCCAAAATTCCTTGGTAGTAACCTGTTCAGCCTGTATGAAATCTTCTGCACCTAAACAGGAAAGTGTTTTTGATATTTGCTAAAAAATCATTACTTCATAAACAAGAAGGCGTTGGCTTTGTTCACAAAAATGTCTGTGAAATTTCAGGTTTTGGAAACAAATGCTGGACATATTTTATCTTGGTCCTATAGCCCAGTCTTTTTTCTTGCATCTACAGAATAGCCTATTAAGTAGTTAAGCAGGAAAGACTGGGTTCAAACTTGGGAGCGTGAAATGATTTAAATTAACCAGATTTTTACAGTTGTTGTATTTTTACTCTTCCAGCCTTCTGTTGTCCTAACTGTGTGGCGATGAGAAGCTGCTGTGTGCATTGCCTAGATTCTTGGTAACATAGGGGTTTTTTAATTTGTTTTTATTGTTTGTTTTTAGTATAGACTTTCTATCAAAGCAAGACTGAAGAAATGAGTTTTGTAGAGCTCTTCAATTCCTCATTCCCAACCCTACTTTTTCCACCTTCTGGTGAATACCCAGGCTTTCCATTCCCAGAGATGACAGATGGATTTACATGATATAGATTTTTAACATTAGAAATTAACTGCTTCTCTTTAGAAAAAAAAAAAATCTTAGTCCCAAAGACACCAATAAGTAATAGCCACTCTTAGGCAGCAAATTAGGTCTCATCTACACTGCCTCCATGCTGCCAGAAAACATGTCACAACCGCTAAGTCCTGCCCTGCCTGTGCCAAATCCCAGAAATAAGGCAACATAACTGCTTTGTCTTTAGCATGTCCCTGACCATGTAACAATAATCACACTCAAAAAGAGAAACTGAGAGCAGCACTGGGTACATGCATGCCATGTGCCCATGTAATGGAGCTATATCACCTCATTTCTGGCATTCGGCATGGGTGGAGTAGGATAGAGTAGGCCAGGTATGCTTCATGATGGTGCTGATGGCCCTAGTATGGAGGAGATGTTGTCAAACTCTCACCCATTTTGTCTCTTCTGTATCCGGCATGACATAAAGTACCTGTGATACCTTTGGCATCATTTCCTTGCATCCTGTTTTTGTCTTGTTCTTTCTGTTGTTTGCAACAGAAACACATGATGATGTGGTGCAATTGCTTATGAGTGTGTCTTTTTATGAAAACAGTGCTGTTCTTTTTTGCCATTCATCCATGCAGAGAATCCTGCAGGAAAATATTATACTGAGTGCAACAGGTATGCCATAAAATTTCATTCTGTAGTTGAAAAGAAAGAAAGTGTTGGATACCATCTCAGGATTTTCTTACAGCTACTCAGGTGAAAATTTTTCGTCAGTGAAGTCTGTGTTAGAGTAAATGCACATACTGCACCAAGTCAAAAGAAATAATTTCCAGCCATTTCAAATCCACTCCAATGCCTCGGAGATATGTGTTGCAAGTTTCAATAGAGCTCACTCCTCTTCAGCCAAGCTGATTTAAAAAAAGAATTGTCCTTCTTCCTTGAATTATTCCTGCAGTTTCTGTTTTTAAATTATTTTGTTAAGCCTTTTGTTCGCATATATTTTATAGTTCAGTGCTCTCAAAGGCATTGTCACCTTAATGTGACCAGAGTTAGAAAACTAATGTCATGGAACCACCAGTTAATGTTTTCTTAACTTTACATGGAGATTCACAAGCATATGTTAATGGTCCTGAAATACTCAGAGTCCAGCTCTGATATCTAAGAGCAGTTTTCAGACTGCATTCCATGTAAGCAAAGAGATGAGATAACAGCAGAGCAGGCCAGGAGGTGTGCTACTATTGCCAGAACAGGCTGCTTGGCTCCATGTCAGTTTTTAGGATAGAGGTAGAGGTTCGGCACTAAAAGAAAGTGCTATGAGAGGATTTCATGACTTCAGGAAGCTTGAAAACCACTGATCTAGGATAAAGGCACAAAAAGGAAGAGAGGTCTTCAGTGGAATAAAGGCAGGTAGATTGGGATGTGAGAAGTAGAAGGAAGTCCCAGCATTAGGGGTAGCATGAAAGAAAGTGGATAAAAAGACAGAAGTAGCAGGTAGGAAGGAGACATGGGCGGAGACAAGTAGGTGTCAAAATTAAAAACTGAGCCTAGGTGAGAGTAGGGCCTTGAAAGTTATTGGTTTGAGTTGATTGCCTTGGTACTATATATATGTATATATGTTATGTGCTATAAATAATACAGTATATACATAACAGTACTTTTAAGTGCAGCACAGCTGTAACAATGTCACCATGTGTGACGAAAATGTGTCAGTTAAGGTCATGGGAGCTGCGTTTTTTTCTCTTTGAGGATGAACTCATAAAGACTTTCTCATCAGGGAATGGAGTCAGTCAAATGCTAGGAAAATGAATTCTTCAAATTATTCTGTTTTAAGCTAAAAACATTTAATAAGAAGACATGTGATGATATTTGACCAGTTCTAAAGGAGCTGCATATGAATGGCAAAAGTTAGGACAGTAGGATTAGTTAAAGTAACAGGAAAAACTACCACATGCAAAAAGGAACTAATATGTGGGATAAATTGCTAAGGGAGGTAACTGAAACAAAGAAGTCAAAGGATATCTGGACTGGTTTCTAGGAATGGTTAAGAAACTGAGTGGTCTATGGTATGACAGAAGTAAAAAAGAGATATAGAAGAACTTAAAAAATATTAAAACAAAAGAGCAGGCATATTAGAAGTGAGAGGCTTCTCATACAATTGCTTGCCATCACATAAAAATATGACCACAGAGGCTGTGTCATGTACGAGTAATTTATTTTTTTCAAATTTCTATTGGTATAGGAATATAGGTATACCTAAAATACTATATATGGACATGAGTTGCAAGTCAAATTGCAAATCTTTATTTAATAATCTTTCCATTCCTGGGTCTGTTACCACCCTCATCTTATTTACGAGATTCCACCAAATCAGAAAGGGCCTTATGCCACCACCACAATGAGTGGACACAATTCCATGGGATCCTGTTCTGCAGACCTTTGGACAAGTTCAGCTTTCAGGTGCCACCAGCACAAGCCCACATGTGGATGTAATGGAAATCAGAAGATGGCTGTGGAATTTGAACGTACTTGGGTCACAACTCTGCCACATTCAGTCACATTCAGTTGTACCTTCACAGGTGAATAACCCTGTCAAAGCATATGGAGCTATTTAAAATTATGTAAGGAAGAGTGCAGAATAGGGTCCTGGATAGCAAGTTAGGGTGAATTTAATTATCTCATTTTTGTCCAGAGTTTGACATAATTGGCAGTCTGCTGAGAAATGATCCTGGTTGGAGTAACTGGAGGTATTTCAGTTCATGATTGAAGAATTTGGAAGAATTGTACAGATCTATGCAGAACACAACATCTCTCTGCATCATGCCTTTGTGCAAGCGGTTTTTATTAGCGCTTTGCTGGGTATCTCGCTAATCAATGCTTTCAAGTCTTAACTATTTATATTCATAATATTTTTCCCTTGCTCTGTGTGCATGAGTCATACAGCCAATAAAAGTTTTTCACATTTATAGGAATTCTGTAATTTAGGTGGCCTTTGACCACTAAATCAAATTGTTGTTCCCATACTACATCAGCATTAGCCCTTGATGTATAATTTATATCTCAGTAGCTTGGGCTATTTATTGTGTGTATATTTTATGTACACACTGTGTATGCCCATTCTGATACAGGGAGATGCTATTTACATACTAGCATCTAGTATATAGCTTTAAAAGTATGACAGATGGAAGTGATATTTATATCTTCAGAGATGCAACAGAAATGAGTATAACAAATGCTGCTACTTTGTTGCTCACACACACACACACACACACACACACACACACACTTAACGGCAATGACAAGAAAAATTACACACAGATATTTAGAGATGTTTTGGGCTACCATGGCCCCTATAAATCTGACATTTATAGCCATTACATCCAGTATATAATGATTTTAGAACAGAAGGGGAGGGTCATGGTTTTCTCTCTTGAGGGGGAATGGATCAGGAAGAGTGGACAACACTGGGGAAAGGGAAGATTATATGGAGTCCTGGAACAAGTAGGACACTTGCATCTTGTTGGCTTTCATTCTTGCACATAGTCATTTATATTATCCTCTGCCCTGTTCATGCTGAAATCACCAAAAAGTACGCAATATCAAATGCCACTCTGTCAATCCCATCTGAAACTAAATGGAGAAGTCAGAGTTTAGCAGGAGGAGTAGAAGGTATGTAAGACAGAAAAATAAATAAAAAGGGATTGCTCAATGCTTACAAATCTCACCCACAAATGAATGACATCCTTGTATTCTAATGTGGGATACCGTGTGAAGGATGACCCCTTCCCCAAAAGTTTAATTCCTTTTTTTATGAATTTAAATAAAGCAGCACAGTACAGTGGTATAGTTATACTTGCCTAATATCCCCTATGTTTCATACAACAACCTCAAACTGTCAGGGTTATTTCATAATCTTGGTGTGAGCCTGTTGTTCTTTCAAGGGTTTTTTTCTGTTCCTTATATTTGTAGTAGATGTCTTATGTATGTGTGAGGGGGAAGATAGTGATGGCAACAAATTCTGGTTTCTTCAAAAGAAGTATATAGGATATCTAGGTTAGATACTTTACACAGATGCAAATTCATCCTGGCCATTGACAGTGCTGTAGGACACTAATGGTTTGTACAGTATAGATCCTGGCAAAATAAACTGTTTTCATCTTCCCTTTCTGCTTATCCTGTGCCCTGGTTCATTTGTGAAGACTTGGGTGCCCAGTGAATCAAAAGCTGATCATTAACATTTGCATATTAAGCTGCTGCAGTTTCTGTGGGTGCTGCTAGAATTCACCACCATGCACTAATTTTTAACTTGAAAAACATGTCAAATGTTCTTGTGCTGTCCCCAGCTTTTTCCAGGTTTGCCAAGTCCTCCTAATACACACCGTAATGGGAAAATGTACCTTTCCCCATGATTTCCTTATGTTTCCATAAACATGGAGTGGTCCTATTTTAGACTGCAACTTATTTAAATACAGAAACTTATCTTTTCTGTCTGTTTGGTCCCTTCAGACATAAAAATGCATTGTGGTAAATCAATCAAGGTAAATCAAACATAAGCATACATTTTCATACCATGAGACCACATCCTGTGCCACTGAAGTCAATGGCAAAATCTTCACAGACCTCAGATGGTCCCTGGACTTGAGTTTTTGTTCACTGAGTTAGAAGATTGCATCTATCTAAAAAAGCCTCCCTTGTTTGCTACAAATTGTACTCAAAATAGCCTACAACATCATGTCAAGCTGTATCTTTTGATAGCCTTTGAGCATGTAAAAGCCCCACACACCTGAATCCACCCTCCCTCTCTCCCTACCATCTTCTGTTTCAAACTAAGCAGATTATGTCATCCCCATTACCCTCAGTGCTCCCTGAATCTTAAGAAGCAGAAAGTCATCGGCTGCTTTGAAAGCCCCTAGATTTACCTGGAAATTTAAGATACTAAAAGCCACCTCCACAGTGCACTTGATCACTTCAGTAGAGCTGTAGTGTAGCCTTTTTATGTCTAAAAGGATGTAATAATTCTACACTAAATTGAATGACAGATGTTGGTGCTTGTAGAGAGTCCTTTGGAAGAACAAATAGTTGAAATGGAGGGGTGGAAGGGAGCAAGGGAGCACCAATTTGTCCCTCTCTCTAAAGAGAGACCAATTCTGATCTCTCATATATTGGTTTTTCATCAGTGTAGTGCTCTATTTTAGTTGAATTGTTCCTGCTTTTTATTAGTGTGAGGTCATAGCCAGGTCCTGGGGCAAGCACAAATTTGATCTACTGGATGTATTTGTGAGGTATGGCACAAGGAAGCCTTGTTTGCGAGTCATGTCCATCACTGGTGACCTTAGGCAATCCTGTCCACAAGGACTTGGTTGCTGAATGAGCTGCATCTGTCAAACAGAGCCTTGAACTTGGGAACGCTTCCATCATTTCGCATACCTTCATGAGCTGAGCTGTTCTAAAAATCAGCCCAAGCCAAATGATAAAGCCAAAAGCTTTGTAAGCCACAAGTCTGAGGCCATCCATTGCACACAGAACAGAATTGGCATCACCCTCCCATTGTCCTTATCAGCCATTTTTACTTCTCCAGCACTGATGCTGTTCTTTCCGCTGAAAGATTTAACTGCAACCTTACCACGTACAAATCAGAAACTAAAGATGATGTAACCATGCCAACTATATATTCATCTCTCCACTGACCTTTCCTTCCCACCATCCTGCCACTCTTCACCAGAATTGTTGCCCCTTAACCCAACAACACTGAGGGTGCATCTGAATCAGCAGCATCCTGTATCATCTGCTAGGTTCCTATTCCAGCTGCAAGGATACAGCTGTTTTGCTGACTAGGAGGAGTGTTGCATGAGAACTGAAGTATTTTTGCTGTTGCCACTACCCTCTGGTCCCCACGATTATTGGTAAAACTCACTTGTACAGTTTGGATGTTTGATAGATAAAGCACGTACAAAAAATGAAAAAAATATAAATACAAAAAAACTCAGCACTGTGCATTCAGTGTCTTTTCTTTCTAGCTTAAAAGAAGGAAGGTAAATAATGTCAAGTCAATGAATATCAGATATATTTTTTGACTGTACATTACAGTGAAGTGTAATCTTTTTTTTACAACTGCAAGTCCATCTTATTTATTCTTGTAAATGTTCCCAGACAATGTTTGTAATATGGGCTGTGTTGCAAATCCATACAATAAATCTGTGATCTGAGATTAATGTTTTACTAAAAGACTTTTGCACGAGTGCTTTTTTTGTCATGGAATCAAAGAAAGGTACATCTTAAGTTCTACCATCAGAAATGGTAAAATGGTTGTGGAGAAAAATGCCAAGAAAGGAGGTCAGAGATCTGTCTCTTGCAATATGGATTAACATGCGACTTCACATAATTGTTGATGTTCACAACTAACAGTAGCAAAGAGAAGGGGCCAGTAAACCAGACATCTGATTGTATCTGAAAAGTCTGCATCTACTACATCATTTGAAAGTTAGGGACTTAGTTGTATGAGCTGGAACCAGGCAATTTGTTGCAAAGATTTCCCAACACTAGACCACTACTGCAATGCCATGCAGCTAATCAAGTCCCGAACAGATGCAGCCAGTAATGTAATGGACTTTTTCTTTTGGCATCTGTTTATTGTTAAAAGGAAACCACAAGTGATTATTTTTGGATATGATGCAAGCTAAGCTTAACCCTCGAGTTTTGGAGGTTTCATCCATTCACCAATCAGTTGGAGACTCATGGCTTTCTACCACTGCATATCAGCTTAATTTGGGGCTTGCATTTCATTAATCAAAGAGGAAGGGTGGATAAACATTCCTGGGTTCAGAAGAACCTGTTTTCCAAAAAACAAGCAGAGCAGTGCATGACAAGTCAGCTGTGCCAGGATATGTCCCATGATAACTGATCCGCTTCATCGGATGAAAAATGTTGCTTGCTGTCCTGCAAGGTCAACCCCTGCTGTTTCTGAGGCTTTAGGGACCCAATCCTGTGGGACAATATTCAGGGCATGCCTCTGCCAATGGGGGGAACTGCTGGGCATGACTTTGTAAGCAGGGAAACCTAGGCAGACACTCCCAAGGCATGCAGGATCAAGCTCCTGAAGCCCTGAGAGGGCCTGTCCAGGACAACACAGACAGCTCAGGGCTGCCCTCACTATGCTGCCTTAAAACAACCAGATATCCATTGCAAAATAGTGGCACAAACTTATACTACCTTTTGTCAGGGCCACAAATTTTGGCATTTGTAGTGTGACAAAGCGAATTGATGTCTGTTGGCTTTTGCCTTGTGCCCCCACAAAAGATGTTTACAGCAACACAAAGGTGATGTCTGTTTGCACCCTCTGAAGAAGACTTTCTGAAGCAGTCTACTCTGCTTAGTGGAGAGAGTTTTATGATCATAAGAACAAATGAATCTCTGCATTACTGAAAAACTCCTTATCAGAATATCTGATATCAAAATATTTTACAGAGTTTAGATAATACAAAGAGTAGTTAATAATGTAATAACAGACAAGGCTATGCAGGGTACTAGGGTATCTAACACATTCTTAGTAATGCAACAAAACAGGAACTCTACAAAAATTCAAACAAGAATTCATTTGCCTTTCTACCCCTTGTACATCCCTCATTGTTTACATGATGCTCTCCAGCATTAATATAATGGGGATTATTACTATCTCCGTTTTGCATGTGGGGAAGCCTGACTTCAGAAAGATGAAGCAATTTCACCTTTAATTGGGCATGTTTACACATGCATCTGATCCAAGAGCAGTTTACTTGCAAGTAAACTACTTGTGAGTAGACACTCCCTGGCAGGTGTCTAAATATGCAGGGACTTGGCAGAAAATTTGCTGCTCTTGGCACCAAACTGCTGCTCCTTTCTGCAGACCTGCAATGGGTCCCTGCCACCCAGGGAGAGCTGCAGGCTCTGGCTGCAGCTGCCAGCAGCTGGTAGCCCTTTTCAAAAGCCAGCCCCGCTCTCTGCTCCCTGGCCAGCCTCTTCCCTGACAAGAAGCAGCATGTAGAAGCAGCACGCAGCAGCTCTCTCCTTGCCTCCTCTCCTTCCCTGTGCTATGGCTGTCCCAGCCCCTGGCACTGACAACCAGCACCCTGGGCTCCTGCTGGCTACTACACTTGCCCTGTTGGCCCACTGCACTGGCCACTGGCTGGCCCATGGCCATCTGGGACCACCCAGCTCCCCCCCACATGCAGCTACCACCTGCCTAGCCCCATTACACTATCACGGTGCTGCTGCTGCCACACAGCTGCCATCTCATCTGACTGGCTGGACTGCAGTACAGATGCCGATGACATGCTACTGGACACCAGCACCAGGGTCACCCTTGCCCTCCTGGGCCTCCAGCCCTGACACCTCTGGGCTCACCAGGCCAGCCAGGACTGGCAACTGCACATTATCCAGCAGACCTGGGATAGTGAGCAATGGCAGGAGGCATTCTAGATGACCCAGGTCACATTTTGGAACCTCCTCAAGCAGCTCTTGCCACACCTGTAGTGTCAGGACCCCACCATGCAGCTGCCCCTCCCCATGGACACCTGGATGGCCCTCACCCTGCTCAAGCTGACCATGCCTGTCCACCAGCCTCCGTTATATGGGCCATCTCTTTGGGGTGGGCAAGGCCACTGGTGGAGAAGCCATCCTGGCAGTGTGTAGTGCCCTCCAAGACATGCCGAGGCAGATGGTACTCCATGTGCACAACCCCCTGGCAGTGGTTGCGGGGTTCCATGCCCTGAGATTCTCCCAGTGCATTGGGGCCCTAGATGGGACCAACCGAATTGGGCCAAATCTCCTCCAAATCGAATCAGCACCCAAAGCTTCTCACAGTCCTAATGCTGGCACACCCTCACCATCCACCTTGAGTTCACAGAGGACAATCTCCCCCAGGTCATTGTCACAGCCTGTGTGCTGCAAAACATCTACAAGGCTCATGGAGAGCTCTTCCACAAGGCCTGGGCAAAGCTGCCTGGCAGTGGGAGCACCACTTGCCATGGCAGTGACAGCAGTGCCCTGCCTGTTCCTCTCCCTCCTCCCCCCACCCACCCCAGGCCCTAGGCAAACTGTATACCCACCACAAGGGGCCAGGGCACCGGGTGTGAGAAGCACTGGCTGACCACCTACTTCTGCACTCTCCACTGTAGCCAGCCTGGATTGCCACTCACTGATCCCTCCACTCTGTGCTCCCTCTAGCACCACACTGACTATGGACATGGGCAGGGGGTGCAGCAGGCTGCAGCCCTTTGCAACACTCACGCAACACCAGTGAATCACTGGTCACACTATCAAGCCCATGACCATACCCTGGGAAACAGCAAGAGTGAGAATGATGTATAGGCTTTCCATTCATCTAGGTACTGAGTCAATATACTAGCTTTGTTTCAGATAAAGCATTATTAGACTTATGTTGTGAATGATGAATTTCTTGTATATGACTGCACCACTAGCCAGGTGCATGTGTGTATATGTATATTTGCCAAATCCTCTTCCAAAGAGCTGATGACAAATGCCCTTACTAAAAAGAGAGCTACTAGATGGCATTATGTGCTGTTTCTACAACCCACAGCACTGACAATGACAAAAGGGGCTGCC
>NW_017729017.1:3252402-3256714 GCF_001723915.1 Gavialis gangeticus
CAATATACTAGCTTTGTTTCAGATAAAGCATTATTAGACTTATGTTGTGAATGATGAATTTCTTGTATATGACTGCACCACTAGCCAGGTGCATGTGTGTATATGTATATTTGCCAAATCCTCTTCCAAAGAGCTGATGACAAATGCCCTTACTAAAAAGAGAGCTACTAGATGGCATTATGTGCTGTTTCTACAACCCACAGCACTGACAATGACAAAAGGGGCTGCCTTGTAACATACTGTTGACATGCATAGCAGCAAAATTATTGTTTATTTTGGAGCCATGAAACTATCTAGCAAAAAGAATAAGCTTCAGCAGAGGAAGTAATGAACAACCCCAGTTCTGTGTGTGTGTCTGTAATATACTGTAATTATACCACATAGATAAATGTGCTAATTTACCTATCACAAACAGCCTATATTGCACATATTTGTGCAGCGCATGTGCTGTCATCATACACAACGCATTTTCCTATGTTGGTCCCAGTATTTTCTACAGATCTGACGCAGGTGCTAATCAAAATAATAATACTGTAAACCTGTTAACATTGGCTCTGAACCTGACTGGAGTGGCTTCTTCTTGCTGTTTCCCCTCCCCCCCCTCAGACCTTTATATGCATTGGTAAAGATGAAAAAGATTATGCTTGTCCTACCCCAATGGCAATTTTTTTCCCCCATAGCAGCTAACACAAGCCAATACAAAAAGAAGAGATGGACTATTACAGTGTTTTTTTTCTTCATTTGAAGATCCCTAAATAATTTTGAATAGAGGTGCATGTGAACCCCTTTGAATTGTGTGTGTGGGATATTCACATACTTTTGTTTGATTATAGTCATCTTTCATGGACCCCTTAGACAGTCTGCAGACCCCCAGAGATCCATGAACTAATGCTGAAACCCCCTGGACTGTGGGATTTAGGGGATATGTATTTGGCCTCATAAATATTGCTTTGATGTTTTTCTACCCCAGGTATCAGCTGATCTTGAATATAATTAGGTCTCTCATACAACATGCCAACAATGCTTCCCTTTGTCTTTTATGCCAAACTGGGTGCGTCTATATGAGATCTTTTACTGCACCTTAGCCTAATATACTGTGCAGTATGGGTGCACATCTACACATGCACACCATTACTGCACAGTAAAAATGGCTAATCGTGACTACATTTGATATCCTGCAAATGCGGTTATCAAATTTAGGCTCAATTAGTTAAAACATAGTAATGTGTGTGTAGACACAACCTGGCACTAACTTTAGTGCCAAGTCTGCCCAGTCTCAGGGCTTCTGGCTGGGAGCTTTGACTGCTCCGAGGCTGGGCTGCTCTCTGACAGCCCCTAGCTGCAGGGTATAAAAGCCTGCGGCCATTTTGTGCCCTGGGGAACACCCCACAAGCAGCCCTGGAGAGCCTGTTTTCTGACCAGGAATGTTGCAGGCCCCGTGTGCCCCCCTGGACAGGACACAAGCAGCCTCTGCCAGTCCTGTCCCCTAGGCAGAGCTGCTGCTTGGCCACAGGTGAGTGTTACAAAGGGCTGCATCCTGCTCCACCCCCTGCCCAGCCCTGAGATTCCACCAGGGCTGCAGCCTGGCTGTCTCTGGCAGCAGGGCCAGCACCTTCTCCGTGCTGCTGCTCATCACCAGCAGTGTCTCCTGTGTTTGCAGGAGCTGTGGAACATTTGCCTCTGCTGCGTGGCTTCCAGTTCCTGACTGTGGCCTCTGCTGAGTGCTCCTGAGCACTGTCTAGGACCAGCCACACAGGGACAGCTGAGCAGGAGCCCAGAGACCTGGCATGGGACATGATGTCCTTGTCATCCTCCCCACCGAAGCCTGCATGTGCCTGCCTATCCCATCAACCCAAGCCCTCAAATGGACCTGGGAGGAGACTGGCAACCTTGTGGCACTCTGGGGTGATGCAGAGGTCCAGAGGCAGTTTGCGTGGGGTGAGCACTCAAACCCCCACATTTATAAGGCCCTGTTGCATGGCATGCAGGAGTGAGGGCACTCTCAGTCAGTGTGGCAGTGCCACATAAAGGTCAATGACTTGCGGGCACAGAGGGTGGCCATGACCAAACACAATTGTTGGTCCAGTCATGCCCCTAAGACCATGTCCTTCATGTGGCAGAAGACCTAGATTTTAGTGTCCCAGGACCCAGGCCACAACCCTGCAGTGGTCACCAGCCAGGGTGGCTTGCCTGAGCCATCACCCCTCCCTGATCCCTCCAGTGACATGTCACCAGAGGAGGGGTCCTTGGCTGCTCAGCACCCCGCTCCACCCTGGCTGCTGCACCCATAAGCAGCTCGAAGACCCCAGGCCAGCAGCTCTCTCAACGGCTCCGCAGTCCCAGACCCTGGCATGAGGAGTGGCCAGCCATGCCGCCACCAGCTGCCAGCAGTGCCAGCTCCTCCCCAGGGGGATCCTGGCCAGACGCCAGCTCTCTGGCCACCGTGGGCTGAGGACACCAGGTAGAGCCAGTTGCCATCACCAATGCAGATGCCTGTGTCAAGCTGCCAGCCTCACCAGCCCTGGATACATGATAAGTCCTGTACTGCAGAGAGGACCACCCCAGCCCTGGCACCAGCCCTTGCCTCCCTTCCCTGCCTTGCTTGTCCACATTTTCCTGGCCCAAGGTTTCCCCCACACAGCACACAGAGAGGCAGGACACAGTGCAAAACTTTATCGAGCAGCCGCTATCCCAGCAGCTGGGGGGCCACAGGCCTCTTGCACCCTGAGGAAGGCATCAGTGCCAGTGGTGATGTCTTCCTTGGCAGCAGGGGGCAGGGAAACATAGCACTACCATTAGTAGCCCTCCAGGTGGTGGTGGAAGTTGTGGGGAAGGCTGGTCTTGTCCCCCACACAATTGTAGCTCAGTGTCCTGAACCAGGAGCACAGGTGTGCCTAGGACTCCAGGAGGATCATTAACAGGGCATAGTGGGTCAGGCACACCTCAGCCTGCACAAACAGCTCACTGCACACTCTCTGGGGCACATGCATCAGGGACATACTCAGAGCATAGCAGCAGTGTGAGGGGGAGCTGGCCTTGGGATACCTCCTTGGAGTGCCCCCCAATGGGGAGGGTGGGGGTGTGGCCAGCCCCTCACTCCAGTTGTCCAGGAGCCCTGCGCAGTCCAAGCCTGGGCACTGTGAGCTGAGTGGCAATGCAACAGAGTAGTTGGCCTGCAGGGAGAAAGGAGGAGCAGTGGGGTCTAGAGCCATGGCAGCAGGTGCTGCCAGCACCCTGGCCTGGCCCTCCCTGGGGAGGGGGCAGGAGAAGCCAGCTGCCTGCAGCCAGCACTCAATGGTCTGCCAGCCACAGGGGAGCAAGCAGGGATGCAGGGCTCAGCTGGTGGCTGCCTGGGTCTGCCCATCCAGACTTATCATGGTCCCTGAGCACCTGTGCATACCCAATCCCCAATCTGAGGCTGAGCAGCTCATGGCTCTTGGTGTAAGCATCTTCTCTCTGAAATGTTGCAAGTACTTACAAAAGGCTTCTGACCCTTGCCTCCGCAGAGCCAACAGCTGAACAAGGGGGAGAGCCCACCAGGCCCAGCAGGGATGCGGCTTCCACCTCATCACAACCCAGTGCTGGAGCCCACCACACACACTGGCTGCACCAGTAGTGGGTGCACACTCGGACCCACCTGGTCCAGCAGCGGGTGGAGCTGGCTGAGAGGCAGGAGGCATGGGTGCTGGCCTGGTGAGTGGAGGATGTTGCCCATGGGGAAGCATTCTGGGCTGAGGTCCTGGAGCAGAAGCACCTGCAGGTTCTGCAAGAGCAGATTGCTGTGGGCCACCAGGCAGTGGAGGTCATGGATGATGACTGTCAGGTCCTGGACACCACTCTGGGCCTGGTGGTCACATCCGTGCTCCCCACTGCCTGGTCCCCATTCCTGGCCCTGCAGGCCTCCTGGTAGTTGGATCCCACCCCAAGTATTGCACCACCCACCTGGTCCCAGCCCCACTGCTTACCCCAAGGTCACACACCCGAAGACCTGGAGGTGATAGGTGTGGCACTGCAGGGGGACTCTGGGACTGCTCTCAGGCAGCTAGAGAGGGAGCCTCTGGCCCCAGAGCAGCACCAGCCACCATTGCCCGAGGATGAGCCTGCCACTTGCCATGCTCACCATGGCCCCCAAACCCACAGGACAATGGCTTATTGCTGAGATACAGGCCTTCTGTTGCAGGGCTGTGCCTCCTAGACACCCCTAACCCATGGCCCCCTACTTCAGGATTCAAACAGAGACTGAGACTGTTGTATATAGTTTTTGCTTTGGGAAGAGGGTTTTTAATTGTTGGCGGGTGGGGAGGGTGGTTAA
>NW_017729017.1:3256725-3257478 GCF_001723915.1 Gavialis gangeticus
GGGCGCGGGCAGGAGCTGCGGGACATGCAGGAGAGCGCCCAGAGCCAGCAAGTGCAAGTGGAGATGGAGCAGGTCAAGCCAGACCTGACGGCGGCTCTGCGAGAGATCCGCACCCAGTACGAGAGCATCGCCGTGAAGAACCTGCAGGAGGCCGAGGAGTGGTACAAGTCCAAGGTCGGCGCCCTGGGAGCTGCCCCAGGCCGAGGCCTGTGCCAGGGTAGCGGGTACGAGGCCCTGACACGGCTCCTGACCCCAGCCTGATAGCGCCATCCCCACCCCTCAGTTTGCCGACCTGTCAGACGCAGCCAACCGGAACCACGAGGCGCTGCGCATGGCCAAGCAGGAGATGAACGAGTCCCGGAGGCAGATCCAGAGCCTGACCTGCGAGGTGGACGGCCTCAAAGGAACCGTGAGTCCCTGGGGTGCATTGCACACCGCAGCAGGGTGCCCAGGCACTAGGACGGCACCCCCTGCCGCCTGCCTTGTGCAGCGTCCCCGGGGGTGTGCAGGCTGGAGCCAGGCACCCTGGGGCTCAGGGGCTGTGCACTCACCTCCCCCCACCTTGTGAACCCCCCAGAATGAAGCGCTGCTGCGGCAGATGCGGGAGCTGGAGGAGCAGTGCGGGGTGGAGATCAACAGCTACCAGGACACGGTGAGGCGGCTGGAGCAGGAGATCCAGCACATGAAGGAGGAGATGGCACGGCACCTGCGTGAGTACCAAGACCTGCTCAATGTCAAGATGGCGCTAGACAT
>NW_017729017.1:3262478-3266347 GCF_001723915.1 Gavialis gangeticus
CCAGGCACCCTGGGGCTCAGGGGCTGTGCACTCACCTCCCCCCACCTTGTGAACCCCCCAGAATGAAGCGCTGCTGCGGCAGATGCGGGAGCTGGAGGAGCAGTGCGGGGTGGAGATCAACAGCTACCAGGACACGGTGAGGCGGCTGGAGCAGGAGATCCAGCACATGAAGGAGGAGATGGCACGGCACCTGCGTGAGTACCAAGACCTGCTCAATGTCAAGATGGCGCTAGACATCGAGATCGCCACCTACCGCAAGCTGCTGGAGGGCGAGGAGAGCAGGTAGGCGCTGCACCAGGGTGGGCAGTGGGGCAAGGCCCGGGCATATGCTCACCACCCTGTCTGTCCCCCAGGATCACCGTGCCCATGCAGCTCATGCCCTCTTTCACCATGAAAAGCTCGGGTGAGTCCATGCCCTCAGGGGTGTGGGAGGGACAGGTGGGAGAGGGGTGGGCCCTGCCTCCAGGCATCTCTGCCCCCTGTGCACCCAGGAGCCTCACATGCCTGAGGCCTGGAGGGCAAAGGGAGAGGAAGGACTTGGGGACCCCCCCCCTGATGTCCCCTCTGCCCCCTAGTGCCAGAGCCGGAGCTGGTGCCAGTGGTGGAGACGCACACCAGGAAAATGGTTCTGATCAAAACGATTGAGACCCGGGATGGAGAGGTGAATTACCCCCCACTGCCCAGTGCAGCCTCCACCTGGGACTGGGTCCAGCCCACTGCTGGCTGGACTTGGGGGCAGGTACAGGGTGGGAGAAGGGACACCTGCATTCTCTCTGGGCCCTGGAGGGAGCCAGGACGCCTGGGTTTCGCTCAGGCCTGGGGCCACATGACCCAGTGGCTAGGGCAGGGTTTGCCGGCCGCCTGGCCTGCATCCCAGCTCCCCTGGGGGCGTTGCTTCCTCCTCCAGCCACTGCGTGGGCCGGGTCCGGGCAGCCCCCAGCCTGGCACAGAGGGACACCGGGTCTGACCCCTTGCTCCTTGGCAGGTGGTGACGGAGTCGCAGAAGGAGCAGCGAGCGGAGTCAGAGAAGTGACCCCTGCACCAGGCTCCGCGCAGCCCCCCACTGCAGCCCCTCCCCCCCACGCCGCACCGGCCTTACACGACTACTGATACCTCTGAGCCCCGGCACCCCTGCACACCCAACTTCCACCGGCCCATGGTGCTCGGGGATGGGAGAGCAGAGCAATAACCCCTCCTGGGCAGGGGCTGCTGGCAGGGAGGGACCTAGGAGTCCTGCCCTGCCCCGCCCCCACCCAGCCTCCCCTTGCCCTGCCTCCTCCGGGGCCCTCCACCTTCCTCTGAAGCATCAGGACCTGCCTCACCAACACCACTGGCACCAGGAGGGGGGCAGAGCCCGGTGCTGGTAGAGGCTGACACCAGGATCCAGGACCACCTGTCACCTGCAGGGCTGTATCCTGGGCCTGGTGTGGCCTGGGCCCCCCGCGGAGCCAGAGGCGGGTGCCAGCACTGCTGCTGCTGTTCGAGTGTGGTGCCCGTAGCGAGTGCTTCCCGCCCAGAGCCAGAGTCCCACCCGGCCCAAAGGGCTGATACCAAAGCTGCCCCACTTTTATACCATAACCCATCTCCCTGCTTCCAGCGCAGACTTGGCCCGGGGTTCACCGAAGCCAGAGGGCCTGGGGTGGTGGCATCCATCTGGCACAAGCCTGGGCTGTTCCTTAACCCCAGCTCTTTTCTTGGGGCTGGGGGCTCCGCAGCTCCCCGTTCTGTGCTTTGCTCCCCCTCTGTCACACTCGGTGCCTCTGCCTCAGCATCCTCTTCCTCTGCCTCGGTCCCCTCTGGACTAGGCCAGGGGGATGAGACTGGGGCTACTCAGCCAGCTGCCCCCCTTCCCCTCTGGCCCTGTAGGCCCCCCCCACAACCCGCTGCAGGAGTTGCTGTGGTGCTCCTGGGTCTTCCCCGACCTGCCTGAACAGGGACGGACCCCAACCTTGTATCTGCTTGTCCAGCCAATAAAGAGCCTAGTGAGGAGCTGCTCTGCTGTATCCCCCCCGCGGCACCGGGGCTGGGAGGGGGGGGAGGCAAAGTGGTGACCCCAGTATTACCACAGCCCTGGGGACATTGGGGCTGCAGCCCATAGGGCTCAGGGCATCCTATGGGCCGGGGGCATGGAAGGAACCTGCCATTCCAATTTACAGTTTAATTACGGTTTAATTAATGACTGCCCTCTCCTCCGTGCTCTGGGCCAGTGGGGCCAAGTGCAACAGACTGGGCCATGTAACTGGACCATGCCCTGGCAGCGTGTGTGTGTGTGGGTGGGGAGGGTGGTTAAGGAGCTCTGTTTGTTGGGGAGGAAAGAGGGAGGGGGCTCTGTTTGTTGAGGAGAAGGGGGAGGCGGCACTGTGTGTTGGGGAGAGATGGACAAGAGGGCTCTATGTGCTTAGGGGGAGGGGGAAGGATGAGACGTGGGGTGGGGGCTATGGGTGGAATAAAGCTTTTTGTTTCAACCATGTGCATTCCTGAGAGTGGTACTGGGGGTGAACAAGGGGGTACGGCGTATGTAGATGGCAGGGCAGAGAGGCTAGAGGAGGGAGTGTTTTAAGAAGTGGTCCACCAAGTCTTCCCACACCCCATGCCCTGGCCCCCACTGGCAGGTGTGTGGCTTTCCTGGGGCCTCATTGGTGGGGCCCATCACTGGAGCTGCTGCTGCAGGTGGTGCTCCCACCACCAGGCCACCTCTGCCCAACACACCTCTTCTGCCCAGGCCTCCCTAAACACCTCTCCCTGGAACTCAGAAATATTGTGCAGCATGCACACTGTGATGATGACCCAAGGGAGGTTTCTTTTGGTCACCTCCAGGTGAACCATGAGGGACCATTGATGACCTTTGAGGCAGCTGAAGGTGCACTTGACAAGGGCATGGGTTCACCCAAGGCACCAATTAAAATGGCCCCGCCAGGGTTCCAAGTGCCCAGTGTAGGGCCTCATGGTCCATGGTAATAGTAGCTAGGCTGGGTCCCTGATGAGGAGGGGTGGGATGACAGCAGCAGTACAGCAGGACAACTAAGATGGCCAGGAGGATCTGGGGACACTGTTCCTAGGTGCTAGGGCCAGAGGCTAGGGCAGCCATAGCTAAGAAGTGCAGCTAGGGCAGGAGCAGAGTTGACATATGCTGCCTATACCCATGCCACACTGCTTCTCTCACAGAGGAAATGGCTGCCTAGACTGCACAGTATGGGACTCTGTTTTAAATATGCCTGCCAAATGCTGGCAGCTGGCTCTGGCTTCTGGCAGCCATGTGGGCAGAATCTGAAGCTCCCTCTGGTGGCCACAGGGGGATATGGCAGGGCTGGAGGAATCTGGCACTAAATTTAGTGCCAATTCTCTGTACGTGTAGACATCTACCAAAAATCGATTAATGCACATTAAGCTAATGTGTAGTAAATTTAGTCACAACTATTTTCACATGTAGACATGCCCACAATAACCAGATCTGTCTCTGTATCACACTACTTGCAGTCATTTTATATTTGGGTAAACTTGGACTAAAATGTATCCTGGGAGTTGGTAGCATATTATACTAAGGTCTAAGCAGGCAAGTACTTATACATGTGTTTAGCTTTAACTTCATTAATGGCCAGTGGGGATCTCCTGCTTAAAATTAATCAAATGCATAAAAATTTACAGGACAGGGGTCTAATTTTCATAGTTTCATAGATATAGGGTCGGAAGGGACCTAGTAGATCTTCTAGCCCGACCCCCCCCAGGGCGGGAGAACAACAAAACCCCAAAACAAAAACGGGACTCAAATGAGTCCAGCCAGGTAGGCATCCAGCCTCTTCTTAAAGACCCCCAGGGTAGGGGCCAGCACCACTTCCCTTGGAAGTTGGTTCCAGCTCCTAGCCGCCCTA
>NW_017729017.1:3266974-3268471 GCF_001723915.1 Gavialis gangeticus
ACCCTCTGAGTGCGACCCCTCAGCCAATCTGCAATCCATCTGACTGTGTAGGCATCGATGCCACAGTCGCCTAGTTTTTTAACTAGGATGGGGTGAGAGACGGTGTCAAAGGCCTTGCTGAAGTCCAGAAAGACTACATCCACCGTGACACCTGCATCCATGGCCTTTGTGACCTGATCGTAAAAGGCAATCAGGTTGGTCTGACATGATCTCCCCTAATAAATCCATGCTGATTGCCCCTGAGCATCATTTCTGATGCCGGCCCATCACAAATGTGCTCTTTGATGATCTTCTCAAAGAGTTTCCCCAGGATTGAGGTAAGACTGACGGGCCTATAGTTGCGGTACATTTTGAAAATGTACAGGTAAGTGACCACATAAGGTACAATACAGTGGACAGAGACGACCCCCTTAGACAATGCTATTGTGTCAATTTTTGGTTTTTATATGGCTGCTGCTAATTTCAGGCTTTAAAATCATTATCCCACAGAGAAACCAAGCTGGGACCCTTCACAGAATTGGGTGGGTGGTGACTTGGGAGCCTTTATCTGATGTAATTTCTTTGCTGGCAGGGAAGCACAAGAAGATCAGAGAGCAACATTAATTCCTAGGAATCTAATCATATTTTTATGGAGATAACTCCATCACTGCAGGATGCAATTATTTGCAATTTGCTTCTTCTTCCTGCTCTCTTACAAACTTATGAAAAAGGAGAAGCTGAAGAGTTATCAGCCTCAAAACAAGCTCTGAGGGACTGATAAAAGCATACTATACCTCCCGAACTAAGAGACAACCCCAAAAATATTACTTGCAGCTGGATTTAACTTTTTATAAATGAATTTGCCCTGAGATGAGAGATCAAAATTAAGAATGTTGCTAATACAGTTTGAAATTTCTGTGCACCCAAATTAGTTTCTTCAAATTTTACTCTTCCAGGCTAGGGACAGACATTACACATAAACCAGTTTAAGTGATCAGAAACTGGTTTAAACCTGTAATAGAACAGACGTTCAGTGAACATAAACCAGTTTGAAAATAGCTGAAACTGGTTTGCGGTAAACCTGGTTGAATGTAGAATCATACATTAACTGATTTGCTTCAAACCAGTTTATGCAATGTCTGTCCCAGACCCCTTGCTGGCCTAAGTTAAATTAGAGTCCCCCAGCATCCTGGTATGCTCTCTGCTCCACAGCAGGGCTGACCCCTCCCCTCTGCTCCCTGGCTGGAGCTCAACACAGACTTGCAGGCACAGAAGGATCTGCTTGCTTCCCTGTTCCCCCCTCTCCCTGCCCTCTCATCACTCACTGCTTAAGCAAAGATCCCTTCCTCCTCTCTGCCACAGCAGAGACCGTAGCCAGCATGTGGTATGCTAGCTAATGCCAAGAGGTGTCTGTGTGTGTGTCTCTCCAAGTTCACTGGGGCAGGCAGACAGAACAGTGACTGCTTAAGTCTTTTGGAGCTAATCAACAGGTCAGCCGGTAAGCAGGTTAAGTATTTT
>NW_017729017.1:3268943-3270642 GCF_001723915.1 Gavialis gangeticus
CCCCTGCCCCCCAGCTGGCTTACTCATCTGTCAGTTTGCTGCAGACAGTATGACAAAGCAGGGAGGGAGATTGACCACCTCTGTATCATCCACTGATGCATGCACTGCACACCTCCCTTGCCTCACAGTGCTAGCCCAGCAGGGAAAAGTCCACGAACATGCAGGCAGACCTCCCTAGAGTCCTGCTGAGGCCAGGACATGCTCCCCTCAGCTCATCTCCCTGCAGAAGGAAAGGGAGGGCTGCTTTAGCACCCCCTGGCTTCCAGCCTGAGCCACTGCAGGCATGTGCCTGAATTTTCTCAGTCCAGAGACAATGTCTGTCCAGTTTCAAACCAGTTCAGCCTAGTTAGGTTAGACTAACCTGCAAAGACTGAATCAATTCAGGCTCAGGCTTTTTGAACATCTGTCCCTAGCCCTAAGGGTTAGCAGTTCTTACCAAAGTTTTCCAGTTTGGGTCACTACTCACCCATGTCAGGGTATCCCAAACCCACACAGTTGGTCCCTGTTTGGTTACATTAAAAGGAGGACATATTGGCATACATCAGATTGTTGCTCTGGCAGCACATTCATTATGAATTAAAGATGCCTTCAGTCTTGCTAGGAGTTGTGATAGCCTGACCAAGGGCTACACATTTATCTTTCAGTAAATGTGGCTTCCTGTCTGACTTGTTGAACATTTTATTTCTGCAGCACATATAGTTTGTTTCAAGGTATGTGTATGTATGTATATGTGACACTGGGGTGTGGTGCCTGTGCAGAGGCAGGTGACATTGCTGTTCCGGTTACCAGCTACTCTCCTTTACTTTCTCACTTAATTTACTGAGTTTCACTCTGTTTCTTTTGTATTCTGCATAGTTGGTTACAAAGCTTTTTTTTTAGTCTTACTGGGTTCAGCCAGCTCAAAAAGAGAGACTGAGGTAATGCATCAGCTAACCTTCTAGTATTTGCCCATCTTAGACCAGGTTAGCACATTTAACCTTACTTTAGTTATTTGAAGTCCACCTTAGTGGACTCCACATCAAACTACTACACTGAAGTAAACAAGGCAGAACTTTGTCTTCACTAGAGAAAAGTCATGCTAAATGTACCTTCTCTCCCTAATCTAGATAAAACTGCACAATGTTTCATCATGTCTACACAGGCAAACCACTTGCATTTGGTTTTTATTGTCCTCACAAACCAGGGCCTTGTCCAGTCAGACATTTTGTATCAATACAGCTGTAAAAGTGCAGTGCAGTTGGCTTGCTGTGGAAGGATTACAGGCAGATCAAGTCTCAGCAGTAAAGTGCTCCCTGCTCACCGGAGCTATGTTGACCTTGGAACAGGGTATTTTATCCAGTGTTTTATATGAAGCATTTTTAAAAGGCTACTTCTACACTGAAATATTACAGTCTATAATATCACTTTTTAGTGCTGTGCTCTCAAGTCTCTTACTTCTAACTCTGCTGCTTTTCCCTTGGCTCTGAATTTTCTGCCTTTGTTCATAATTTTCTTCTAAAGAAACAGATGTATCCCTAGAGTTAATCAGGTTATATTTATGCCCAATTACAGAATCACATTTAGAGTAATATTTCTTTAAACAGTTTCTATTTCCCTATCACAATTGGTTGATTTGATGAGCTTTGGGGAGTAATTATGTGATGGGAAAGGGCTATATTTGTATGTACAGTGGAGTGTCTGTGGATGATAAGGGTATATG
>NW_017729017.1:3275642-3281198 GCF_001723915.1 Gavialis gangeticus
TTTCTTCTAAAGAAACAGATGTATCCCTAGAGTTAATCAGGTTATATTTATGCCCAATTACAGAATCACATTTAGAGTAATATTTCTTTAAACAGTTTCTATTTCCCTATCACAATTGGTTGATTTGATGAGCTTTGGGGAGTAATTATGTGATGGGAAAGGGCTATATTTGTATGTACAGTGGAGTGTCTGTGGATGATAAGGGTATATGCAGAACAGTATGCTATTGGGTTGGGCAGCATATTGGGTAATGGGTGGGTGGGCTGTGTGTGTAAAGCAGGTTGCAAAAAGATGGGTAAATACAGATGCTCCCATTTAAATTTCTCTAAGATTTCTTAAACCTCTTTGCATCTCTGTGCTGTGTAGATAAGGTAGCGTTGTATGAAATGCTACTTACTGCAGAAGTGAACTTCTGGCATATTCACAGTAGTGAAGCATTAGAAT
The DNA here is from genome assembly GCF_001723915.1 of Gavialis gangeticus. NCBI lineage: Eukaryota > Metazoa > Chordata > Crocodylia > Gavialidae > Gavialis > Gavialis gangeticus. The sequence goes on from NW_017729017.1 coordinate 3,276,087, forward strand.
TGTAAAGCTCCCTTTTTTCCTTTCAAAGTGGGATGAAAACTGAAAGGGCAAGTTCTGTGCGCTGCGTTTTTAGTGACAAATAGAAAAAGTCAAAAGGCAATGGAGAGCAAGCAAGCAAGGAGACTAAGCTAACGCTGACTGCCTCATCTACACAACCTGGCTACCTAAAATGTCATCACTAGTTTCACTCAAATCCCTCCTTCATTTCAAAACATTACAATTTTTGGTAATGTTTGGTAACATCCTTTAAAATGCGCAAAGCTGTTCCCTGATGCAGTGCTTCCTTCTAGGAAGTGCTAACCTAAACTCTGGGGCTCCAGTGACCTTATAAAAAGGAAGCTGGAGATGAAAATTTACAATAAGTACAAACCTGGTGGATTTGTCTTTTTGTTTAGGCATGTTTTTCTTTATTGATATGAGTAAGTGACAGCAGGCAGCCTGGGGTTTCTGCCAAACTTGAAAGAAGTGCCTTTGTGAAATCACCTGGATCTGGGGTCAAACTTAAAAATTTTGGGTATGTTTTCTCCTGACTGCTAAAGTTGGCAAAGGGGAGATTTTAACGTTTGAATTTTTGATCTCTAAAATACACTGCAGAGTGTTTTTCATGTGTGTACATAGGCATACGCAAAATCATGAGACTATGCACATGACACCATTGTGCTTATATATATGCACCTATCCATGGACACATGCTAACTGCAGAACAGAGAAGTGGTATAACATTTTATAAGCCTATAAAGAACTCCCTTTTAAATTGAGAACTAAATTCTGGCCTTGGTTGCAGAAATATAAAAGGAATAGAGAATTCTGCTGCACATTTAGGGGTTTTGTGTATGTTTCCCTTGACTAATATCTGTTTTGAACTGAGCCCAAAGTATAGCAATGATTCTTGGGGAATTGTAAGAAAAACACAAGCCAGTGCTTACTGGTATGATGCCAGAAAAGCCTATAGAAAGAAATGAATTAAATTAATTTATGAGCAAGATCGAATACCTTGTTAAATGTCCATGTCCTTAGAGCTAAATGCTGAGTGTATTCCAGGATGAGAAGGACAGATCAGGACAAGGAGATGCTTTGATTAAGGTAATGCTGTAAGTCATTAGTGCTAAAAGCTGCATAGGAGCTATTGCAACCAGTCCAGACCCTGCATACAGGAGACACCAGTTGCATCTCCTTTGGCCTCCGCGAGTGCCAGAGCAAGGATGAATAGGGTTTCATGTGTTGATATGTTTTTTCATGAGTCATCTTAATTATATCCTTGGCTCCCTGCTTCTGACCTGCTAACTACAGCAGGAGAGACTGTGCAGTGCAACTATAATCTTCTCAAATGGGGGATTATTAGCCAGTAGAAGAGAGAACCAACAACCGCCCTCTGCTTTTATCAGCAGGATGAGGGACAGAGAAAGCACTGAACATGTGCTCTTAGAAGGGTATTTCACCAGCTCACCCTCTGTGTATTTTTGATGCTTTGTAACTGAGGTATATGTGTTATCCACCACTGCTGATAGATTAGAGAGTGCCTTTCATATGAACCTTTTACCTTCATATGACTGCCTTTCATATGAACATTTTACCTCCAGCCTGAAACTTGTGGATAATCCTTGAGCTCAGAAAGGAAGAGTAGAAGAATGTTGATGCCTTCTTTTATGACAAACCCAGACTACAGAAGAGAGTGAAACTGAAACAAAATAATAATCTTAATTAACAACATAACTGCTGCCAAAGGCAGCATTTCACTAACCTGATTTTTTTTTCAGTTTTGGTTCAACCTATAACCATACCCAAAGCAGAAATGCAGCAGCTTTATTTTTTTAAAGTCTGAATAATAATATTGGAAAGATACAACATTTCTCCTTTGACCAAAAGGGATTAGATCTTGGCTACCTCCAATACAGCCTGATGCCAAGAAGGTGTGTTTAATTGCTGTATGAACCATAATCCTCATACTGTTGATGTATAATGAATATAATCCTGCTACTTTTGTCTCTTATGCCTGTTTTCTTTAATATATGTACTTACAGTTGTAGGAGCAAAAAGCACCTGGTTATGGGACAAGTTGTTTTTATCAGTTTTAGAACATACTTGTGTACCACAGGAGGTAAGGGCACTACTTGGGGCATGTCAGACAAAGGGTTAAACCTAGCTAAAATTTGTCTCCCTTAGCAGAGTTGCTCAAGGAAAGAACTGGTAGTATCTGCTGAGGAATGTCAGGCTCCATATCCAGGACCAGAGGAATTTATTGAATTCTGTATTGGAATAATTCTGTTTATTTGATTGCATGTATTACACCTTCTGATGAGGGTGGCTCACTAGTAGCACATAGCTACAGTGTTCCAGAGTCTGCACTGGCTCCCAGTAGCTTTCAGGTGCAATTCAAGGAACTGGTTTTGACCTTTAAGGCCTCAAACCACCTGGCTCCTACATACCTATGGAACCACCTTCTCCCTTAGGCCCCACTGTAATCCCTAAAGTCAGCCAAGACCAAGTTCTTACACTTACCACCAGTGCACAAAATCTGCTTGGCAAAAACGTGAGTTGTTCCTAAGTTCTGGAACTCCCTCCCTCTCGAGGCTCCAGAGGTCCAAGCCTAGACATCTTTCAAAAACACTGCCAGAATTTCCTGTCTGAGCTGGCATTCATCAAACAAAACTAGAATGAAATATGGTTTAGGGGGTCTCTTGATTTATTTTGATGTTCTAGTTCCCTTTTAAGCTGTTTTGATTCACTTGTCACTCCCCTTTTTTAAGCTATTTTGTTTTCTTATTGTAATCTGCCCTGAGCCTCTGTTAGGAAAGGCAGCATATACATCAGATAAATAAAAACAATAATAATATATATATTTACTTAGCTTTGTTGCAAAGCCTTTGAGAAGATGATCTCACTGACACAAGTGGGTTTTCTTTTGTTGCCTTGTCACACCGACTTGTACCAGAATTCTAAAGTTACTTGCTGTTTCATTTCTGTTTGGCTTTTTCTAAACCCTAGTCCCGATCAGCTTTGTGCTTAGACAATATATAGTTCTGGGAACTGCAGAATGTTGTCAGATAAGCAGGCAAACAAGAATAACTTACCAACAAAAGTCTTTGTCTTGTTTTGCATGCTTGTAATTCATTTGAAATACTGTTTCATTTCAAATCTATATTCCCTTAAAAAGTACAGGCATAAGCTATGAGGGGGTGAATGGTTTTCAAAAACTTGATTTGGCAAAGCAGAAACAAAAATCATGCATTTTTCCAGGCCTCCAAATACAAGCTATTTTCCTTCCATTAACACCACTCTTAACACTCAGTAAATTATCATGCTAGATTTCATGGTTCCTGATGCAGCTTTATAAACCTTGATCATGTCATATTCAGTTTCCTACAAAGAGGGTCTGTGTGCTTTGGTAAATATCCCCATATTGCTTGCCTCAAAAAGCAACTTTTGCTGTGAAAATACCAAGAAACCTGAACTGAGTAAGAGAAATCACTAGGAGGAACAACATCAGGACTCCTCAGTTGTTCTTTCATCAACTGAGGAGACATCCTCAACATCCTGCATTATCCCCTCACCCAGTAGAAGATGGGAGCAATCATAAATAGGTTATATAAACTATTATAGTCCTAAAAGCAGCTATGTCCCTCCAGGCAGTACTTAGTCCTATTTTCAGTAGCCCTCCCGCTTTGAGCTTCTAGCTGCTGGGCAAGGGCTGTGAAGAAAAAAAAATCGACAAACCATTTGGCACTGGAACATGTGTTTGGCAGGAGTGTCCATAGAAGCAGTGTAGACACATGGTGCGGCCTCCATCCATCAGCTGCCTGCAGGGATGAAAAATCCCAGCTGGCCAGAAGCAAACCTGGAGCTCTTCTTTGTGCTCAGGTGGACTCATGCCATTCTCCACTGTTTCTGAAAGACTGTTTGTTTTTTTTGTAAATCTCTTTTGTGTAATCTTCTTAAGAGAGGCACGTACAGCCAGACCCCAGGGAGCTCTATATCACAGTACAAACCAGAAAGGATGAGACAGAGAATTGGCTGTAATCTTTATCCACAAACAAAGAGCCATGCAGAAATAACATTAGGGATCTGGTTTAAAGCAAAACACAAGCAGACCACATAAGTGAAATGCCATTGTTCACTGGGCCAAATCTGGGGATGAGGGGGTGGAAGTTTGACTTCCTCACGTCCACTTAGCCTTCTTGCTTATGCTTCTTGACAGAGCCTCAATTGCTGTAACTGACACACCGAGGAGCTCCAAGACATAAGAAATGGTACATTAAAAGGGAGGAGAGGCACCTGTTGAGATGTTGATAACTTGCACATTCCTGCATCCTGTTTGTCTTCTGTTCTTGCAGTTCACTTCCAGCCCTTCAGTGAGCAAGTACCTTATACCAAACAAAAGAATAACAGCACATAAATAGATTAATGGGATCCTACATGAATATTGGGAAATCTGATGCTTTGCTTTCTTACCCCAGCAGAATGAGGTTTGTTTTCTCTCTACACCATCCCAAATCAGTATCAAGGCCACACTAAGTTGCCCTAATACAAAGGTTCTCAAAATGTGGTCCGTGGACCACCACTGGTCTGTGAGCTCCATTCAGGTGGTCCACAGAAACGTTGCAGAACAATCGAGAATACCTGTACTTGTAGGATAAGACTACTGATATTCAAATATGAGTAGTGTGCTTTGATTTGTACAATTTAAAAAAGTTTAAGTGGTCCACTGAGACCCTCAGCAATTTTCAAGTGGCCTTAAAAAAAAGTTTGAAAATCACTGCTCTAATACCTATACCAGGAGGCAGTGCTACTCTGCTGTACATGCCTGAGCTGACATGGACAGTCAGATTTACTCCTAGTAGATTGATATCAGTCCTGTTGATGGATAGATACGTAGGAAGTCTGTTTAGTTCCTCACTGACTTTTGGTAATTGTTGGCAGATCAGGCTGCCCATTGCAGATGGTCTGCTCCAAGATCATAGTCATCCTGTGACCCTGCATTTGAGGTCCCAGAAATGGGCTTATATTTGCAAGCTGACTTTGTTCCAAGATTGGGTACCAGTAGCATATGGAACTCCTGGAGGCCAGTTGTCTTCTCAAACTATACAGGCAGCTACACAGATTAACCGAGCTTCA
>NW_017729017.1:3281503-3283210 GCF_001723915.1 Gavialis gangeticus
AATCCAAGCGTTGAAAATGGAACGATCCTTTGCTCAAAATGGATCAGACACACAATTAGAGACACATGCACAAAAACATGAGGTTGCACCCCCAAACAGACCAAAACAAAACCAGCCAACCCTCTTTATGATACTAAAGCAGGCATGGGCATTACTGATTAGCCACAAATCTTAATAATGTTTTTCTGTTTTGACTTTAATACTATCCTTCTACCAATTTAAAATGCCACATCTAATTTAAGCCTTGACCACCCAAACACTGGAGTCAATGTCACTTGCATGTACTTGTTTTCAGGATGGGATATAAGGAATCTGTTACTTTTCTGGTCTAGAGGTGCTTAATTGTTTTCAGCGTTGATTCAATAAATATACTGTATTTATTAAATAATTATCATGAAGAACTTGCGATTGAGGCAGATACAGGAAGGACACAATTCTCATTCAGCCTCTAATTTTAAACTTGTTTTTAACTGCAGTTACAAGGAAGTATTTTTCTCTTTTTCTTAAACATTAATGCGAAGATATGTTGGCTATGCCTTTTCTGAATACAATTTTGTCTTATGGTTTCTTCTGTTGTGTTTATTAATAGTACTGTTTTCATTCCAATAACTTTTCAAAGAAAATATTTTATTCCTTCACTTTTTTATGGTGCCTCTTAATTGTGTGAGTTTCTTAATGGTTTTAAATGGATGATAGTTTTGCTAGGAAGAAAAGAAACAAAGAAAAAAACCCCAGATTTGAACTTTGTTCTAAATAAAGGTTCACCTGCATCCTGAATTTTTCAACAGATACTGATTTACTAATAGTTTCACTGAATTACAGTGGATTCACTGTACCAGTACAGGCTGGGACTGATTGGCTAAGCAGTAGCTCTGCAGAAAAGGACCTGGGGTTATAGTGGACAATAAGCTGAATAGAAGCCAACAGTGTGCCATTGTTGCCAAGAAGGCCAACAGCATAATGGGCTGCATTTGTAGAAGCATTGCTGACAGATTAAGGGAAGCGATTATAACCACCTACTTGGCACTGGCAAGGCCACATATGGAGTACTGTGTCCAGTTTTGAAGTTCCCACTACAGGAAAAATGTAGACAAATTGGAGAGAGTCCAGTGGAGAGCAACAAAAATGATTAGGGGGCTGGTGCACATGACTTATGAGGGGAGGCTGAGAGAACTGGGCTTACTTAGTCTGGAGAAAAGAACACTGAGTGGGGATTTAATAGCAGCCTTCAGCTACCTGAAGGGGGTTCCAAGAAGGATGGAGCTGGACTGTTCTTAGTGGTGGCAGTCAGAAAAAGGAATAATGGCCTCAAGTTGCAGCAAGCAAAGTTTAGGTAAGATATTAAGAAAAACTTTCTCACTAGGAGGGTATTAAACACTTGAATAGGCTACCCAGAGAGGTTGTGGAATCTCCATCCTTGGAGGTTTTTAAGACCCAACTAAACAAAGCCTTGGCTGGGATGATGTGTTTGGGCATGGTCCTACTTTGAGCAGGGGGTTAGACTAGATGACCTCTTGAGGTTCAGTTCAACCCTAATTTTCTGTGATTTTATGAATCTATCAACTGATTAGATTACTTTCTTACAGAGATGTAACAGGAGAGCTCAGTGCCTTGGGCAGCAGCATATCCCAGCCAGCTGTTGGCAGCCAGTATTCATCTACCACCTGGGCAGCACAGTGGGCAAAATCAATAATAATCCCTATCCCA
>NW_017729017.1:3293397-3294078 GCF_001723915.1 Gavialis gangeticus
ACACCAGTGTAACAACTACCACACCATTAGCTGTACCAATCATCCAAATTAGATGCTTTTTAGAGTGTGTAGAGTCTGTATTCGCAGAAAAACAAGCTGGATTCTGATCTGAAAGAAGCACCATAGAAAAGATCTTCAACCTTAAAATCATGTGAAAAGTACCATGACCACCAAAAAGAACTCCATCATAATTTCATAGATATTAAAAAAGCTTTTAAGAGGGCACGGCAAAAATCATTTTGGCTGACAATGAAGAAGCATAACATCAGTCCCACATTGATAAGTCTTATAGAAGAACTCTACAAGAATACAAGTAGTGGAGTTCTGCTTGAAAACAACATTGTGGAATGGTTTGCAATATCATTAGGAGTATGCCAAGGTTGTCTTCTCTCACCATGCTTATTTAATTTACCAGTAGAGCAAATCATGTCAGATGCTTTAGAGAACTTCACTGGAACAGTGTCAGTTGGAGGATGAGAAATTAACAACTTTCATTTTGTGGATGACATTGATCTAATAGCTGGAACTGCTAAAGAACTCAAGGAAATAAAAGAAAGACTGCATAAAGCTAAAAAGATATATGGAATGGAAATTAGTGAGGAGAAGGGCAAAATAATGGTAACATCAACCAACAGTAATAGTGGTGCATCAGTAAAAATTGGTAATGAGAAGATAGAAAAA
>NW_017729017.1:3299078-3299781 GCF_001723915.1 Gavialis gangeticus
AAAAGTTTAAGTGGTCCACTGAGACCCTCAGCAATTTTCAAGTGGCCTTAAAAAAAAGTTTGAAAATCACTGCTCTAATACCTATACCAGGAGGCAGTGCTACTCTGCTGTACATGCCTGAGCTGACATGGACAGTCAGATTTACTCCTAGTAGATTGATATCAGTCCTGTTGATGGATAGATACGTAGGAAGTCTGTTTAGTTCCTCACTGACTTTTGGTAATTGTTGGCAGATCAGGCTGCCCATTGCAGATGGTCTGCTCCAAGATCATAGTCATCCTGTGACCCTGCATTTGAGGTCCCAGAAATGGGCTTATATTTGCAAGCTGACTTTGTTCCAAGATTGGGTACCAGTAGCATATGGAACTCCTGGAGGCCAGTTGTCTTCTCAAACTATACAGGCAGCTACACAGATTAACCGAGCTTCAGAACTGCCTCATACAGACATAGACCAAGTTCTGACTGAATATTTCTAATGGTCAACAGTCATGTTTTGCCCTTCCTGATCTAATTGTCAAGGCTGTCTTGTTCTCTCTCATGCATCCATTTTTTTCTCTCTCTTATACTTTTACTAAACGTTTCACAATATTTGATTTCTTTAAAACTCCTGGAATCAGGTGATTATATTAGAATCTCAGATTTCATTAATAACATAGTTGCTAGAAACTCATTTTAATGAAATCTTATGTTTCCGGGGGGGGAG
>NW_017729017.1:3300995-3304333 GCF_001723915.1 Gavialis gangeticus
TCAACCAACAGTAATAGTGGTGCATCAGTAAAAATTGGTAATGAGAAGATAGAAAAAGTAACACACTTTAAATACCTTGGAGCAACCATCACAGAAGATGCTACATCAGAAAAAGAAGTAAAAACAATAATCGTTATTTCCATTGAACAGCTAGCAAAGCTGAAGCAAATCTGTACTATCATCACAAGTAAAACAAAACTCCACCTATTATATGCTGTTGTCATTTCACCAACTCTTGATGGCTGCAAGACCAGGACACTAGGGCTGTGGAAAGCTTCGGCCTGTGATTTGATTTGGTGTAGATTCGGCCTGATTTAGTGGCTGAATCTCCAAATCTGAATGGAATCAGAGGAGCTTTAATCTATCCGAATTGAATCAGAATCCTCTGACTCGATTTGGAAAAATTCAGCAATTTGGACATAGAAACAGCTTTAAATGTTTTTTCTACATACCTCTAGGTAGCAGGGACTCATGAGTGCTGTGATGCTGGGGTGCATGGAACATCCCACAGGAGGCTCCCCAGCATGCTCGGCAGCAAACCTGGAAGTGGATCAGAAGCACTTCCAGCTCCGCCGGGGAATGCACTGGAGCACCTCCTCATGCCCCCCCGCTCAGCGATTGGTGCCTCTTGGATTGTGAGAGGCACCTGGGGTCTCCCTGCAGCCAATCACCAAGCTGGGGAGGTGAATGGGGAGGCCCAGCATGCTCCCCGGCAGACCCGGAAGTGGACCAGAAGTACTTCCGGTCCACTTCCGGGTTTGCCACCAAGCATGTGGAGGGCCCCCCCCCCCACAGTCCTATAGGATGACCCATGCACCCCAGCATTGCAGCTATCATGAGCCATGCCTGCTACCTCAAGGGATGTAGAAAAAACTTTTAAAGCTGTGTCTATGTCCAAATTGCTGATTCTTCAAATCAGCATCAAATCTTCAGATTTGGATTTGGCTGAATTGAATCAGGGACAGTAATCTGAATCAACGAATCAAATCACTGTCCCTGATTCGGGCTTAATCCAAATCTGAATCGAATAGGGCCCGCTTCGTACACCCCTACTGGACACTCATTAGAGCGCTGGAAAAGCAAATTGTGATCTTTCAAATGCGGTGCTTCAGAAGACTTCTATGCATACCCTACACTGCACATAGAAAAAATGAATCTATGAAAGATCAAATCAGACAAGAAGTCAGCAAATGAACTCTTACTTGAAATCATAAGAAAAAGGAAGATGCAGTGGTTTGGACATGTAACAAGAAGGCCTGGCACCCTTGCCAATGCCATCCCACGGGGTGTTGTGGATGGATGAAGAAGGAAAGGAAGACCTAGGACAATCTGAACCACCAACATCAAAGACTGGATGGGATTAACACTGACTGATTGTATAAGGATTGCAAAAGTACAGAAAGAACAAAGGAAAGTTATTACTACATCAAAGGTACCCCAATGGTTGCTGCAGTTTGGGACTGACTGACTGACAGGTAGGGCTGTGCAAAGCTTGAACTTAATATTCAATTCAACAAATATTTGACATATTCGACCTTGAAAAGTGAAAGTCGAGTTGAATAGCAGCTGGTCAAATAGCTCTTGAATCAAATACCAGAAATTGAATATTAACAGCGTGAGTCAAATATTAACAGCGTGGGTCGAATATTCGACAAGGGTCGAATATTCGACTTGCCTATATTGGATTCCCTCTGCAGGGAGTGGAAAGGAAAGTAAGGGGAGGGAGGGGGAGAGGGGGAAGGAGTGCTTTCATGACTGACATGTGGCTGGCCAGTGACCTGTCAGCATTCTCTGAGGTCCCTTCTAATCCCAGTGCTCTGGGGGAGGGCCAGAGAAAATGCATAAAAGGCAGTAGTTTTTCAGCTCCCCTGCTTTCTGCCTCGGGGTCCGTTTCTGAGCTGCTGGTGTTCTCCAGTACCTCTGCATCAGACCATGACGGCTGGAAGCCCTGATCTTCAACAGATTCCCTGCTTGCAATGCTAATAACAGGGATTTCTGAGAACTTGGTGCTTTTATACAGCTGGAAGCCCTGATCTTCAACAGATTCCCTCCTTGCAATGCTAGCAACAGGGATTTCTGAGAACTTGGTGCTTTTATTTTATAACTACTTTTCATATTAGTTTACACTTATATTGGATAGGGTTAGTAGTAGCCTAGGATCTATTCTATATATAGGAATTTAGTTTATATATATATATTTTTTATACATCATTCATTCTTTCCACCACACCAACGCTTCTCAATATATTATCTACACACACAAACACATTTACGTAACATCCAGAAATCTAATTCACAGCGCACATCACACTTAGAAGTTCCAGTTTACATATGAAGGAACACATTATGAAGTGGGGTGGAAAGACAGGTAGCCACACTGGCCAGCCTGCACGAAGGGGAGCAAGGGGGGTTGCAAGCGGGAGAGTTGCAGTTTCTCCCCCCACCAAATTCAGATGCAGCCTCTTTCCTCCTGCTACAAGGGGTGAGGCTGCTACAAGCAGTAAAAAGAGGGGAGCAGCAGTACCACCTGAGGCTGAGGCACTCACTGTGCCTGAGACTCTCATGTCCAGACACAGCAGCCACAACCTCTCCCACCATAACTGCAACGAGCACAGCAGCGCACTCCACCTCTGTGTCACTACCTATGCTGAGCCTTTCAGTGCCAGAAGAAGACCTGGCACTGGATCTGGATCTCAGTGCCCTGGCAAGGGAAGTTCTGGGGAAGGAGGGGAAGTTTGTGCTCAACAACCCTCAGGTTTTTTCCTTTCAAGCCACGAGGTCTTTCCCAGAAGGCACTTCAGAAGGTGCCTCTGTACAGGTGAAGACAAGTGGCTCAGATGAGTCTGCTCTTTCTCTTGCTGTGCCTCTAACTGCTGAAGAGGGGGAGAGTTCAGCAGCATCCACAGATGCACTCACACGCCAGAGGGAAAGGCCTAGTACTAGCATGGTCTGGGATCTTTATGAGCTGACAGATGTTCCCGCATTTGCTATCTGTGTGCACTGCCGAACCAAAATCAGCTGGGGCAAGGGACCAAAGCACATACCACCTCGGGGCTGCTGAATCCTCTTCACAGGTACCACCCCTTTGCCACAGGAATGGCCCCTGCTCACTCCACAGCCCCCATCCCCCCACAGCAGAGGCAGGGCACCCTGGAACATAGGGGGCAAAAGGGACCAGTTGCAAATGCGAGCAAGGTCACCCAGACCACTGGGGAGATGCTTGCTCTGGATGGCCAGCCCTTCACCTTTGTTGAGCAGCCAGGGTTCAGGTGGCTCCTGGCACTGCTGGTTCCATCCTACCAGGTGCCCGCATGCACCACCTTCAGCAGGACGGTGGT
>NW_017729017.1:3304412-3305253 GCF_001723915.1 Gavialis gangeticus
GTGACTAGTCATGCTGTTGGTGGGCTCTCCTTCACGCCAAGGTGATGGATGAGTCCCACACATCAGCAGAGATAAGGGGGGCCATGAACTACATGGTGCAGGGGTGGCTGGGCGTTGGGCAGGCTAAGCTCACCTGCGGCTTCATGGTCACAGACAATGGGGCCAATATGGTCAAAGCAGTCTGTGATGCCAACTTTGCTGGTATTCGCTGTGTGGCACACAATTTATATCTGATTGTGAGGGATGCCTTGGAGAGGGACATGGCTGCCGGTGATGGCACCAGCAACACCAGCAGGCTCGTTTCCATATGCAGAAAGGTGGCAGGCTACTTCCACCAGAGCATCAAGGGGGGGGCAAGATGCTGCGGGACAGATAAGCAAAGCTAAATGTCCCACAGCACAGAATCATGCAAGATGTGGAGACTCGGTGGAACTCTACATACCTGATGCTCCAGAGGCTGGTGAAGCAACAGAAGGCCATCCATGAGCTGGCCTTGCTTGGGCAGGTTGGGATCAGTGGACCCCTGACCAAAGCTGAGTGGGATGCCATCTCCCAGATCTTGCTGGTTCTCAAGCCCTTTCTCGAGGCCACTGAGACCCTCGGTGCTGCTGATGCCTTCCTCAGCCAGGTGGTCCCCGTAGTGAAGGAGCTCCGCAGCCAAATGGAGAGCTTCATGGGGGCCAATGTTCCTGGCTGGGGCAGGCCGCTTTCACCAGATGTGCAGGCACTGGTGAGGCGGCTGAAGGAGGGCCTTAGACAAAGGCTTGAACCCTTGGGGTCCAACACAGTGCATATGCTGGCTGCCATCTGTGACCCAAGGGTGAAAGGCACCATATGTGGC
>NW_017729017.1:3310253-3319416 GCF_001723915.1 Gavialis gangeticus
CCCGGGAATACCTGTCCTGTCCACCGACCAGTGTGCCAAGTGAGAGGGTGTTCAGCATGGCTGCAGATGTTGTGACACCCCACTGCACCTGCTTGGATCCTGGTTTGGTGGTGCAGCTGGTGTCCCTAAAGGTGAACCTCCTGTTGCTGGGGTTCCCCAAGCTCCAGGTGCAGACGAAGTGAATGCCACCCTCCTCACTCCATCTGTAGCACGAGTTTTGTCTGTCAGCAGCCTAAGGTGCAGTTTTTCCCAAACTCCTGCACCTATCGCTGTGAAAGTTGGCAGGCATTGTGAGCTCCTCAGGGGCTAGCAAGCCTGCAGTTTTGAGCTCCCTGCAGCTTTGCACATAGAAGTTACAGCTGGTTGCTCTAAAGAATTTGGGGTGCAGTTTCTCTGCACCTCCTGAATCTATCTTGTTGAAACTTGGCACACTTTGTGGGCTCCTCAGAAGCTACCATTTCTGCAGGTTTCATCACCATCAGACAGAAAATGCCAAAGTTATAGCCTGCTTTGACTTTCCCCATTATAGCCTATGGGGAAGTCGAAGCAGCTCGACCTGCTTCACCTCAAAGCAAATCAAAGTGGGACTCGGTTTAATATTCAACATGGCTGTCAAATCGAATATTATCTGCTCTGCACAGCCCTACTGACTGTCTGGCTGAATGGCTGACTGACTGATTTATCCATCATCACCCCACCCCAGTGGGACAAGAGGGAAGATGTGGGGAAGTCACTGATGCCTCAGTCACCCCACCTAGTTATGCTACTGTCTCTTTATCTGCAAGAGAATTCTGTTTTCTCATAATGATTGTAACCCAGGTGGTACCCAATGATATATTCCCCTCTCCACATGAAGGGAATGTTAGCAGAACAGGTGTGCTATGGGGTGAAACTGCTTGTGGCACACAGTTTCCCCCCTTCCCCCTATACAGCAAGGCCAGAACATGTGTTAAGGCTTAACTATATATAAATTTAGTAAGATATAAAAGTTACAGTGTTAACATGTTTACACATAAGATATAGGAGATAAACAGCTTGTATACAGGTCAATGCAAACGTTCTATGTACAGGTGAGAAATCAAAAGAGATCAAAGCAAAAGTGTGGGGCTGGGGGACACAGCCACGTGCTGCTCCCTACATAACAAAGAGGCTTTGGAATCTTCTGGGGCAACAGCTCTGCCCCACTGGCCAGCTCTGCCAGCTCTTCTTTGCCCTCTTCTCCATCCCTCGTTGCAGCCACCCATGTGCTGGACACACTCCCTTTTTATTCTCTTCTGGGGCTCTGTCCCAGATTGAAAATGTACCAATCAAAAGAGAGGGGGGTTAGTTCCCTCTCAGGTCCAGTTCTTCATCTCGCTTCTGGGTAAGGGCCAGCCTCTCCCTGGCCATTGCCTGATTGGTGGAAACGCCCCACGAATTACTCAGAGCCTTTTGAAGCCAGCAAGCCAGGCTGCTGCTGGCAAGCTGCCACACTATATTTGATTATACTTAGGTCTTTAAATTACTACAGATTGTGACTACTGTAGTGACTTGATATAGACTGCAGCCAATGCTATTTCCACATAATGTTTTTTGTGACTTGTGATTTCATTTAGGCATATTGTTATGCCCATATGGGTCCTACTACAGGATTAGAGCATGTGTTTTTTTTCTACTCTGGAACATGATCCCTGAGGGGGTAAAAAAAGATATAGGGTAGATCCAATAAATGCCTAACTTTCAGATGCCTGTCCTCAGAGTGGTATACATAACCCTGTATTGGAAACTCCTAATCCTCTGGTCTTGCTTCTCCCATTTCCAGACATCCACCAGTCATAGCGACTGTTGTTTGTTCTTTTTTTATACAGTAGCTACTACAGTGGGATCCACAGTACGCAGCAGAGATGTTTCATCATTTAGGAAATCACATAGGGGACTCTAAAAGTAATTGTTACAAGCACTAGGAGAAAAAGGGACCACTGCTTTTTGCCTTTAACTGCATTAAAAATCTGTCAAGTTCTTAAGAGGTCTTGCCTCCTGCCTGTAGATCCCCCTGATGCTAAACTATCATGGATTCAGCCTTCATCTGATGTCTGGTTTTAGCTTTGTTAACTACTATTATTTTTCCTCCTTTGTTACTTGATTCTTTCAGCTCTTTCATGTTTAATGTGATCATTTTAAGTATTTCACTGTTAGTTGCATTAAAGCATAATTTTGCACAGCACAATCCAGATTACAATAAAAGCCCATAATTTAGGATTTAATGTTCAGTGTAACAATATCTATATTGTGTACCTTGTGACAATAATGGCCTTAGACATCAATTTAGATGAATTGAATAGGCATGGCAAGAGCTGTATTTAATATTAGCAAAAGAAATTATCTAAAATATTAGATAATTCTGGTGATTGTTTGATATCACTAGTTGGAAAGGTAATACAATACAAACTAGGAATGTGGTAATAACATTTTCAGGCAAGGTTCTTTGGGTAGTTGTGATATTTTTATTAGACTAGCTATTTGCAAGCTTCTGAGCACAAGCACCCTTCTTCAGGCATAGGGAGACTCTGCTGTTGTTCTTAGATCTCCAAGGAATGAAAGAAGCTAAAAGTGTGACAGGAGGTCAGTGAGAATGTAAATAGGTGGAAATTAGGAAAACAATGTGTAGAGAAGGGGTTGGGGGGAATGGGTGAAGGAATGCCCAAGGTAAGCAAAGGAGACTCTGCTTTAGTAATGAGTTTTCCAAGGTAGAAAAAAGGCAGACTGTGAAAAAGTAAATAGCTGGAAATTAGGAAGACAAAAGGTAGAGAAGGAGAGGAAGGGAGGAGCGAAGGGAGGGGAAATGTATATGGTAAGTTCAGGCAGGTACCTGGTGAATGTCAGGCAGGTTGTTATGTGTCATACCTGCCAGATGTCAGGCAGGCTGTAATATGTCATATATCCTATGCCTATACTGAGTTAATAATTTTTTGTATCCAGTAGATTTATGAAGTGAAGTTCACAGGCTCATCTATGAAAGGTGTTTTGTAAATTCCCTTTGAGGATTAAAACTGAGAGGTGGGAGAGGGAGTGATTGGCTTATGAGAGGTGTGCACCCACAGGTAACTGGATATTTTTGTCTTTGATGGATTTTTGGCATGGGTTCATTCTGGTATATAGTTGTTGTTTGATTTCTTCTACATATTTTCCATCAGGGCATTTGGTGTACTGGATGAGATATATTACATTTCTGGAGGTGCAGGTGTAAGATGCAGGAACGTTGAAGGTTCTGTTATGGGGTGTGGTTATTGTGGGAGTGGTGGAGAATGTGTTGGCAGGTTTTGAATTTCATGTCCTTGCACAGTCTGGATCCATTTGGTGTGGTTTGGGTCACAGGGAGCTTGCTTCTGGTGATGATATTAGTGAGGTCTGGTGTTCATTTAAAGGCTAGGATGGGTGGTTCTGGGAAGATCTTTTTAAAAATTGGGTCTTCTTCTAGCATAG
Organism: Gavialis gangeticus; assembly: GCF_001723915.1. Classification (NCBI taxonomy): domain Eukaryota; kingdom Metazoa; phylum Chordata; order Crocodylia; family Gavialidae; genus Gavialis; species Gavialis gangeticus. Next base: position 3,313,716 of record NW_017729017.1, read on the forward strand.
GTTGCACTTGTTTGAGGATTTTCCATGTAGGTTCCAGGGAAGACTAGTATGTCATAACTAATGGTGTGTGATTCATGGGGATTTTCTCTTTATACTGCAGAAAATCTTCACTTGGTATCCATGTGACTCTTTCAAAAGTACGATCTGTCTCTCTTGGGGAGTGTCTTTGTTGGGTGAAGGCCCTTTTTAGATGTATGAGGTGGCAATCATGGGTATTCTCTTCAGTGCACATCTGGTGGTATTGGAAAGCTTGGCTGTAAATGACAGCTTTCTTGGTGTGTTTTGGGTGATTGCTGGTTCTGTGTAGATATGTAAGTCGGTCCACGGGTTTCTTGTATATGGTGATTTGTATTTTACCATTTTGGATATTGATCATGGTGTCCAAAAAGGAAATGCTGGTGTTAGGGTATTCAAGAGATAGTCTGATGGAGGGTGATGACTGTTGAATTTTTGGTGACAATTGATCAGAGACTGCAGAGTTTCAATGTTTAAAATCTTTAAAAACTGAGAGAAAGTAAAAGCAAGTTTTGTTCAGGACAAGTGCAACCTTATATCCAGAGAACTGTCAATGATTTCTTCATTTGGATTTTTACATGTTGTCCAAATACCCACAGTGAAGTCCTAGGCTTGATTGGGGTCTCTGTACACTACTGTAATAGCAAAAAGGAAAAAAAAATTATAAAGTCTTTTTTTTTTTTTAATTCAAAGGTCAACTGCATTCGTCTGATTTTAGGAGATGTCTAGTCACATGTTAACATGATCTTAGCTTTTCAGACTTTTGAAATATTCTCAAAGAAATTTTGAAATGTGTAAATGCCAAAAACACAAGAGGGGAGCTGAATATGGAATCCCTTTACAAAGAATGAAGGGCCTGCTTCAAGACCTTCCTCTCCTCCACCAAAACATAGAATTGAAATTCCCATTCATCACCCGTCCTTCTGTTTGCTCATAAAACCATTACAAACCAAACCACTGCTCAAGCAGAATCCCCCAGGAGCCAAAAATGGTGAAGAGCCAGAAATTCCAAAAAGACTTTGGGTTTTGCCATTCTATCTTAGCTTTGATATCAGGATCTCAGATATCAGGGTGATGGGCAGCAGTACAAATCCCTAATGTTCAGCGTACAGGTGTTTTCAGCAATTTTCTCTCTTGCTAAGTGCACTTCATGCTAACATTAGAAACTCCTCTTGATTTTTCTTTTTTTTCCTCCCCACTTCAGATAAATTATCTAGTATCTAAAAGGTCATTTTGGAGAACTTTGCTTTTCTGTAAATTGTGAGACTTCATAAAAACACTAAATTTAAGTGATAGGTTCTTGTCTTTCTATATTTAGCTTTTCATTTTAGGTTACTAAAAGAAAGCCTTCAACCATTCTCTCTAAAGAGGGGGAAAATAGTGCTGTAGAATTATTTTTTTCTCCTGTGTATATTCTCTACATGGAAGAAGAAATAAATTACCCCTAAAATAATCAGTCATGACAGTAAAGAAGAATAACACAAGCCTTATTTACTAAATGAAAAACCCCAAGTTTTCTGTTTCACACAGCAAGCAGATTCCAGTTAGCAGTGCACAATGTTTTTCAATAGAATGTTTTAAATTAATTGGGAGTATGATTTTGACCCCCTCATAGACAGGATTTTTCTTTTTCCTCATACACTGAGATAAGATGTGTGGGATTTCATTCCGTGTTTTTTGTGAATTTGCAGACCTTGGGACAATCATTTTTCCAGTGTCTGGATCTAACCTTGCAAAGTGCCACAAGTCTTGAATACCCATTCACTTAGGTTGTTTTAAAAATGTTACAGACCACACCATTAATCTGAGGAGGAACATTCTACTAATATATCTGCATATTAAACTATGCAGGCTCACTGTACCTCTTCAAGGACTTAATGCACTTGTCATGTAAACAAGGCAAGAATGGTTCTGAGCCAGGTGCCACGTGGCAAAGCTACATGTTCTTCTCCTGGGCTAGGGACAGACATTACATATAAACTGGTTTAAACGTGTAACAGAACAGATGTTAAAACCAGTTTGAAAATGGCTGAAACCAATTTGAGATAAACCTGGTTGAATGTAGTATCAGACTTAACTGATTTGGCTCAAATCAGTTATGCAATGTCTGTCCCAGACGCCTTGCTGGTTTAAGTTAAATCAAAGTCCCCCAGCATCCAGACATACTCTCTGGGCTGGGCTGGGTGGGGCTGTCTGCTCCACAGCAGGGCTGGCACCTCCCCTCTGCTTCCTGGCTGGAGCTCGGCACAGACTTGCAAGCAAAGCAGTGTCTGCTGGCTTCCCCGTGCCTCCTTCTCCTGCCCTTGTCACCACTCACTGCTTAAGCAGAGATCCCTTCCTCCTCTCCACCGCAGCAGGCACTGTAGTCAGCATGTGGTATGCCAGCTAATGCCGAGCTAATGTCTGTTTGTGTGTCTCTCTTCAATTTCACTGGAATAGGCAGACAAAACAGTGACCGCTTAGGGCTTTTGGAGCTAATCAACAGGTCAGCCAGTAAGCTGCATAAGACATGTGAAGTAATGTGGAGAGAGGCTATTATTTTGCTAATCAGGTGATTAAGACTGTTATCAGCTCCTCCCTCCCCTCCCCCCCAACCCTTGCTCATCTGTCAGTTTGCTGCAGACAGTATAACAAAACAGGGAGGGAGATTGAAAAGCTCTGTATCATCAACAGATGCATGCACTGCATCCCACCTCCTTGCCTCCTCGTGCTAGCCTAGGGCTGGGGTCTGTCAACACTCCCGCTGCTTGAGCAGCCAGTGGTGAAAAGTCTGCAACCCGGGAGGCACTCCCTAATGAGAGAGTCCTGCCAGGGCCTGGCCATGCTCCCCTCAGCTCAGCTCCCTGCAGAAGGAAGGGCTGCTCTGGTACACCTCAGCTTCTAACTTGAGCCACTGTAGGCATGTGCCTGAATTTCCTCAGTCCAGAGAGAATGTCTGTTTAGTTTCAAACCAGTTTAGCCTAGTCAGGTTAGAATAACCTGCAAAGATTGAATCAATTCAGGCTCGGGCTTTTGAATGTTGGTCCCTAGCCCTGATGTGCAAAAGACATAGTGGCCTCTGCTGGAAGCAGGTTACAATTGAAGTCTGCTGGGGCTAAAGAACAATTTATTAAATGAGGGAGGACCTGCACAAAGCAGCCACTGTATTTCCAACTTCATATATTAAAATATCATGTGTCTGGTTGTCCCAAAATCCTGCAACTTAAAGAAAAGTATTGGGATTATTTTTATTTGCGTTCTGGTGCTTGAGTTCTGAGTGTGCAGTCAGGTCATGTTTCTACCCTATTATTCCACCACTATAAAAGTTCAATCAGTTCTTTTGTTTTTCCATGGAAACTGAGTTCCTCATGTAATAATTAGTTATTCCAGCACCTGGAGGTTTGAGAATATCTGATAGTGAGGGACTTGCCAAAAATCAGCAGTGATGGATTCCCCATTTCTGCTGCCTCCACTAGTAGTCAAACTAGGACAAAGGAAGGAGGTATTTTCCCAATCATCACCACCTCTCTGTATCCCCATATCGTTATGTATATGTAGACAACAGGTTTAATGTTTACCTTGCATGTTCATTAAACAGTGAAGAAATGAGAGAGAATGTCTCTAGAGCATGAAAAAGGTATTCTCCCCTGCACAGGGGGTCTTCAGTCTCTTGCAGAATCAGGTCTTTTAACTTGACATCACAAAACTTGTACTCTCCACATTCCAGGTGTTCTATGTTCCTTTGGCCTTTATTTAATGCTCAGAAGGCCCATTATAATGCAATATTTAGGCGCCTTGTAGCTATGCTTTAAAAGTCAGTTTAACATTTTCCACACTAAAGTATTTTTTCCTACAGTCCAATAATTTTAATGTTCATCCTTTGTCTTATGCTCTTGAGCTCTTCACTTTTGTCTACTAAAAATTCTGCAGCTGGACCAAAATCTGTGTCTTTGTTAACGTAATCCTGTTTTAGACCTTACTAGTTCTATTCTTCCTCTTCCTATAATACAAAGATTCTTAAAGGTCCATTTGCAGCCTTACTAGGGGCATCTACATGTATACTCTACTGTGGAGTTTACTAATTAGCTCCACAGTAAAGTGTCAGTTTACACGTGCAGCACTATTAGATTGCAATAAACTAATTAACTCTGCTGTAGGATAGTACTGCCTGACACAAGTACTATCCTATGGTGGAGTTATTTCATGCACCATAACATATGTGTAGAGATTGACTAGGCCTGGCTGGGACACGAGGGTGCTACAGTGCAGGGCTGCCTGCCAGCTATCCCTGCGCTGTAGCACCCTCATTCCCTAGGCAGCATCTCTGCAGCACAATGAGCAGCTTTAGGCTGGCAGGCTGACCCCCAGGCTCTCTGCCAGCCAGGGCTGTGCTGCCCTGGCTCAACATGCTGTTGCTCTGGGGGCACATGTAAATGCTGCACCTGGGAGCAATACATTCCAGTGTGAACTACATTGCAGTTTATTCAGGCACATTAATAGTACACGTAGATGCACCCACTCTGAGTTTTCAAGGAACAAGCTGGTTTCTTCCCTGTGTTTTTCAGCTGCTTGATCAAATTAGAAAACAGATGAAAATGTACAGGAGACTTAGGTTGAGATTGCACATTACAATTAGACCATGCTAAGAGCACTTAAAACTTAAATGATCACACATTAAAGCTCATTAATAAGTGCGAAGTGCCATCTAGGCATCTTAAAGTTGTACCACTTTGGGCAAAGATTATCTTTGAGCTATGCTGCTTAGCTCAATTTAAGTTAACTTTTGGATGCAAACCTGAGATAAAACCACCAATTTGTGGTCCTCAAGTATCCCAGGAGGCATTGCTCCCAAGTGGATTGGCAACAGGTGGGTGAGGATGGGGAGGATGAACCTCCAGATTGCACTCTGACCTCCAAATTGCCCTCTCTACCCCCAGATTGCTCCTCTACCACCCAAGTTGCCCCCTCAGGCTTCCCCCATTGGCCCCCTACTCCCTCAGATCAATGCCCTGCTGTCCTGATTACCCTGAGATGTAGAAGTGCCAGTGATGATGGTTTTCCCCCTCCCTACCTGTTACTAGGGTCCCTGAAAACCACACCACAGCCTGCATGCTGAATGCCATCCCCCAGCAGGCCCTATAGCTGAAGGTGGGGCATCAAAGTGGGGGCAGCAGGAAACTGCCAGGAAACAGAGGGGACCAGTGGGAGCGGTATCTGGGTACCCAGGGACACCATGGGCTGCAGGGAGACCAGGAGTGGATGGGGAGACCTCTCTCTACTCCACTGCTGCCACCACTACTGCTCTCAGGCTGATTGTGATGCAAAGGTAATGATCTGGGAGATGGGGGGTAATCCAGGGGTGAAAGAGCCTCTCAGGGGTAGAGGGGGGATCCAGGATCCAATGGGAGCAGCAGTTTGGGGGGAAGAGGGGGTGATCCAAGTGGTGAAGGGGGGCTGCCCCTCTGCCCCTTGCCCTTCCTGGCCTATACTGTGGCTAGAGAGCTGATGATCGGGGAAGGCATGGAGTAGACTTACAGGCCCTAGCCACATCACTTTTCACCAGCCCTCTAGCAGCATGTCAATATGTAACTGATCATTAGGTCTCTATTTAAATCAAGGAGGCAGACAGCTTATTTTGTGGGCAGATCATGGAACCAGCTGTCATTTTCATGGGCTTATCACAACACCCCCCCCCCCCCATGCCTTG
>NW_017729017.1:3319633-3327687 GCF_001723915.1 Gavialis gangeticus
GATTGGTTAAGAGGGCTGTCCGTCATATGGCCTTACCCCTCACCACTGATCGGCTGAGAGGGCTGTCTATCATGCAGCTCCACCACTCTCCATTGATTGGTGGAAAGGGGCATGGCTGTATGACAGGCAGCCTTCTCAGTCAGTCAGCAGCAAGGGTTGAGGGGCAGTAGTCATCTTGCCTGCTCCCCTTCAAGCTGGCAGCCCCTCTCCACCTCTTATCCACTGGCATGCCAGCATTTCATTTTAGTATGTTTTTCTTTTCTTTTTTCTGGAGGACTTTGCAGACATCGCTCAATTTAGGAATTTTCACAAAATCACAATTTGAGTAAGTTCTTATTGATCACTAGCATTTGCTAACTTTAACACAGGCTAACATTCTTTAGAATTAGCACCTGATAACTCTAATATATTATCTTACCCTTACTTACAGCTTTTCCAAATAATCAAATATTTGTAAATAGTTAAACGGATTTAATGAGATCTCAGATTGGTGGGAAGCTGGGTCCAGATGTTTATGTCTGGAATGAGAGGTATCTGCACTCTGAAGAAGTTGGAGAGCCACTGGGTTAAGTGAAATGAGTAGAGTGAAACCATAATGGGTTATTCTTCTCTAAGGGCCAAGCAAGTGTTATGGGAGCACTTTATTTCTTTGAATATCACTTCTGCACTGTTTCTTAAGTCTTCCATTTCTGATGTAGCTAATACCCCAAGCATGTTGTCTTCAAGGAAACTCATGGCTACTCAACCTGTTGAGAGAATCTCTTTCACTTCATAATTGTACCCCTTGAAGTTCTCAGTGACTCTGATCTATAGCCAATTCATCAAAATACTGCAGAAACATAGTAGGTCTTAAGCAATAAGGGACTGATTCAAAGGTTATTGGAGTTTTTCAATTGACATCAAAGGGCTGTGGATAAATCTCTAAAGGTCCTATTAAAGGCATGGATAGGGGCAAAAACCTGGACTTTCTTTTGCCTAGTGGCACAAGCTAATGTTGAATTACAAATTGTTTCAAGCAGTTTTCAACTTTTACCTTGTTTCAATGAAGATGAAATAAAATGAAAAGAGGAAAATGGAATGAAACTAATGTGAAATTAAAGTCAACTACTGCAGTCCTTGAAGGAATGTGGCTGAAGTGAGGATTAAGTAATTACTAGAACACATATACATTCTCACCTCTTGCCTTGGTTCTCTCTAAGACAGGAAATGCTATATATGGGCCAAATTCTGCCATCTCTAATTTGCTTTCTTCCTTGAATCATCTCATGTATTTCAATAGGATGTTTGCAAAGTAAAGTACTATTTTCCTTAATGGTAGCCAAACCCCTCTCTGAGCTATTGCTGTCTACACTACTTTAATCCATTCACACTCAGGCAATTAAAATATAGGCACCAGTAGTTTCAACCTTCTGATTACCAGAATCTTTCTTTTCTCTTGTTCCCTGGTGCTGTCTGCTGCTAGCATTCAGGCACAGCAGAAAAAGGAAAATGCAATGCAACACACAGGCCACCTCTATTTCTTCAGGCTCTTTCTTCCCTTAGGCTGAAAGCAGCTCATCTTTCTGGCAGTATATTTCATGAGATGACATGTTTGTAATCGATTAATTCTGCAGTAGAAGTACACCTATCATTCTTGGCAACATATGGCAACTAATCTGTCCTTAAGTGGTTAATTAGGCACTATTTGTATACTTGCATCGCATTTTGAATTAGAAACAGTTTCTTCAGGAAGTTGTTTGTTTTGGGTCTTTATCTCCCATTTCTTTATTTGGAAAGGCTCTGTTCTTTATTTACCATATTTTCTTCCTTATAACATGTACTCATAGGTGGAGGGAGAAAACATTATTTGTGGGGGCTGAGCGCGTATGTAAGCCTGTGGGGGGAAGGTGTAGTGGGGAGGGTAAAGGTCCATGGAGGGGTGTGATCAAGACTCCTGCAGTGAGGGAGGAGTCAGGCACAGGCAGTAGCAGGGGGTGGGGTGAGTGGGGTCCCAGCCAGGCTGGGTGGTGTGACAAATAGAAGCTTGGGAGGCATGTCCGCTGCCCAATTTGTGCGCAGGGTGGAGGCAGCTTCCGCTGCGCACTGGACTTTAAGCCCCACTGCCCCGAAAGCCACATGATGCCACGTGTGTCCCACTGCTGGGTGGGCAAAAGGTGTGGTGCTGCCCAGCGGCAGCAGGCATGTAGCATTGTGCAGCTCTCAGGGCCACTGCAGCAGGGAGCAAAGTGCAGTGTGCAGCGGCAGTCACCTACATCCTGCACACAGACAGGGTGGCACGTACCCCCCAGGCCTCCACTTGTCCCACCACCCAGCCTGGCCAGGCCCCCAGTCACCGCACTCCCTGCTTCTGCCTGTGCCCTGCTCCCTTCCTCACTGTGGGGGCCTCAATCTGTGCCCCCATGGCAATGAGGGAGGGAGTGGGGCTTGGGATCAAGATCCCCACAGGCAGGAGGGAGTGGGGCAGGGGCGGGCGTGAATCATTCACCCCTGCCCTTGGCCCACTCCCTCCTGCACTTTGGGGATTGTACCATGACCTGGCCAGGCCAAGTCATGGGACAATTGGAGCCCAGCGGCTTCTGCAGGGGTATGGGGTCCCCACCGCTGTGTGCACTATGGGGGCACCAAGGTGGGGGCATGTGCCGCACCCCCCAATCTGTGCATGTGGCAAGGGCAGGCTGCTGCTGCAGGCTGGGCTCTGCTCCCTGCCTCCACACTTCTCTGCTGCTGCTTGGAAAGAGGTGCAATGCCATGTGCGGTGAATGGGGCCTCAGCTGGGCCAGGTTGTGGAACAATTCCCACAGTGCAGGAAAGAGTGGGACAGGGGCAGGGGTGAATGATTCGACCCTGCCCCACTCCTTACTGCACTGTGATGGTCTTAATCTGCCCCCACCCCAAGCCCTGTCACAAAGAAAGTAAATTGAAACTTACCTGCTATGCTGGGCAGCCACAAACCAAGACTGCAATCCTGGCTGTCCAGGGTATCTGTGTGTGTGCACCCCTCCCCCGCTGCTGCAGCAGCTTACGGCCAGGCTTCCCTGTGGCTATACCTGCTGCCTTGCATTTGGGGGGGGCTAAGCCCTGGTCGGCCACGTCTTCCACTGCCCACACATGCCCTTAAATATAACACGTAACCCAGGTGGTACACAGAAGGTACCCCCTCTCCAACTGAAGGGGTTCAGCAGGTGTGTGTACACTGTGGCGAGTGTGGCTGCCTAGCTGCAGGCCAGCTCACCTCCTTTTCCTATAGAGCTGTTTAGGGACCAAGAACACCCAGTAATATTTAACTATTTACAGGTTAAATATACAACATGATATGAAACTTACAACCATGAAATTACTTACATATTATTCATTTAGACACACACACATGCACATACACACACACACTCACATATGTTATTTACAGATATAGGTTTACATAGGCAATAACCCTTTGTTTTTTAACCCCAAACTCAAGTACAGGCTTAACCCTTTATGGATTCCCAATTAGTCTGAAGCCTTGCATCCTCAACAGGGCCCTCCCAGCAGCAGACAAAGGAGCACTTGATAAAGCATGGATTACTACACGAATCAATGACAGAAATATCTGGCAGTGATAGGATGATAATTAAACATACTCTATAAGGTTACACCAAATGAAAAAGATATATATACAGATAACACATACAATGAGTTCAGATATAAAAACAGCTTACAGTCCTTTACCATACAACAATAAGAATGCAGGGTTATAACAGGAATCCCAACAGCGTAAGGAACCAGACCACCACAATGGATCAGCAGCTGTGCCCAAAGAAGAAATAGCAACCCAAGAAAAGATCCCATTACCTAATAAAACATCATTACTCTCCCATTTCACTCAACTAGGAGGGGCCCATAACCATGGCACCACCCTTAACAAACAGGGGCCCTAGACTCCTCTCTGTGCCTGAGGGCAAATCATTCCCTTTCATAGTTTCATAGTTAGTAGGGTCGGAAGGGACCTGAGCAGATCATCAAGTCCAACCCCCTGCCATGACAGGAAAGAGTACTGGGGTCAAACGACCCCAGCAAGGTGTTCATCTGGCCTCCTCTTAAAGACCCCCAGGGTAGGAGCGAGCACCACTTCCCTTAGAAGTTGGTTCCAGATCCTAGCCACCCTGACTGTGAAGTAGCGCCTCCTGGTATCTAGCCTGAATCTACTCTCCATCAACTTATGGCCATTATTCCTTGTTACTCCCAGTAGTGCTCAGGGGAACAGGGCTGCTGGTCCCCCTTGGTCAGTTTATAGATGGCCACCAGATCCCCTCTCAACCTTTTCTTCTGGAGGCTGAACAGGTTCAGGTCCCATAGCCTCCCCTCATAGGGCCTGCCTTGCTGCCCCCTGATCATATGAGCAGCCCTCCTCTGGACCCTCTTGATGCTGTCCACATCCCTCCTGAAGTGCAGCACCCAGAACTGGATGCAGTACTCCAACTGCAGCCTGACCAATGTCACTTAGAGGAGGAGAATCACCTCCTTGGACCTGCTCAAGATGCATCTATGGATGCATAACAAGGTGCGATTAGCCTTCCTGACCATGTCCCCACATTGTTGACCCATAGTCATTTTGGCATCAATAATGACTCCAAGATTCTTTTCTGCCTCTGCACTGATGAGAAGGGAGTTCCCCAGCCTGTAGGTGTGCTGCTGGTTCTTCCTTCCCAGGTGCAATACCTTGCACTTGTCTGTATTGAAACCCATCCTGTTGTCATCTGCCCACCCCTGTAGCCTGTCCAGATCTAATTGCAGCCTGTGCCTCTCCTCTAGTGTGCCCAGTTCTCCCCACATCGTAGTGTCATCTGCAAATTTGAACAAGGTGCTTTTCACCCCCTCGTCCAAGTTGCTGATGAAGATGTTGAACAGCGTGGCCCAAGGACCAAGCCCTGGGGGTCCCCACTGCCCACATCCCTCCAGGTCGAAAATGACCCAATCACCACCACTCTTTGAGTGCAGCCCTCCAGCCAATTGGCGATCCATCTGACTGTGTAGCCATCGACACTACAATCTCCTAATTTTTTAACAAGAATGGGGTGAGAAACAGTGTCGAAGGCCTTCCTAAAGTCCAAAAAGACTACGTCCACTGAGACACTTGCGTCCAAGGATTTTGTGACCTGGTCATAGAAGGCCACCAGGTTGGTCTAACAGGACCTGCCTCTAATGAACCCATCTTGGTTGCCCCTAAGCATACACTCCCCTGCTTGCCTCTCGCAGATGTGCACCTGGACAATTTTCTCAAAGAGCTTCCCCAGGACTGGGGTAAGACTAACAGGCCTGTAATTTCCTGGGTCCTCCTTCCTCCTTTTTTGGAAAATGGGGACCCCATTAGCCCTTTTCTAGTCCTCTGGCACCTTGCGAGAGCACCATGAGTGCTCGTAAAACTGTGTCAGGGGTCCCTCAATGACCTCTGCTAATTCCCTCAGCACTCTGGAGTGGAGATCATCAGGACCTGCTGATTTGAACACATCTAGTCCCACCAGAAGTTCCCTGACTAGGTCCCCACTGACCCTGGGCCTGGCAGTGCCTCCCCTGGGTCCATCGGGGATCCCAGTTGTGTGTGTGTGGGGGGGGCAGGATGACCTGGTCTCTGCTCAGAAAAATGGAGGCATAGAAATTGTTAAAGAGGTTAGCTTTGTTGGAGCAAAGAAATTGTTAAAGGGATTATCTCTCCTCAGGGGCTTCCTCTTAATCACCCACAGTGAGGAAGGCCCCTCCTCCCTTATTGGAATCCCCTCTCCCTGGCCCCTCCTCCCTTATTGGAATCCCCTCTCACGACTTCCAACATCCTCCCTCACAGGGCAGGGTTGGCCTCTCCGGTTGCTGCTTGCAGCAGGAAGGCCTGAGCTGCCTTGTGCAGCCACCAGGGCCTATCAGTCCGCTGTCAACCCCCCATGAACTGCCCTGTGCACTGAGATTCATGTTGCCTTGAGCAGCCATGGCATTGTGTCAACTCTATGGCCCTGTGCACCAATCCATGCACCAATGACCTACCTCCTGCCTTGTGCTGGTTTGGGGGCTCAAGCTAACAGTCCAGGGCTTCTGGTGAACCCACCAGCCAGCCTGCCACCACACATCCCATTCTCAGAAGGCCTCAAGAAGGAAAATATATCTTACCCTAGAGTATGGGTAAGTATGTGAAGTTTGGGAACTCTGGGTCTGAAGAACTACATCTGGAGGGAAGAGGGTAGTATGCCTGGGTTGGGAGGCTGAGGCATGTGTGCCAGGGCTGAAAGATTGGAAGTCTGGAGCCTCTCAATGGCTTAGGACATTTCCCAGGTAGTGAAAGACCACTACAGTTTAACTCTACATGTTGCTATTTTTATAATAATTACTGTGTGTGTGTGTGTTTTAAAGAAAAGCCTGACCACAAGCTAGCCTACCTCTAGCCTGCCAAACAGTGTGCCTCTCCCTGATCTAGATCCCCTTTTGCTTGCCTACCCCTACAAATTTCCCTCCCTTGGTTGCCAGCTTCAAGAGGAAACCTAGAAAACATTTTGGTTAATGTCTAGCCTATAGCTAGCTGGTTAGAGCATTTTCCTCGGAAGTGTGTATGTATTCAAAACCCCTTTGGGTGAGGGGAGCCTAGAACCTGAATCTCCCATTCACCATGCAAGTGCAGTAACCATTAGGCTAATTGGCAGAAAGAGCCAATTGCCATCCTCCATCAGTGTCAAACAGTTGTTGGGCATGGTTTTTCTCCAACTAAAGTTTCAGGGACTTGCAGACTTACATGCATACCTGGCTGATGTTGTTCTGCTGAGGTGCCTATATGGTTATGGTGCAGCTTCTGAACATGCTTAGAAGGAAGCACAGAGTAAGCATAGATTGACAAGAACAAATGGAATCTGAACTCTGAACAAGGTGGCTATGTGAGTGCCATGTAGGCTTTAGAAGGCAAAATTGAATTTGGCCCTTAAGCTCTCTGTGCCCCGGTTCCCTTGCTGTAAAATGGGTTTAATTCTTCTCTGTCTTGTAGGGTTTTGTATGAGTTAACCAAGGGGTGGTCAAAATGATGGAACCAGCTGGCAGCCAGACTCCATTTCCCAGCAGACCCTGCCCATGTCGCTGACGCTGGTTTCCATGGAGGCGTCAGCAGGAGCAGCACCGTGACAGCTGGGGGCTGGGGTTTCCATGAAGACCAGCCCCAGAAGCACTGACAGGGCACATGACTGGGCAAGGAGCTGCTCTGTGGCTAGGGCTGGGATCTTGTAGTGGTAACAGCATGGTCCAGAGCTGGGGCAGAGCCATGATCTGCGATGTGCGGGCAGAAAATCACAGGCCCTGTGCGGGCAGGGTCTTCTGGGAAATGGCGTCCACCATGGGCCGAATCCAGTCTGTGGAGTGGACTTTGCCTGACTCAGGGTTAACCCATTAATATGTTTTAGTCACCTAGCTGCTATAGTTTTAGGGAACACTTCAGTATTTGCATGTAGAGATATGTGACAAAGGAATGTATATTTTATAAAGTTGTATGTATAATATATTCAGCACTAGGGATCAAAGTTACGAGGTTGAACAAAAACTAAAATCCAACATAAGATCATTGAAAATATAATAATAATTCCTACCTTTGGAGTTGTTATTCAAAATCCACATCCAGATTCAAATTTTTACTGCCAGCCACTTTTTTATAATAGCATAGAACCCTAAACCCAAACATTCCTGAATTTTGGGTTATTCACAATCCAGATCTAGAGTCTATGGCATGAATTGACCTCTGAACACTGAATCCTAGTTCGAATGTGACTAGAACACACAAGTGAAAATTACGTAGTTGATCTCAAGGAGCAGCTAATAAATACCTATTCATAATAATCAATTTAACCTGAATGGACATCTCTGCTCTGTGTATTAAGGTAATACAGAGATGTTGTAGGTCATGGGCGACTGTTGCCTCCTGAGTTGGAAGGGCACTTGGTCCCACAATGGCCAGTCAGGGACCGGGTGCGGAGTGGGTCCTCCCACAGCCAATTGGATGCTGGCACTTCCGGAACGGCATGATCGACCATGGGGGAACCCTCCCCCCCCCCCCCCCC
>NW_017729017.1:3327720-3328920 GCF_001723915.1 Gavialis gangeticus
CCCCCCCCCCCCCCCCCCCCCACACACACTGGTCAGCAAGATTGGCTGCAGGGGGACTGTGCGGATCACTTCTCCTAGTGCCCCCACACCCCAGCTGTTGGTCTCAGGGCTGCACCACTGCTCTCAAGGATTGCATGTGCATCCCCATGTACCTCCTATGCGTTCCCACTGTTGCAGGTTCAGAAAGAGGTGCACTGATAGAACTAATCAAGAAAAACTTGTTCAGCAATGCCTTACATCATACATATAGCCAGCAGTACTATCAATTTCTAACTTTTATGAGTACCAATTCACTCAATTTAATACTTAAAAGATTTCAATGCTTAGCAACCTTTTAAAAATTATGATCATTTGTACTATAGTATTATCTATCTATTATTATCTACATGTGTTCTAACTCTTTTAGCTCTCAGTAATTATGAGCTTATTGCTCACAGAGCTGATTATGGAACCAAGGCACAGTCTGAAACCATTTCACAGAGGCAGAAACCATTGTATCCACTGATTAAAAGTGGAAAACTCTTTAAAAAAACAAAACAAAATATAGAGTCTGCAAAGACGGGGAAACAGCCTGTTGCTATAGGAATTACCATACCAGTGGTCTAATTATTATTGAAATATCAATAATAAACTGAGATCAATATTATTATGCTGTATCAATATTATAATCTCCAATTATAATTGAAATAACTTGCTATAATTGAAATCTTGCTGAGACACAATAAGATTAAATGACATGACCATAACATGACCATGGCCACACAGGGGTTATGGTATAAATAGCATGTGGGCCCCAACCCTAATGTCTTTACAACAACACCACCCTCCAACCTTCATTAGTTTCTAGTCCAGTACTGTGTCTCTGATAATGGCTAGTATCTAATAGGGCTGTATGAATCTTCAGGTGCTGATTCAATTCGGAGGAGATTTGGCCTGATTTGGAGGCCAAATCTCCAAATCTGAATTGAATCAGGAGACTAATAAAAAGGTCAAAATTGATTCAAAGCTCTCCAAATCCATTCAGAAAAGATTTGGAGAACATCGGCGATTAGGACAATCCCTGCTGGCTGCCACAGGGAACTGGACCTGGACTCCATGCTGGTAAGTAGGGGGCAGGAGCAGGAGCAGGGGGTTGGAGGAGGGGAGAAGGGACCAATGGGAGGAGCCCTGCCAGGTCCCATCCCCTGCCTGCTCCCCCAG
>NW_017729017.1:3333920-3334337 GCF_001723915.1 Gavialis gangeticus
TGTCCCACCCACTGCTATGTGTCTCCGAGCAGTACCAGGCCTTGCTATTCTGCTCCCTGCACCTGTGCTCAGGCCCCAGCAATCCCCCCTGACCCCGGCCTGCTCTCTCAGCACCCCCTCCCCACCCATAGCTGCCTCACCCGCTCCCAGCTCTCGGCTCTTAAAACAAAAAACCCTGCAATCACCAGCTTCTGCAGCAGCCTTCAGGGCCTCTAGAGGCTTGTGGAAGAGCCTCCCAAGCAGTGCAGGGCAGTGTGGGGCAGCAGGGATTGCCCCCCACCCCCCGGCCTGGCAGGAGCTGGTGAGTGCAGGGCTTTTTTTTTTTTAAGTGCTGATGCTGGGGCTGGGCGTGGCAGCCATTGGTGTGGCTGGGAGAGCAGGTGGGGGATGGGGCCCTGCACTCACCAGCTGCTGCAG
>NW_017729017.1:3335629-3336087 GCF_001723915.1 Gavialis gangeticus
AATTTTAGTGACCAATCAGATCCTATCCTGCAAAGAAATTTCTAGTCAGATTATGTCATGCTGCAGAAAGACTGAGCATGCGCCTGGTCAGGTTTTGTGGGCAACTGAGCATGTGCGAAGCTGAAAAGTAGGTCACGGATGACTGACAGGCCCAGGGGTCGAGCAGAGGGCATGCAGCCTAGGCTTGTCTGCACATGTCAGGATCGACTCTCCTGTATTGGCAGCACCCAAATCTAATAATTTTCATTGACAGTGGGCAGTGGGGATTGCGCCCCCCCCTTCTTGGCAGCAGTCGGTGAGTCCCAGGCTTTTTTTTTTTTTTAAAGAGCTAGGAGATGGGGCCAGGTGGGGCAGCCATTGATGGAGTTGGGAGAGCGGCCAAGTGGTGGAGCCTGTTGAATTCGGAGATTCAGCCGATTCAGTGGCGGCCAAAGCTCTGAATCTGATTCAGCCTAATT
>NW_017729017.1:3342126-3349118 GCF_001723915.1 Gavialis gangeticus
TTTTTTTTTTTTTTAAAGAGCTAGGAGATGGGGCCAGGTGGGGCAGCCATTGATGGAGTTGGGAGAGCGGCCAAGTGGTGGAGCCTGTTGAATTCGGAGATTCAGCCGATTCAGTGGCGGCCAAAGCTCTGAATCTGATTCAGCCTAATTGATTCAGGACAGTGATTTGAATCACTGAATCGAATCACTGTCCCCCGAATCAGCCAAATCCGAATCCGAAGCAAATACTAGCCACTTCGCGCAGGCCTAGTATCTAATACTTCCCAGGAAGATCAAAAACTCCAATAAAGGTCCAATAAAAAGTGATTCATCAAGGTTTCCTTCTAATAGAATTATAAAAATTAAAGAGAAGGGGCTGTGAAGACACTTCACTCTGTTGAGCCTGTAAATTTCTGACATATTCTGTTCCTTACAGCAGAAATGGAGAATTCCAGTGTTCCTGTTGCAGGTTTGCTGTCCGAGATGGTCTAAAGACCCAAAGCTACGTGTTGTTCTTTCAGCCCCAAATTTGGAAACTACTTGTAAGTCTGTGACAAACGACTAACCTGCCTGCAATTTTTCATACTTGCCTCTGTTTTGTTGCGCTTTGGTACGATTACCGCATATTCTATCTCTCAGCATCTTGTAAGTGATATATCAAGCTTTTTGAGCGTGATGTTACCTCCTGAATTTTATGAGCTAAGTCCAGTCCTCAGTTACTTTCCTACAACTTCCAATGAAATCAATTAGAAGTGTGTGTGGGATGCTTTTGTCCCAATAAATGTATAGATGGAGGGAAAAAGCTGGACTTTCTCTCATAATTACTGGCACAAGCTATGTTGTATTATAAAATTGATCTGGACATTCTTCAACTATTGCCTTTTTATAGTGTTGTTTTAAGCTTAATGCTCTTTCCTTTAAAACCAGCTGGAATGTATTAACAAGAGTCCACAGGAAAATAGCACTGTGATAGGTCTGGTTTGCTTAATCTGTCTTTGAATGCCACAGGAAGCAACAATTCCTTTCTCTGCCAGGATCCTCCAATAACCCATCTAATTTTGGTTTCTTTCCCATCAGGTTCATTTTGCTGTAGTTGTAAAATTGTTTCTTGCCTGTGTACCAGCCTTTTAGATTTTCTAAGAATTCTGCCACTGTGAAAAATGTTGTTCTCAGAACTAATGCAGACTACAAATACATTCCCTCTCCATCACACACACAGACACACACACACACACACACACACACACACACCTCTTATCTGCTTTCTTTTCATTTTACTTTCTACAGGGCTGCAAAATGTTACACATGAAGCATACTTCTCATGAACTCTCATTATTCCCATCTTTCCCATGATCAGTCTTGCAACCTGATCATGAGTTTTATGGTATTGCCAGATTTTTTAATTAAAGCCCCAGCTCCTGGAGGCAAGCGATTAAGTGAACTTCTCACTCTCATAACAAAAAAATGAAAATTAAAATCCCAGCCAAAATATGCCTCAAAAGCTCAGAACACAGAAAGCAAATTTAAAAAAAAAAGTCTAAAATATATTATTTTAAAATCTGTTATTTTAAAAACAGGCTTGTGAGTTTGGGAGGCCTGATTCCACAACTTAGGCCACATATCACAGAAGAAAGCAAGAAGGACTTGCAATTGCATCCCAGATCTCCACAGGTCACTGTGTTCTCTGCTGAGCCAACAGCTGAGTGACTTCTGTCTTGCTACTGCCCCTGCTGGGTCTCACTTTGGAAAAGACAGAACAACAGCAGTAGAAAGTGAGAGCAGCATAGCCTTACCAACCAAGCAATGAGCCCACCCTCCATCCCTAGACACTCTTCCACTCAGTCTGCCAACCAATTCTCCAGCTCCCCCCAACATACTGCCACATTTTCTCCGCCATCCCTCATAACCAAGATTGTCCCACGGTACCCACCTAGAAACCTTTTCAAACCTAGCTACTCTCCAGCTTTCCCAGCCACAAAGCTGGTCCCTATCTTTCACCTTCCCACCCAGACAGCCCCATCAATCTCTCTCTCTTAACTACTACCCAACCTCCCTTGCCCATTCTGCAGATCTCAACAACCACCATTTTGTGTGGAGAAAACCCAGCAAAGCTACTTGTCATACCTTCCCCTCCTCAGGACCCACATACTACCAAGAAATTCCTCAGCAATTATACACTAGCCACAGCCACCAAATGTTGTTCTCTCATTGTCCTATCCAAACCACTGGTTAGGGCAAGGTTCATTATGCTTAAATCAAGGTCTACAAATCATACACTTATTTGCAAATGCAAATTATTGAATGACCTAAAATGCATGTTTGCAAATAATTTTCATAAATGTCACAGAAAGAATTGCACAAAATTTTGTGTCTACTTTCTTAATGTTCTTTTCCTTTATTTAAAATGAAACTGTTATACATACAATACTTATCTTACCCCTGTTACATAGTACATAGTTACATAGTATTTGAATACCTCACAGTCTAATATATTTAGCCTCACAACGCCCCTGTGAAGTAGGGCAATGCCATAGTCTTTTATCCTTATTTTATGGAGGGCAGTTGAAAAACTTACAAGTTAAATGACCTGACATTGGGTACAAAGGACATGTGTGTTACAGAGCTGGAACCTAAACATGGGCTTCCCAATTCACAGGCTAATAACTGAACCTTTCTTTCATTTTCATTCAACATAAGAGTTTATGGTTACTTGCTAGGTATAGGAAAGCACCACATACTGAATGACTTTCACAAGATGTGATGGTTTTATATGGATAAACAGCTAAAATTTACCCAAAGTATCCGAGCTATTGTCTATATTTGCAAGATTGTGCAGGAAATCACAAAGAATATATATACTCTTATATAATGAAATGTCCTATAGTTTTGCTCTTGGTTAAGTAACAAATATTGTAACTTTCTTTTGAGACTTGAGTTCTGGATCTGTAGTGTAGATGTTTGCAGTAAAAAATAGCAAATAAGGTTAAAAAACAAGTTGAACAAAAAAACTTGGAATCTTGCAAAAATCTTATTCTGATGTACAGGAAGGTTCCTCTGCATCTCAGGCAGAGGCATGTCTTTTTTTTGTCAGCTTCCCTATAGTCATTTCTCAGTATTTCAAAATCTTGTGTTTCGTCCATTATCTCTTCAAATGATGTAATCTCCAGTTCAAATTTTTATTCCCCCTTTTCCCCCCTGTTTTTTTTTTGTTCTGAAAATTTCGAGTTCCTCCGAAGGCATAGCTAAAGCTAGAGATACTGTCTCCCACACAGTTCATTATTTAGTTGATCGCTGTGGAAAGGGAGGCCAGAGCAGTTTGCCTCCTCATGAACATGGATAACCATGAGAGAAACTTGTTTAATTTAAAGGCAAGCACAATGGGCTCAATCCCAACACCTCCAACTGCCAGAGCACATCTGTCAGCCGTCAGGTATTAGGATCCCATTGTACTGCTCAGACTATATGGCCTACTCAAGTGTATGTGATTTTAGTGCCTACCTAGAAACTGGCTTCCAAGGGATATAAGCCTCAATAGCAATGGAGCTAATGGAGATGTACTTTGAGCTCAAGTGGCCTGGAGCTATCATATTTGGAACAAGTAATCCCAATTTTTGTCCCCACTCACAGCTGTGAAACCCTATGTAACTGGAATCTTTACAATTATTAATCCCATCCCTCATAGAGGACTGACATTCTTTAAACTCATATTTACCATTGGCTCCTTGCAGACTTGCTGTAACCATTTCATTTTTTAATTTTCTAAATTATTTACTATCAGAAATGCCGAGTCATGGGGAACTGAGGTTATACAGAGTGGTATTTATGCCAAGAAAATTGATCCCACATAATTTAAAACCTTTCTGCACTGCTTTTTACCTCATTTCTCTTATTTCAGATCTTTGTCCCACAACTGGGCTTTGGCAGGTTGAGTGCCGTGTATCTGTCAAAAAATTAAAGCTGACTCATCGCTCATTTTTAGGCTTTCTTGACCTTGCTATACTCCTTATTTTATTAGTACAGCTCCTCAAAACTTCTGACAAAGTGATATATTTCCCCTCAATGCCCTTCTTCATTTAATCTAGCAGTACTTCAAATGTCTTTTTCAAGTTGTAGCAACCTCTTGGCTTTTTTTTGCTGGCTGACACTCAAATTCCCTGTCTTGCTTGAGCCTCTTGTCTTTCTGTTTCATCCTTATGTCACTCTAGTGCTCAAATAGCCCATTATTATGTTAATCCTGTCTGACTGTTTCCTCAGCATGGTAGCTGGGCCACTTCCAAAATCCTCCCTATAACTCTTCCTCATGCCTGCAATACTGTGGCAAACTAGAGTTATTTCAGAGCTTTATCTGTTAGTGTACAGTATCCCATATCTGGGTGTGTCGACACGTGCATTTGATGCAGGACCAGTTTACCTGTGAGTAAACTACTCATGAGTAAGCGCGTCCAGGTAGGCATCTACATGTGTAGGGACTTGGCAGTGGATTTGCTGCTAATGGCCGGAAACTGTTCCTATTTCTTGGGGCCCTGCAATGGGCCCCCACTGCCACCATGGGGAACTGGAGGCTCTGGCCGTAGCTGTCTGTGGCTGGAGACCACATTGAAAAGGCAGCCCCACTCCCTGCTCCCTGACTAGCTGTGTTTCTGGCCAGGAGCAGCGTGCAGAGCATGGGGGCAGCATGCAGCAGCTCTCTCACTGCAATCTCTGCCTCCCCATGCCATGGCTGCTCCAGCCCCTGCTGCTGGGAGTGATACCCAGTGCCCCAGGCTCCTGCCACTACACTGGCTGTCAGCTGACCAATGACTCTATGGGCTCTGTGGGCTCCCCCTCATACAGTGACCACCTGGCCAACCCCCATGTGCTATCCCAGGGCCACTGCTGTCACCGTGCAGCTGCCATCTGGATTCTATCCTGCTGGCCAGACCCTGGCAGGGAAGCCAGTGGCAGGTTCAGGGATGCCACTGTCAGAGCTGACCATGCCTTCTTGGGCCTCCAGCCCCACTGCATTTGGACCCAGTGGGCCAGCCAGGGTTGGTGGCTGCACATTGTCCAGCACACCGGGGACAGTGGCTGGAGGTGTTCTGCATGACCCAGGCCACCTTCCTCGAGCTCCTGGAGTAGCTCCACCCACACCTGGAGCAGCAGGCCATGACTATGTGTAAACCCCTCCAGATGGACACCTACCTGGCCATTGCCCTGCTCAAGCTGCCCACTCCCACAAACCTCTGCTATATGAGCCACCTCTTTGGTGTGGGCAAGGCCACCATGGGGGAGGCTGTCTTGGAGGTGTGTGGCACCCTCTGAAATGTGCTGGGGCTCACCATGCTCCATGTGCATGACCCCTGGAGGTAGTGGCAAGGCTTCACACCCTGGGAGTTCCCCAGTGCATTGGGACCCTGGACAGAATGCACATCCCCGTTACCTGCCTGCCCCGTGGTGACCTCCCCTATTACAGCCAGAGGGGCTTTCATTCTGTTGTGCTCCAGGTCATTGTTGACCACCACGGTGCCTTCACCAATGTGAACAGTGGCTGAACAGACAGTGCCCATGTCCCGGGACCCGCGGAAGACAGGAAAACTTACTGGGAGGGCAGGACACCGTGCGGAAGAGAGAGCCCGTGCGGCTCGTTAGCCGCGTCTATGTACAGCTGCAGCCGGCAGCTGATGGTGACGTCAGACGCTGGCCGGGAGATTTAAAAATGGCAGCTGCCGCTCCGGCGGCGGCGGAGAGAGAGAGGAAGGAACGGCGGGCAAGGCGGTCCCCGTTGTTAACCCAGCTAGACAGGAGCGGCGGAGCCGAAGAGTGGGAGTGTCCAGTGGCCGGGAGAAGAGGCGGGATAGCAGGATCCCACAGGGGATCAAGAGCACCCGGGAAGATCCCGAGCGGCATGAAGTAAGTGCTGTGGCAGGGGGCACGGGAAGTGCCGAAGAGGAGGGTGAGGCCGAAGACACACCGGCCTGGAGAGAGAGTGCGGGGCGGGATCGCCGCCAAGAATAGAAAGTGTCGATGGAGGAGTAAAGGGGACAGCACTGTAACCCCAGCCAAGGGATGTCACTCCAGGGCGATATCATAAGGGCGCGGGCGGTAGGCCAGGGAGGTACTCCCGAAAGGGGAATCACTGGGAGGAAGCACATAGCTGAGGGTTCAGGTGACGAACTGGTGGTGGGAAGTATCCCAAGCCATAGAGCTGGGAGACCTACGCAGGTGAGGAAGGAGTCTGTGGGCACTGCGCTTAGTCAGTGCAGGGAGGTGAAGACCACAGGTGGCGTGAGGCCGGGGTGTAGGGGTGGCTGGAGCCCCGTGTGTAACTGACAAGGCCAACCCGGGACACCGAGGGACCAATGAGCTGGCCCCGCCCACTGGGATAACAGCAAAGTCGTGGCAGGAGAGAAGCGGGGTTGGTGCAGCGGGGAAGACAACTCAACTGCAGTAACACCAACGCTCGGTGCAGAGGGTAGTCACCTGAAAGGGGAGCTACACTACGAGTTGGGTTTGACGAAGGCCCGTCGGGGACAGCCCATGATGCCTGCATCTTCTGGAACTCTGCCCTGCCAGCTCTGGTGCAGTATGAGCACTTCATGCCAGGGGTGCTGGACCTCCAGCTGGGCACCATGGTAGTCCCTCCCCACCTCATCAAGGACCCCACATACCCACTCCTCTCCTTGCTCATGTGGCCCTACACTGATCAGCCTTTAGGTATCTTAAGGGACACTGGTGCACCCTCCCCACCCACCTCAAATTCACCAAGGACAACCTCCATGGGTTATCATCACAGCCTGCATACTGTTTCACAATGCCTGGGCAAAGGAGATGCTGAGGGTAAAGGACACCTGGCACAGGAGCACCGGATGTAGTGTCAGCAACAGCAGTGGGCCCCACCTGCTGAGGCCCCAGCTGAACCACACACCGGCCAGTGGAGAAGAAGGCAGCAGGTGCAAGAAGTGCTGGCCAACTACCTTCTCCAGCACTCCCCACTGCAGCCTGCCTGAACAGCTGCCCACGCCCCTCCTCCCCAC
>NW_017729017.1:3349628-3373926 GCF_001723915.1 Gavialis gangeticus
CATCCCCACTGCACTGCCCCCCCCCCGGCACCATGTTCACTGCAGACAGTTCTCAGAAAAACACCTTATTGCCCTCACAACAAACAGACCCCCCTTCCCACCTCCCTTCTCCACAACAGAGCCTGTCCCCACTCCCTCCCCAACAACAGCATCCCTCCACCCACCAACATCCTCTTCCCTGTGCAAACTATTTGCAATGCAGTTTGTGTGAGTGCCTTCCTGGGGTGGGGGGATGTGGGGTGGGGGCACCTATGAGGCAGAACCAGGGGCAGGCAGTCAGCACCCCAGCCTCTGGCCATGCCCCTATGGGTGTGCCCACTGTGGCAAGGCTAGCGGGTGAGGGGGCTCGCCCAGGAGATTTGGTGGCCACTGGTCCCCTAGTGCAAGTGGCTCCACCTCTGGCAATTGGTGGTCAGGGACTAGGCAGTGAGCGACATGAAGGCAACCACCAAGGCCAGGACAGTGTCCAGCTCCCATCAGTTGTCCTCTATGGCCTGCACTGCCCTGGCCATGATCACACTTTGCTCCCATGGGGCCTCCATGTGCTCATGCTCCAGGCCAAGGGTTGCACCGTGAACTCCTGGTCTGTCTGGTCCTGCACCTCCTCCCACCAGTCCCACACATCCTCTTGCGCTGCAATCTGCTCCTGGTTGGTATCTACACAAGTGTTACTGTGCAGTAAATACTCACAAGTATATTTGCTACTTGTATTACAGCTGGCAAACTTACTTTTAAGTAACGTAGTTTACTGAGCGGTAAGCATGTGTACCTGTAGACACACACACTCACTGTGCAGTAAACTACACTACTGTACAGTAAAGCATCTCCTGTAGACACACCATCTATGTATGTATTCCATATTACAGTTTTCCCTAGCTAAAGTGTTATTTAGCATCCATTCTGGGACTTACATTACCTCATATTAGCCATTTGTCCTCTAGGGTATTGGTAGGTACAATGAGTGTCTGCTCAGCCTGTAGCTTTTCTGCCAAATGTAATTATTTCACACTTTCATGTTCCATGTCTCTGCTTCCAATATTACAATGGTATCACCCCTTCACAGACTCTGCTCTGAAGAAGTCACCCAAACCATGTTGTTGGGTTTTTTTGTTTGCTTGTTTTCTGCATGTTCTAGTTTCTGTATATATAATCATGTATCTGGCACATACCAGACTTCTTTGGCTCCAGAATGGCATGAAGGCAACAGGAACTGATAATCTATGTGGGGGATAGCTTCAGAGTCAATTATTATGGGCTAAAATTATCTGAAAGGCAAAAAAACCCCTGTCCTGTTCTCAGGTGCTTTGCTACCTCATACAAATCCAGCAGTTTCCACCATGACAACAAGGAAGTCCAAAGGTGAGACATATAAAATGCTTTTATCTCATCTGTCCACATCTACTGCTTCAAGAGGCACTTTTCAGCTCAGTGTTTTCCCCCTTGCCATCATGTATAAGGCACTCTCTTTGAAACGTCAAAATCATTATTTTAGCAGATTTCCTTTGTTTAGGGGGGTATTGAAACTAAATCAGGTAGGTCTTGTTTGTGGTAACTGGCTATGGGCCAGTTCTTATAGTTTCACACAGAGTTAGGGGGCTTGGGTGGGGGGAAAGGACAACCTTTTTGTTAGCCCCATGTCCTCCCCAAGTACCACTCCAATCCCCATGCTCTGCCTTCTTCTCCTTACTCTGTGTTTCCTGCTTGAAGTTCTTTTTTGCTTTCTGTTTCCTGTGCCGGGTCCCCTGTCTCATCTCCTGCTCTGATTTCTGACTCCTGCCCTACCTGCTACTTTGCTCCCTGTCTCCTCCCTAATCTGACACATGCCAGATACACAAGCTATCTGTGTCACTTGTGGCACTCATACCGCAGGCTGGCCACCCGTGATCTAGAGGTTCAAATGCTGTAATTTTAATCCAGTTTGTTTCCTAGTAGTTACAATACTGGACTAAATATTGTACAAGCCTAAAAAGGATACTAAAAACTCCCTATGAAGAGCCTATATACTAAAAAACAAGACAGAGAGTGCATCTGCACAAGATGCTACAACAATGTATATCGTCACTATGGTGTCATAGCATCGTCAAGCATGACTCATGCCGCTGCTGCTACTGTGCAGTATCGCTACTGAACAGTAGCTCATTGCTACTGCACAATAGGGTCAGAAATGACCCATATGGTGCCAGGACTGTGCAGTAGTGGTGGTTACTGCGCAGTCATTTAGTACTTGCTGTTTTGTGCAGTTGAGCACACATGTAGATGCGCCCAGAGAGATGAAGGATGAGGCCTATCCTTTATCCTATCCCTATTCTATCCCTATAAACCTATCTCTGTAGGTTTATAGGGATTAACCTATAAATAAAATGATGACAGAGATGACTGGACCCATCATGGTACTAAATAACATGATGATGTTTCTTTAAACACCTATAGACTCCTAGGACCCCTCCCTCTTGTCAGTTACATTTCTGGCAGGCAGCAAGTGAGGAATGGGTTTCCTGGAGGACATGAATACTTTCTGCATGGCTGTCTGTAGGATTCAGACTTTCAGCTGGTGTCACCTCACCCCAGTTGCACCTTGCTGGAAATAGTTTTGTCTTCTGAATCTGGAGACCCATTCTCTTTCCCCATTTGCTTTCTTCCCCAGATTGAGGGGAACATGCATCAGATGGCTAGTCTACATATCTTGCCATGCTGAAGGGCTACACAACAAAGAATATGAAGGCCTTCAGGAACCTAGGAGCTTTTTGTGGTCAGGAAACAATCTGAACTCCTCTTTTTCCGCAGGCACCCCATATTTTTACAAATTTTGGAAATACTCCTATTACCAATAGTGCTACCCTGCTGTTTCACTGACTACAGAGTTATAGACACTTAAGAATCTTAGATATAGCTGATAGGAAAGCCCCTGTATTCACCCTATTAAATTAGGGACCTTGTTTAGCTTTGTTGCAGTGCAAGTTTGTCTAAGATACAAATGTCATCTCCATGAACAAGTATTCTGGCTTAGATTCACCTCCCATTCTGCTATTGAAGTGAATAGATATAGCAGCCAAGGAGATAGTGGTTGAAATATCACCACCAGTAGCTGATGTGATAAGCCTTCAGTTAGGTTATCCAGTTCAGGACTTCCACTAAAGTTCATTCAGCTTATCCAAGAGATTTGGGAGATACGTTTCCCTGAAACATTTCATATCTGTTTATCCATAAAGGCAGTATTTTATTGTTTACATGCTTTCAAAGTTATATTTTTAATAGCCCCAAGAAACCAAATAGAACTTTAGTTTCTAGCTGCCTGAAAGGCCAAGAATGACAGTTATAGAGAAATAGATGCAACCTCTTTATATTACCCCAGTGTTTTGACTGGGAGCAGCATGGGGTCAGGTACATATAACCTGGAGCTGATGCAGCTCACAGAAGCAGGCACACTCAAAGTTTCCAGATGTATCTGGAAGGTCAGGAAATCACAGCTGCTTTCTCACAAGTTGAGTTCAAAAGGTTTAGGTATCCAAGGCATTGCCTTTGGGCAGATAATCTCCTCAGAAGATGTGAGAGGAAATGAAAAAAAAAAAAAGAAGATAAACAGTAGTAAGCATAAGATTGCCCTACCATTGTTGTGTTGTGTAGAGCCATGAAACCACCCCCCTCCTTTCTAATACTGCAATCATTTTATATTCTTGTCTTCATTTTACAGCATTAGCCACAAGTTGCTTTAATGAGTCTTTTTATGAAACCCTCCTTCAGTGTAGGGGGAAGTTATTAAGTCACCTACAAAGAGATTTTATGATTTTAATTATAAACAGGTAATAGAGTTTTTGTAAAAATTACTTCTTGACTGCAGTAAAATCCATTCTGCCCCTAAGGTAAGGACTTCATAAAAGGAAGAGAGCTGTATGGCAAGGCAATGGGGAAGGCAGCTGTGAAATCAAAAGAAGCCTGTATATCAGCAGCTTCCAAGAAACATTAGGAAAGCACCAGGTTTAGACCATGCTGTCAGTTTGTCTCCAGTAGTTATTTTCATTTATTTGTTTGCTTTGCTCCTCATGGACCTAGCTAATCTGCATGCATTGCAGGCCAGAGGAAATGAAGAGGAACTTGTGAAGTGGTCAGGTTTTCCTGAAACAGAAATGGTCTCCTTCTGTTGCATTACAGCAGCAATGGGATGCTAATGGGCCTAAATTGGGTTCCAAAATGGTTTCAAATGGGTTCCAAAAATTGGTGTTAGAGGTCAGAGCAATGTCAGGCTCTTCTGGCTATGCCTCTTCTACTTACTTTGTCTCTTATGCTAGCTATATGAAAGGATGTCCCCTTTTGGGGGATATTCTCCTCAAGTTGCATATGTTGGTTTGAAAGCCATGTTCTGTCTATGCTGCAGCACAAGGCACTGCATCTCTGCCATGAATTTGGTCCACCATGTTGAAAATAGTTTATTTTTTATCCCTTCCTTCTGTTATTAGAATCATAGAAAATTAGGGTAGGAAGGGACTTCAGGAGGTCATCTAGTCTAAACCCTGCTCAAAGCAGGACCATCCCCAACTAGATCATTTTCTTTGAAGGAATTGCAGGCTAAACCCCAAGCCATCCTTAGGAAAACCATGTTAACTATGAGACCCCTGCATGAACCAACAGAGAACAGTTCATGCATTTTCACACACCTTGATGTTTTTTGTCCTCTTGTCACCACTTGAATGACCTCATGCTACACACCTTTCTTAGGCATGAAGAATGATTTATATTAGATGAAGGGAATGTGTATGTCATGTTAAAGACCAGAACATAACATGTCACATGCAAAATGGTGAGTGAAATCTTGAGAACTTCTGCATTTGAAATAAGAAGCTGAGCAGGGGCAACACAAACATCTTTAGAGACTGTAAATCATACCACAGTCCAGTGCAGGAACACAGGAATCCCACTCACATTTCTTCCCCACTCTACCCAAGTGCAATATACTTAGGATAGTTTTAGGTAAATCCTAGCCTAGTATTTTATAACCATCTGCCAGCCTTGAAATGCAATGTATCCTGGTTTATGCCCTTGTTACCCTCTTCCTATAATACTTCCCAGAACAGGATCTAGATTGATTGGAAAGGAACTGGGTCATGCATTTGCCTTCTGCACTCCTACCACTGAGTTCCATGGCTATGCAGAAAGGTCAGGCTTTGAGCTGTCATAAGAATGGAAGGCTAGAGACCAGCCCTCCACACGTCCTATTTCTCATTTTATTCATTTGTTTGGCTCATGTGCAAAAGTCTGACTGCCTTTGCACAGTAAATTAATGGTTCTTCTAGTGTTTTGAGACTTGGGATTGGGACTTGGATCTGATTTCAATTGCCACAGGCTTCCTCTGACCTTGAGCAAGTTGTTTAATTTCTCTTTCCCTCTGTTCCCTCATGATTTTCCCTTTCCCTTCCTGAGATGGACATTTCTCAGACCAGTGCTGTCCAAGTCTCAATTAGAGTTTCTAAGCACTACCCAATAATAGTAAAAATAGTAGTAGTAGTAATGTCAAGTCAGGACAAGCTACAATAATTAGCCAAATCTAATTTCCTTATGTTGAGCCAGGGAATCTTTCCCCCCTGCCTCATATTTAACAAGTTAACTTATGGGTAGTTAATATAAATTCCAGTTGCATTCTTTGAGCTAGAGGATTGATAGGGAGAGATGGACCGAGAGGAGGCACTTTGTGTTGGGAGGGTATAATTATTTGTCACTTGGTTTCCACTATAAATCAATTTGTAAGCATATTCAGAATATTATGACCCATCAGTATCCCTTGTTAATGAGGTGTCTTTCTATGCCCTGAAGTTAATGGCATAAGAGCAAGTGTGTTTTCTGCTATGTGCAGACCCTTTTTTGTAGTGTCCCAATGTCCCTTTAAAATGTATTTGCCATAACTCTTGACAGCATTATTTATTTATTTTTATTTAAAGGCAGCACTGAGTGCAAATGGCCATTCAGCTACATTTGCTATTCTCTTGCTGTCATTTTAAAGTGCATTTACTATTTCTTAATTCCATAGAAACATAAAACCTTTTGCCTCCAGAAGAGGTACACTGGGGCAATTCCAAGTGAGACTTCCCCCTTCCCTGCTCCTGTCAGCATCCTTCAGGTGATCCATAATAATTAGCTGTTGTGTAGCATGGATGTGTCCATTTACAGGGCAACTGAAATATTGTCTGCCCCTTATAACTGCCATTTATGCACCAAAGTGAATAGCAGTTGTTGTGACATGGAGGGGAACCACAATATAGATAATTAGCAACTAGAACCATATTTCTGTCAGATATATTTCTAGATTTCCAGACATCAGTCCCTCCTGAATAATGCTTTTTGTGTGCTAAGTCTTTTCTGTTCTTTTTGTTTCTTTCTTTCTTTTTCATTGTAGTATTATTTTAATAATATTTATTTAGGTAGTATCTAAAGACCAGCCAAGAATGGGTTCTTATTGCATTAGACACTGTGGGTGAGTCTACATGAAACACTTAAAGCGGAGTAGACTAATTCTACTGCACATTTGTACGTCACAGCAAAAGCCATGTTACTG
Source organism: Gavialis gangeticus (assembly GCF_001723915.1). Lineage (NCBI taxonomy): Eukaryota > Metazoa > Chordata > Crocodylia > Gavialidae > Gavialis > Gavialis gangeticus. The sequence goes on from NW_017729017.1 coordinate 3,356,173, forward strand.
CATAGTAAAATTAGTCTACTGCACATTAAGCATCACAAAAAGACTGCATACCAGTGCAGTAGCACCAGTTACTTTGCATTTAATTAGTACCTCATATTAGAAGGTAATAAACTTAATGCACAGTAGCAATGGCACATTAATACATGTGTAGACAAACCCTGTGTGTATCCACAGTAGTAGGTAGTGCCTTTTGGTATTTGTACTTTTGGAAGTTAGTCAGAATTTGAGGTCCCGTGGGTTGTTTCCATTATGAAGAAAAAGTATAACATAATGTATTTACTCCAACCCAATACAAGTCCCTCCCCCCCTCCCCTTTTAGCATGCAGAAAAAATGCCCTTTGTCTCAGATTCATGTACAAAATGGTGTGGGGGGTAGGCATCTGCTGTGGTTCTAGTCCTGGTGTGGGGCTGGAGCCACAGCTGTTGCCTGCCCCCCCCCCCTGCACCTCTGCCTCCTGCAGCATCTTCCCCCCTTCCTGGACCAGAGCACCCCTGCTACTGCTGCTACCAGGCTGGGCTGGGACCATGCTTTGTGCAAGGGTAAGTAATGGGAGGGACAAGCAGATGACAAAGGCTGCAGGGGGTAGATATGGAGAAAGGGAGGAGTCAAAGCTGAAGGGAGGGACAGATAGGGGGCCTGAGACTGCAGGGGGCCAGAGGTGATGCAGGGCAGGCACAGGGGAGGAAGGGGTTGGGGGACAGATAGGAGGGACAAGGTGTGGGCAGGCAAGGGGTAGAGATCCAGCTGCTTGACCACTGCCACTGCCTGACCCCTACTACCTACCCAACATCTGCCCCCCTTCCACTTGTCCCCTGCCACTACTTTCTCTGCTGCAGCAGTGGAGGGACAAATTTAAGAATACCTTCCAATAATTAGATTCTACACATGGAAAATTAAAACAAATTTTCAGATTTACTGATCAAGTATTGGGGGGGGGTCTTTTTAAATTCAGGGTCATTTTGGATCTGGGTAAATGCAGGATAAGCACACAAAATATACAGTAATACAAAATACAAATTGTATATATATGCGTGTGTGTGTGTGTGTGTGTTTGTATTACTGTAGCACTGAGGGACATAGTCATAGTCCAAGATCCCACACATTATGCTAGGCGCAGTTCAAAAATAGAACAGAAATATTGTTTTCCCCTCAAAGAGCTTACTGTCTAAAAATGACAGGAAAAAAAACATGACAGAGAAGTATGAAGAAATAATAAGAGCATGGGCAGATGAACAAATGCTGAGGTGGAAAGGATACAAAACTTTAGAACTCTTGGTTCAGAGATTCAGAGATTCAGAGATCGCTAGGGGCTGGAAGGGACCTCATTGATCATCAGATCCAACCCCACTGCACCAGGCAGGAAGACAACTGGGGTCAAGTGACCCCAGCAAGGTGACTGTCCAGTCTCCTCTTGAAAACCTCCAGGGTAGGTAACTGCACCACCTCTGGAGGGAGTTTATTCCAGTCTGGACACCCTGACTGTGAAGAAGTTTTTCTTGGTATTAAGTCTGAAGTGGTCTTCCAGGAGTTTATATCCATTGGTCCTGATCTTCCCCAGGGGTGCCCTAGTGAACAGTTGTTCACCGAGCTCCTGATGCACTCCTCTGATATAACAGTAAGCCACTGGTAAGTCCTTTCTCAACCTTCTCTTCTTTAGGCTAAAGAGGCTCAGGTTCTTCAGTCTTTCTTTGTATGGCTTTCCTGCAAGTCCCTGTTCATATGGGTGGCTCTTTTCTGGACCCTCTCATGTTTTTCCATATCCTTATTGAATTGTAGCAACCAGAACTGGACACAGTACTCCAACTGTGGTCTCACCAGTGCTGAGTACAGTGGGAGTATCACTTCCTTAGTTTTACATGAGATGCATCGGCTGATACGTGCCCTCACATTGTTTGCCCTGCTGGCCACCGCATCGCACTGATGGCTCATGTTCATGCGATGGTCAATCATTACCCCTAGTTCCCTTTCAGGTGTGGTGCAAGTCAGGCTGTCACCTCTGAGCTTGTATGTATGTTGAGAGTTATTTGCCCCCAGATGGAGCACCTTACATTTGCAAGTGTTAAACTTCATCTGGTTCCGGTCTGCCCAGCTCTCGTGCCTGTCCAGGTCTGCCTGTATCAGCAACCTATTTTCTGGCATGGCCACACTGCCCCATAATTTGGTGTCATCCACAAACTTGGCCAGCAAGCTTTTTACTCCCTGATCCAAATCATTGATAAAGATGGTGAAAAGCACAGACCCCTGAGGGACACCACTGGCTACTTTGCTCCAGGACAACACAGATCCATTCATGAGAACTCTTTGGGTCCTAGCCTGTAGCCAGTTTCCCATCCACTGAACCGTTGAGCAGATGAGCCCACAATATTCCAATTTTCCCACAAGGATATCGTGGAATACTAGCTAAAAAGTCTTTTGGAAATCTAGGTATATAATATCTACCTTGTCTCCCATGGCCAGGTGGCAAGAGACCTGATTGAAGAAGGAGATGAGATTGGTAAGACAAGACCTACCCGCAACAAAGCCATGCTGGCTGTCATTCAGAAACTTACCTTCTATGAGCATATTCCACATAGATTCTTTAATGAGCTTTTCCATTATTTTCCCTGAGATAGAGGTTAAGCTGATTGGCCTATAGTTGCCCAGGTCCTCCCTCTTCCCCTTCTGGAAGATGGGCATAATGTTGGCCCTCTTCCAAGCCTCAGGGATTTCCCCCATGCACCACGAATTCTGAAAGAGCTTTGCTAGGGGTTCCACGATGACCTCAGTCAGCTCCTTCAACGCTCTTGGATGGAGTCCATCCAGTCCCACTGACTTATGTCTAACTTTTCTAGTTGGTATTGCACCTGCTCAGCATCCACAGTGGGGAGGCTATCAGTCCCGGCATGCCTCCTATGAGTCTTATCTCACTTGACATTCCCCATGGTCCAGTGAAATACCAAAGCAAAGTGGGCATTCAGGAGTTCATTTTTTTCCTGAATTTTGGTTACCAGCTGCCTTGAGGTGTTAAGCAGATGATACCTTTTATTAGACCAACTAAGAAATCGCAAAAAAACACCCATCTTTTTCTGCAAGCTTTAAGGCTCACATGCACTTCCTCAGGCTCAGGAAAAATTAAAGATGGTGAAAAGTCCCCATAAGTAGAAAATAAAGTTCATTTTGCACAAAGGAAGCTGAAGGTGGAAGTCTGTTGCTCTGGCTCCATGAGAGTGTCTTTGTGAGTTGCTCTTTGATGTGCAGATAAGGCAGGATTCCTTCCCTGGTGGTGTCAGATGGCACAAAGGTATGGAGGTACAGAAATCTTTCTTGTTGTTCAGCAATGAAGTTTCAATCCCAAATTGGCTAAAATTCGGGGGGTGGGAGGGAACTTAATGTATGCCAGCTGCTCTGAGTAACTGGTTTGTGTGTCCACACCTATACTGCGATAAGTAAAAGCTATACCACAGTAAGTAATTTTGTTTCCTTGAGGGATAAAGTGCCCTGGATTAACTTTAACCTACCATGGGACCAGAGGGGGCACCCAGAAGAGTTATTGCAGAGTAGCTGATGTACTGTAAGTCTCCACTGTTTTGTTAATTTTGCATAATTTGTCCATACTATAAAATAATGCATGGTCAGCATGGTGGGTATTGGTTTTCACAGAGCAGCAGCTTAGCTATCATCAACTTTTCATAGGTATGATGACAAAAGATAATTTTCAGGAGGAATTTAGAAGAGACATAAATAGGTTAATTGGTGACTTTCTTGAGATCATATAGCAAGACACTGCATAACTGAAAGAAAACAGAGCTCTGAGTTGCATGTTTCTGCATCTAACTACTGGCCTCTATTCACTATCAGAGGGTTTTTATTATCAGAGGCATAGCTGCAGTTGAACCATGCTGGTTAGTCCCACCTTCTCCATAACTTCTTCACTCAAGAGCTGTATTTTGGCATAAATGCAAAGACCACAGAACAGTGCAATCTAATGCAGGGGTCTTTTTCCCCCTCAACACATCTTTCTTTCAAAGAAGCTCTTTCTTTATGTATCAACCTTGGTGAGTCTACAAAGTCAAAACTGACACATCTTGCTTTCTAATGTGGAAGCTGTTACATGAGATTATTAAGTAGGATATATTGTTGGCTTGTCATTTCACATAGTAGAGAGTATATTGACACAAACCTATCAAGAAGTAGGTCAGGTGTGTGACCTGCGGGAAATGTAGTTGCTTTTTAGCAAGCAGGATTCCTTCATACCAGTCTTTATTTCCTAGTGAGACACGGTATATGCTACCAAAATATATTGTATCAGAGAGATACTGAGAGAATGAGAAAACACAGAGGAATAAGAAAAACGAGCCGAACAAGACAGAGCTTTTTTCATGAATTGTTTTCTCCTTCCCCTTACAAAACTTGGCATTCTCAAGGATAGGACTAGCTCTGTCTACCAGCATCTTCATAGAGAGATAAGAATCTTTTCAAACGTTGACTCTCCATCAGCCCCTTCCTAAATTGTTTATGATTGTTTATTTAGATAGATTTGATATCTAATTTGCCTCACACACACACGCACGCACACATGCACGCACGCACCCACACCATCTCCCTTTATTTAGCAGCCAACTGTTGTGAGCACTCTGAGGATCTGGTCAATGCCAATTAAAATAAATGTGAGTCTTTCTGTTCCAAGAGGCTTTGGATCTGGTTCTTATTTTTTCATGTATGAGACATTCATTTCCCTCTTCTTAGAGCTCCTTAAAGCTAGACATAGCTTACTCTTTGCTTGGGAGGTAGGATGTCATCAGTATTAACCCCATTTTACAAATGGTAAAACGAGTCAGAAAGTGGTGCAGCAATTTTACCAACACGTTTTGTAACAAAGTCTCTATTTTAGCAAGATGCATAAGAATGTATTTGTACTCCATTGTTTGCAGCAAGATTTAAGAATATGCTTAAGTGTATTGCTAAATCATAAGTTATGATTCCCACCTTAACTATTCCCATTTGATTGATGAGCCGTAGATACAGACATTCCCATTTATTTGTGCATGAGTCTTGCAGTTGAAAGTGTATGTGTAATGTTAACATAAATGGATATGGTGTATATGTTAGACTCCCTCCTTTAATTCCCTTCTTCTCAATGCTGCAAAAGCATTAGCACTGCCGATCTTCTTTACACAGCTGTTCTGGTTCAAAAGAATACAGATTGGATTGTTGTTTTACTTCAAAGGCTCCACCAGGCAGACAGGAGAAAAGGTACTTCAAGTTATTCGCAGGGAATTATTTGTGTTATGAGAAAAATGCTTCAGAATTTCAAAAAACAGCTTTCCCCTAAGAATCTTTCTACCACCAAAATGGTATTTATCCATTTTGATCTTGACAATTAGGCATTGAAAAGGTTTTGTGTGTATACAAAGTTAAAAGTACAATAGCCTAATTTCTCTCTAGAACAAAGCTTTCACAGCAAAATGATTTTCCATCTTCTTTGTCCAATGACAATCAAGCTGTTCAAGAGCTCCATGTCTTACAAAACATGTGATGCTCCCAAGAACACCGGTAATGTGGTCCACACCTATGGAAATCTATGCATAGAGTCTCCATGCTCTCTTTCCCTTTCACAACCTTTATGCTAAAGGGACTTAGAACAGACATGCTGGTGCCATCACTGATTTTTTCTCCAGATCTTCTGTTTCCATATCTTGTGTCCAGGATGGGTAATGCCATAAGCTTCTTTAATCAACTGAGCTCTTTTGGCTGGATTGCTACATTCAAGTGTTGTGCAATTAGCACATCTAGGAACTAGAAGTTGAGTGCTCAGTACTTTTGTTGCTCTTGTGGCCATTGCAAGTTGCCTAAACTCTATGATACAGGTTGTCCATCATAAAAATGAGCATGTATTTATTAAAGTCACCATTTTAAAAACCCAGTGTTTGCCAAAACATAAAATGTAGTGGTACATCAGATACTACATTTTTTTTCTAGTCCCAGGTAAAGGCAGGTGTTACCGGTATTGGCAAATACTGATTTTTTAATGGTATCTGCTGTACGTTTAGAGGTGCAAGGTTTTAATTTAGGCAAGGGTAATTGTGAAACATGATGAAAGATGGCAAAGAACCATGATGTATTATTATATGCCATTAATCATAAACTCTGATTTTTTTTAGATATTTAAAAGCTGGCTTTATAGTCCCATTTCCTCACTGTCAGCTAAATGTGTTGCAGGTGCTGTTTTATGCACAAGAGTACTTGCACCTCAATTTTCCTTAATCAAATAAAAAATAATTACAAAATTTGAGTCTTCACCTGGTATTCCTTACACCTGGATGTAGTTTAGAATTCACTTTGGACCTGATCCAATGCCCTTAGAAGTCAATAGGAATGCTACTGTTAATTTCAACCAGCTTAGGATCAGTCTGTTTAGTATCTCTACATATATAATACCTATAACAGACTTCAGTATGTTAAATTTACTCTTTAACCCTTTGATTTATGTCAAGTTCCTCGTCTTATAATATCTAAGGTTCTTGTAGCATAGTAATATGTGGCTGTACTGATTATCAGCATGAATTAGTTTTACATCATGTCAAAATATACACTCTTTATTAATAGGAGTTGATAGTTCAGCTGTACTGTGGCTGTAACAGTTGTCCTTCAGTGAAACTTGAAGGAGAATGATAATGGGTAACTGCTTCCCTCCAAACCTCCTCACCTCCTGGGTCCTAGAGGGATCCATGATATCTCCTCTTCTCTTTAATTCATAGATGCTAGGGTCAGAAGGGACCTCAGCAGATCATTGAGCCTGACTCCCTGCCTAGGCAGGAAAGAGTGCTGGGGTCACATGACCCCAGCCAGGTGCTTATCTAGCCTTCTGTTAAAGACCCCCAAGGTAGGGGAGAGCACCACCTCCCTTGAGAGCCCATTCCAAATTTTGGCCACCCTTACCATGAAGAAGTTTTTCCTGATATCTAGCTTAAATCTGCTCTCTATCAGTTTGTGACCATTGTTCCTTGATAATTGTCCACCCCTGAGCTGCATCTTGCTGCCCACAGGAAACCCTGTGCTAGATGTTTTGAAATCCCTTATCAGTTCTTGAACAAACCAACTTTTTTTGGACTCGAGTCACCTGGAAGAACAGCACAGTGTTTTACCATTTGATTCCAGACATCACCTGCCTAATATTTTGATGGAAACCCTGGGGGAAATATTGGGACACCAAAGGCTTAGCCACCAACAGTATGGTGTCAGTATTTGACAACAGATATTGTCCTCAACTGATGATACCACTGCTAACACTAAAATTTCAGTGTCTACAGGAAATCTGCTCTTAGATGGAGTGCAGCTGCCTTAACCTGGACTCCTGCAAAACTGAAGTGATGCTAGTCAGAACAGCTTTGCAAACAAGAAATTTTGTCTTCATCTGTCATTGAAAGAATATGGCCCCCATTCATCAAAATGTTGTGAAGCCATAGATTCTCATTTTACTTCTTGTTCAGCTTTGATAATTAATTAGTCTCAGTTTTCCAAACTACCTTTTGCATCCAGCTTGCTAGGACACTATTTCTTCCTCCTAGGTGATGTAACCTACTGGAAGTAAGTCTACTTCCATACTGACTACTGTAACTCATTTTATCTGAAAATAAATATAAAGATGATGCAGAATCTCTTGCTGGAAGAGAATACAGCTGCTCACTTCCCCTTTACTCAGGCCACTATAAATGCATCAGATATGTTCAAATCCTTTCACTAGCCCCAATTCAGGTTCTGATTCCAGTTTGAGTTCTTGGTTTTAATTTTCAAAGTAAACAAGGGATCAAGGCACAGCTAAATCAAAGATCAAATTTAAATCTTTGAATCCACTTAACTTCACTTACCTGGGAAAATAAAAACTCAAAAACACCAACATCAATCGGATGAGAGTTAAGGACAAAGCCTTCATGCTCAAGGGGATCTGGCCATGCAACAGTCTGCTAGAGGAGGTCTGACCACTTTTAGTAAAAATTGCCAAATCTTTTTCATTGCAAGTGCTGGTGACAGGGGAAAAGCTTTCTCAGTTAAAACAACCCATATGTTCCCAGCCTCAGAACAAAAACACAAAAATAAAAACAATACAACCAAAACGAAAATCCAAGCTACTCATGTTATATCTAGATGCAACCTTGTATGGTGAGGAAAGGCCTGAAACTCCATGAAGTCAACTAAAGATTTTGCTATTACTATTGATTTTCCTTGGAAACCATTCAGATAGTAGAATCATGAGCAGCAGTAGAAAACTATGAAATAGTGCTCAATTTAAGAAAGGGGAGAATTAAATCAAGCCTTAAACCTGTACACCTGTGTTAATACAATAAAGGAAAGAACTATGTAATTTCTTTTATTATACTGTTTTTGTTTTTGTTTTTGTTTTGGGATCAGCTCCCTATCAGCATACTGCATGTTTCCTCTACTATGTGCTCTGTCTGAACTGAATACAAAATGGAAGCCATCTCTAGAAAGTAGCAAACTCCAAGAAGTGAAAAATTGCTGGACCTGGAAAACAAATTCATAATAGATGAATAATTGCACTGCACACGATATGACAATCTATGTATTAACCATAGAACCCAGACTTTTTCAAATGATGAGTCAAATCCAATCTTTATCTTAAGGTTGTAAAACTTTTATGCCTTTTGAGGTCTAAATATCCCAGCTTCTTAAAAAATGCTTGTATTGTTTTTAATGGCCAATGTATTCTGGGTAACCACAGAACAGGTTTATCTAAATAGATATTCACAGTGTAAGCTTTTACCATGCTCTTTGGCTAATGAGCTTCACTTCTGACCTGGGCAGAGAATACTTCTGGAGCTGAGCCAGCATTTCGGTGTTTGTGTTCTTTTGATCCTCTCCAAAGGGTCTCACAGCAAAAGGGTGCGGGTGAGTATTGGTTCCAGTAGTGTAACTAAGATTGGATGACCAAGTCACTAGCCCCCGGGCACTGATTTTGAGGGGCTGCAAGAATAGTACTGTTCACCACCTCTGCCTCAGTTGCAGCTGCTGCCCAGGGTGCAGAAACTGCTTCTTATCCCTCTGATTGATTAAGAACCAGATGAAGACTACAAAGTCATAATTACAAAGAACACTGAACTACCATTGTATGCTGGCAATTATTAATAATAATTTTAGTGCACTATCTCTTAGGAACATTAATGATGGACCAAGTACTACATTGTGCTAGGTACAGTACAAACAAATTGCTTTAAATATCACTCATCATCAACCTAACTACATTTGCACTATGGGCCCAAACCACTGTTTTATACAGAACAGAAGTCCTCTGAACCCACTGGGCTAGTGAGCAACCCACTGGGCTAGTGAGTGTAGCAATGGAAGGAAGTAGCTAGAAACATATCTGTCCACCTTTGATTGCCCAGCTGAATGAATGTATGTCCATGTCCAGCAGAGTCAGCTGAGCTCACAGGGCAGGGCTGAGTGCCACACATCTGGTAGCATAGTTATATGTCTCAGCTGCTTTGCCCCTGCACCCTACTGCTTCCACCAGTGCCAGTCCCAAATGGTTTTATTTTTAGAAGGACCCCAATGTTACAACATGGGGTGTGCAGTAGAGCCCCTCTCCTTTTTGGAAACAAGGTTCTGTATTGCAGGAATAGAGATTACATTGCAGACTGCAGTCAATGGGAGGCTCTGGTTTCTGTTATGTTTGGGGTTATGTAATCTTTAAGTAAAGCATATTTTAGTTATTATATACAAGTCTTGTTGCTTTTATATTGAAAACAACACAGCGACTGGCACTGAATGTAAGCTATGGATAATGGAAGTAATAAGGAATTACAGGAGAATGGTCTGAGATAGCATTATTTTCAGCTAAACTCTGGGAAGGGGAAAAACTATTTATTTTAGGATTATGAAATTGTGGGGTGTTATGTTTTTTTTAAAAAAATGAAAACCTGGATTCCAACAGGAGAGGATAAATAGGAATAAGTGACTGACTCAGGCATTCATACATTAGTACTGACACTTTCTCTTGTGGCTTGTCATATCTCTGTGGACTTATGAAGCAAGAAAACGTGGAAGTATTAAGTGAATATGTCACTGAACTGAAGTGTTCTCTTACAAGAGCTAAGGAACAGCCTGTTTTTATTGGCCCTTACAAATTTTTATTTTGCTACTCACTTCTTGTTATACATGGCATAGCTCCCCAGGGAAAGAGAAAAATAGATATATGAAGAATCAAGCAACTTGTGACTGGTACTTACACTGTGTAGTCACAGTACTAAGTTGCATCAGTTTAATACACATTAATAAATAGTATAATAATATCTTGCATTTATACCATGCTTTTTGCTCTCAAAGATTTTAAAGCACTTTAAAAACTGTGGGATTCATTGCCCTCTCACATTACTTTTACAGTTCAAACTTTAGTGGAGCTACACCTTGTTTATGCTTGTGGAGTAAGAACAGAATTAGACCTCTGATACATGATTATTATTTAACTTGCAACTGAAATGAAACATGACAATTATGAAATAACACTTGGTAGGATTGCAAAGTGTTTAAGACAGGAATAGATAATGAATCAAAAATGCAGAGTGCTTTAGAAAAATAGCTGCAAGTGCAATTTGGCAAGGAGAGGTTGGCTAAGAAACCTACCACTCAAAGCACCCCTTGATTCAACATCTCATAAGAAAGAAGGTGCTTCTTTCACTGAGCTGGAACATCAGTTTGGTACCAACAGCCACTTTCAAAACCATCATACTATGACCACATGGGTTTCTTTGGAGTAGCCATTACTACTTGTCCCACTCAAGTAGCAATGGCCCTGTATCTGCCTTGTGAAATGTAGCTTTGGCAGTATTATGGTCTATTGTTGATGAAAGAAACCCCCCTGAAAAATGGATATAAGTTTGAATCTCTGTTCTCTTATTTCATTTATGTATGAAAGAAATATTAAATATGATTTCAATTACCCAAATTAATACTGTAACATCTATTCTGCTATCCTGACTACAGCAGGGCAACATTTATTGAACACCTTGTTTTTCAATAAAAAGTACAGAAGTGGCAGCATGAAGCCATTTTGCAAATTCATATTGAGGTTGCTGAATTGTTCTGGGTGGGAACCAAATTTGGAAAAAAAAATTGCTTGACATTTTAAATGACTTTCTTAAAATCTGTAATTTTACTTTATACTTCTTACAAGGCTTTTGAGGGCTCAAAATTGAAACAAAATATTTCATTTCAGTTGAACAAAATGTTCAAGAACTGTTTTTGACTTTGCAGTTGTATGGACATTTTGAAAAATAAATCAGGTTCAGTTTAATGTAAGCCATTTAATTTATACGTTTTTCAGAATTGTCAGTGAATTGTCTAGCTCCAGTGCTGAAATCTTTAGGCTGCTGTGTTTCAGTATCCGGTCCCTGAGCCAGCAGCTTCCTCTTTGCACTTCAGCTATAGAAGACAAGGCCAATGGAGAGCACTGAAGAAGAGCCTTGTATCTGAAAAGTTGTGTTAAGAAAAGCTGTTGGAAGCTATCTGTGGCTTGCCATGGGATTCTCTGCCTCATGAATCATATCAGATTTCTCCTCATAATGGGGAGAGTGAAGGAAGGAAGAGGGAATGGTAGGAGCACTCTGAAGTTTCATAGTTGACTACTGTTTCTCACTTGTGGCATTTTTTAAATTTGATGTAAAACTGAAATTCAAGCAATGCAACAAGGTTAATGAAAATGGTTATGCTTGTTAAGGACAAATAGGGGAATGTTTCTATGGGACAATTCTGTATTTCCTGGTTTGTATGATTTGGATTTGAATATTTCTTACCCCTGAGAACCATAACCATTTCTACTTTTTATATTAGAAATGGTGAAATCTTGAAGATTTGAACCCTGTTATGTTGCTATTAATGAGGGACAGCAATGTGTTACTGTATGTATCTGGAGAAAATGCTGTGGACTGGTAGACAAGGAAGAGGTACCGTCAACTTATGCGGGGGGATGTATGTTATAAGAAGTCATCCACAGACTGGACTGTGTTAAGTATGATTTAAATAGGGACTATAGATTCTTGCCCTGTTACCTGGATTAGCTTCTGTGACTCCTTTGTTCCTATGAGCTCTTTGCTTACTTGCTTCTTCCAGCTCTGTTCCCCTTCCTCCTTCCCCGTTCCTTTCCCCACTCCCTTTCTACCTCTGTTATTCAAATCTCTTGCATCACTTTACAGGGGTGTAGGCTATAGCTGTGATGGTCTAAAGACATAGGCAGACAAGGTTTTTTAGGTAAATCTAATTTTTTTTATTAGACCAACTTCACTTTATATACTGCTCTATGATTGTCCTTTCACAGCATCTGATGAAGTGAACTTGAGTATACAAAAACTTATGATCACTATATATCTTATTTACTTTTTGCTCTGTATACATCTGTAAGGTGCATATATCTACCCTGCCTTCTTCCCTTTGTGTATTAGGTCATTAAGTGCAGAGTTGGGGTTTTTCCAGTGTTACTTCAGTGACTCTGGTCACTTGTAATACATTTGGCCGAAATAAAGAAAGTGTATGCCTGTGAATGGGTGTAAGACCTGATCCATATAGTTTTTTCTAGTATAACAATTGTATTTTTTATTTGTCGTTATAGGACTGTAATTTTTCAATTTATGTAACCACACTAGGTACACTGCTATAATCCCTACTGAACAATGTACTGTATTCGTACTGCTATAAAAAGTAATTATATTGTATAGTTCATTTCTCTAAGGAAAAGAAAATAAGTGTTTCCAATATAAGGCCCTTTTATATTGTGCACCTGTGTACTAGGTCTGTGCGAAATTTTGCCTGCTATTTCGATTCAACACTGTTTCAACTCATTTCGAGCTCAAAACAGCAAAATTGAATTGAAACAAAGGGCTTCGAAACAGCCTAGAAACAAAATGAAGTTAGTCAAAACATTCTGCTATCAGTTCCCCTCCCCAGCCCTGGGATCGGGAAGGGGTTCCTCTCCCCAGCCCGATGGAAGCACTGGGGAGGGGAACTCAGCTCTGCTGGACTGAGTTCCTTTCCCCAGTCCAATCATAGTGCTGGGGATGGGAACTCAGCCCAGCTGGGCTCAGTTCCCTTCACCAGCTCCCCAGTCCCAGGCAACAGCACCTGGCTTCCCTCCCTCATGTGGAAGGCAGATCAGGGGCGCACAGCCCCTGGAGGACTGACAGCCCCCGCAGCCCTCCTGGAGTTGTGGCCCTCATCTGCCTGCTAGATGAGAGACTGTTTCAGGTTTCCCCATTATAGCATATGGGCGAAACATTGAAACAGCGTTGAAACTGTCACTGTTTCAACTAAATAAACAGAACAGAAGTTTTGAATCAAAATGAAATTCGAAATGAAATGCTGTTCTGTTGAAACCTTGAAACTCAAGTTGAAACAGAACAGTGCTGTTTTTCATAGCCTTACTGTGTACACAGCTGTACCACTGTGTTGTACCACTTTACTGTAGTGATATAGTTAAAGTAGTTTAACCTTTGATGCAGATAAGCCAGAAGAGTGCAAATATGAGGGATGTAGATGTATGTTTTTACTCTGTATTTCTTGGGTTTTACAGCTTTGTATTAGGTGGCATTTGCCCTGACAACTTTAATGGTTTTTAATTAAGGGGTAAGAAGGCTTGTATGTTTGACTATCTATTGTTCCTGAATTGTCTGTGTTGTTGTACGAATGAATGTTTTTGCGTCTTGCCTCTGTAGAAAATTGAACATTCAGCTGAGCTTAACCTACTGGGACAAATGGGTGTTAAAATTGCCCTGTGCTACTTGAGCATACCAAGTATTACCTGAACACAGCTGAGGAAAGAAAAGGTGAATTTAAGCCATCCCGCTTTTCCCTGGCATGTGGGTAACTGGTGTAGATATGCTAGCCAGCAGGGGCAATTGCTCTGAGGCACTCTGCCCACCACTAAGCCATACCCTCCTAACAGAGCATACCCTCCATAGCAGGGCAAACCTCTACTACTGGGGGCCCAATGAGAGGGACATCTCAGGATTTTGCCCCACATCTCACAAGTCCTATCTACTCACTGGGCTGAAATGATTTCCACATAGTTTTACTCTCAGATCTCATGTAAGCTGACTCAGGCTCAGACACAGTGCTAAATTCTTTGTTCTACCACGTTATTGCATACTCCCTCCCATAATACCCTCTGCTTCCACTACAGATATGGTCAGTTGTGATTCAGTTACATCAGCTGTATATCACCTGAGCAGTCCTGTTGGACAAAGACTGAACTCACCTCCTGCCTTTTTCAGTACCAGCTTCTTACCACGTATTTGAAGATAATTCTACTGGGGCCCAGTTCTCCCCCAAAGGACAGTCAGTTTGGTTGTGCTCAGTGGGAATGACTAGGAGCCCTGTGGTGGAAAGAAAAACCCCTGCTTCCAGGTAAGAAAAATTGAGTCAAATAGGAGTAAATATTTGAGGAAGAGTTGCACAGTCCTAGAGGAAGCAGTGAAAGACCTGCAAAGCTATTCCACAGTGAATGGGAAAGAAAAGGACGAAGGCTGAAGAATATTGTCTTCTTTAAAAATATATTTGTTTGTTTTAAAGGTTGAAGTTGTTCTTTACAGGGTATAAAATGAGCAGGAGAAAACAGTAATAAACTGGGACAGTAATGGCACATGAACAGTTGACTTCCCAGAAGAACATTTAGGAGTCCCACTGGTGTATGAAAGGTATTTCTTATCACTCAGTTCTGCTAGTTCTGTTGCAATAAAAGTGGCCTTGTAATGGCTAGATGGGAACAACAGGCAACTCCTGGCAGGGGTAATCACAGTGCTCGCTCACTCCTCCTGGGAGAGCTTTTACCTTGGTCCTAGTAAGATTTGGTTTAAATGAGCATCTTTTCTCTCTGATGCTTATTGATCTCCATGGAGAAGTCTTCATTCTGGGTATTAAGGGTCATTACTCACTGCCAACAGCAATGAAACTATCTAAATGGAGCAGACATGTGGAGAAATAACAAGAGAAAAAGAGGTCTTAAGATAGCCTCAGGGGATTAAAAATAATAATACTTTACATCATTCAAATGGTGCTCAACTCAGCTATGGTGTGAGCAGATGAAACACTGCCTGAATCAACACAGCTGCCCCTGATTGTGCCAGGGCTGGGTTTTGGGTTTAGTTCACTTTGGGTATATGTAAAATTTAGAGAGCTGTGTAAATAACCTGAGATCTGAATGGGATGTATATATGTACCTGCCTCACCCTCAGCCAAGCAAAACCTAGCAGTATTACACATTAATTTATCTCATTGTGATCCCTTTTATACAATAGATTCTGGCTATGTTTGTTTCTAAAACTGTAATGAAGAAACCAGAATCTTTCTGGATAGTGTGTTTTTATTTAAATGACATGGTTAGCAGGCAGCTAAGTACACATGCTACCACCTCACTGAATATGTCTACACCCAATGTATCTATGAGTAGTATCAACTCACTTCACACAAAGAAAAATATGATTGCAGATCCACTGGCATAAGAGGTGGATTCACTAGTGATCATAAGCTCTGTTTCATCATCATGATTCCTGGAAGGGAAGTGAAACCAGAAAAAAACCCAGCGCAACTTTCAGATCCCAGCTGGAAGTGACTGAGCATTTCCATTGACTCTAACAGGCTTTGGGTCAAGCCCTTGAAGAATAAATATAATCCATAATGGCATTTGACCAATGCCTTCTACTGGATAGTCAAACTCTACATCTTACAGGTGGAAACAAATGTAATGGTCCCTTATCCTTTGCATGACACTATAGTAAAACCCTGTATCTGAGTACCTTTGAACTTGATGAGAGATTATATACAGAAAAGGACATTCTGGCTCAGGCTTGTATCTCCTTACTGAGTGAGCACTCCTCAAAGGAATAACTGGACACTTGAGTATCCTGGGTTACAGCAGTGAACAAGGCAGCAACAGTGTCTGAGCTGCCAGTGGTGATAGTGGCTAGGCCAGCAGTACAGCGGCTGCTATTTTAGGGCCACCTCTTTCCCCCTAACCAGAGTTGACACCCAGGCTTGTGCCCTCTCCCCCCCACAAATTTAATTATGTTAGTGATCCTTCTGTACTAAAAAGGTCCTGAAATGCTCTTGGAAAAGAAGCTGTAAAGTGAAGAGAAATCTCTGAAGTATAGAAATGTTTCTGTTTACCTGCTAATACAGCTTCCATCACTAGTATTTGAACTCCTCACAGATGTCAGCAGTTTTATTCTCATAACAGAGAAACTGAAGTCCAGAAAGAATGAATGACTTCTTCAAAATTATATAGGGAAATTATGAGACATCCAGGAATTAAATACATATCTCCTGAGTCATAGCATAATGTCACAGGGGCTTCTTCTGCTAGCGTTGGGGGCCAAAGCTGCAGAATACCACAATGTTTTTCCTCAATAAAATGTAGAAAAATTTGATAATACATCTTCCTTCCATTTTCTTAAGAACTGCTTTAACTATAGGCGCACTGGCTGGAGTACAAAACCTAAATGTTCACAAGTAGCCAATGATTTTGAATGCCTCCTATTTGGTGAAAACACCATGGACTTGGTGTTAGAAGTGCCAAGAACCTACTGCTCAAAAAAGGGACAAATGAATGATCTTATTTCAAAATAGTCAGGAAAATTAGATCTTGTTCATGTGCTGCACCTTGCTCTAAGCTGAACAGGGCATGAACAGATTGCTCCCATTGTCGCTGAGCCTCTCTACCTTCATGCTTGCGCTGTTCCATCTCATGCTGTCGCTGGGCCTCCAGCTCCATCCTTTGCAACTCTAGCTCATGCTTGAGGTTGCGTTCTCACTCTTCAGCTTCAAGCTGCAGCTGGAATTTCCAGAACTCCTACTCAGAGGGCGGCCCCTCAGTGCCCCCCATGGGTTCTATATGGATGGCTGGAGGTGATCTTGCGGCCTGGTAATTATCACACAGGATTTTGATCAGGTCTTCTCTCTTTTGCTCCTTCCTCACTGGAAGGCCTCTCTCTTTCATCAGCTCCCTCAAGTTGGCCACCATCAAGTGGTCATACTCGTCAGCCATCTTAGCTTTCCACACTGTCCAGTTGACCCAATGCCAAATTAGAAACTGTTTGCTCAAGAGTTTTCAATGACTGTATTCCCTTCCCCAGATTATGCCTTTGATACAGCAGGTTGTCATATCCCACTGCTACCATCATGTGTGGCAGGACAGAAAGTGGTGCTCCAGCATTGAGCCAATCACCTCACTGCACCCAGCCACCTTCCAGGCTCCGAGTGCCTCCTTGGGGGCACCTCACGTCTGGTCGACCCCCTTCCTGGAGCACACCCAGTAGCCTGGGGGTTCCACTGCCACCACCCAAGGCTGGGCTTGTTTCTGGCTCTGTGCACCCTGGGAAACACAGGCCTAGTAGCCCTTGAGGGTACTTGATTCACTTCAAGAACTTGGGATGCTTCCCTCAGTCAGAAGCACAAGTAGTGGTCTCCCTTAGTCAGCCAAACTAAGGGGACCCCAAGGCATAAGCTAGACCCACTCCCAATAAGTCTCCCATACTAGGTACAAAGGAGAACTTTATTGGTTACAAGGGGTAGGGTTGGAATAGAGTACAGGGTAGGGCAATATCAGAGAAATCCCATAGAGCAAACTTCCATGGCTGGGTAGCCTTTGATCATGCATCTGGGTTACTGCAAGCTATATAGCTAGTTAGATCTTAGATAGCTTACTCACAAGTATCATCCAGAGGCAGTTGGAGATTCCCTCTGGAGGCAGGCAGTTCCCTGATCATGAGTTT
>NW_017729017.1:3378926-3389034 GCF_001723915.1 Gavialis gangeticus
CCCCCCTCCCTCAGGAATGTATCCAGCTTATGTTACCTAAAAAGATAAGGTAAGGTATTCTCTGCTGGGCCCATCCTAACCAAATTGTCACAGAGCAGAGTTTTGGGGGAGAAACAGAGGTGGCTTTCTGCCACAGAAATATGAGATCATGAGGCTTTTCACATGAGTGAGTGCTCTTCAACTTGAGGAAAGGTTCCAGGTTTGACTGTAATGTCAGTGAAACATCTTTTCATTGCATTCCTGCCTGATATTTGAGAGAACAGATTTTCTTTAAAAAGAACAATTTTTCAAGTGAACTTAGTGTTAGTAAAAGTGCCAGACTAAGAGTTCTGCTTTCCCATAAGCACTAACAGCAACTGGACAAGTGTTGCCATAGTTTCTCTCCAGACTCTGTCAGCCTTGACCATTTCTGAGCTGTGAGGCAGTAGCAAAGTCACTTATTGCCAACTGTGCCATGGCCACTCTGTTGAGACTGCCATCAAAGATGACAGTGGCAAAAGCACATGGATTTGTCCCTGGGCAACTAGATCGAGATTGCCTGGTCACATTAATTCTTGTGATTCCCTCTGATATCACAGCAAATCACTCTGTTCAGTCCTTATTTGCCAGTTCAGGAGTGCAGTGAGACAGCTTTCTATACTAGTGGTTGTGCCAATTTGTTTTTGCATCTGAGATTTTGCCCTAAGGTTAATCTGCTTTCCCATATCACAGTGCGTTTTGATGTTTTTTATCTTTACAGTCTCTATCATGCAGAAGTCTCTTTGAGCCTCAGGGTACTCATCCTTGATTCCTTGGAATTTTGCACAAGCAGAGGGTACCATCCATCACATTTGAAAACCAGTTGTTCTGCAACTGGTTCCACATTTTCCTTTTCCCCTTTGTGCTTGTCATCCTAAAGTTTTTACTTTGGGATATTTATGCACTCTTCCCAGCCATTGCTCATGTCAGTAGGAACTGCATCTTTGCAATGCACAGTGTGCCATGGTGACCTGGTACAGAAACTCTTGGAGCTTATGGTACTGTTGTTTAATGTACCAGACATAATGAATGTTCCTTCTCTGTCTTCGTTGTCCTTTCTGCTTGAGTATTTTTTATGAAAAGCTCAGAAAAGCAAAGAGAGGTTCCATGTCACATTCACTTGCCACAGAGGCACTAACTGCTTCGTCTGGCACAATGAAGTGATATGTGCTTTCTTTTCAAGCAAAGCAGTGTGGATGACTATAGATGTTTTCTCTCTTTTTGCCCCTCTGATCACCTTGCTCATTGCATTTTACACACCCAAGGAATGGATGTAGTGTGAAATATTAACAAAGACTACTGAAAAAAAACTTCAGAATGAATGGCTGCTCAAGGGTCATGTCAGTTTCTTGGGATATAAGCCAGGGCTTGGTAAAAAAAACTTCCTTTTTGTTTTGTTTTGGGCTTTTGAAAGGGGGATGTTGATATTCCTCATCTTTCTTTTTCCCAACAATCTTCTGAGGATGGCCTGTGGAAAAGATCATGGGCTTAAATAGGAAAAAACACAAATTTACCCCGGTACAGTTCTGTCAAAGCAGAAGGAGTTGTACGAATGTTTGACCTCATTTTTCAAACTTTGGTTACTACCTCTAAATATATATGTTTGTTAAATTATATGCTGCTTTGTTGCTTTGTGACATATAAAAGGCTCAGGGTGGCCTACAAGAAAAGACTAACACATAACAAATCAACCCCCTCCAAAATTCAAAAGCAATCCTCCCCACCAAAACCTTCTCCCCTGCCTCTGACCCAGGGGAGCATCGTCTTTGCCCAACCCAACCTTTCTTCCTAACCCACAGTCATTGCCCCAATAAAAGAGAACAATCTCCTCTCCCCTGTCCCATATCCTCTCCCATCCTGACCCACTCAAGTGCCCTTGCCTTGCAAGACAAGGGGGCATCCCCCCTCCTTACTGTTCCTCTGTCAACATAAACAATTATAAAAAGAAACACAATAATATCCCCCCTTTTCCCATCTCTGTCCCCACTGAAGGCCAATGCCAGAGAGCATCCTAGAGCAGCAAGCAGTGACCTTTACAAGCCATGGGCTGGAACAACTTGGCTGTAGTTCGACTTGGGCTGGGGGGCTTCAGCAGTATGTCAGCAGTGGGGAGCTTTTCCTGTGCCCATGTCAGAGCCAAGCAGCTGAAAGCTGTGCCTCCACTACCTTAACTTCTTCCCATGCTCCCCTTCTCCAGCTGCAGCACTGGAGCAGGTTCCAGCTGGAAGGAGCTGTGTCAGGGCCAAGCTGCTGGAAACTATGTCTTCACTGCTTCTGCTTCTCCCTGACAACTTCCAGCTTCCCAGGCCCAGCACAGATACTCGCTGCTGAGCCGCAACATAAGAACTGGTAATGCCCTTCAGTTCTGCAGTCTGGATCAAGTGGCTCCATGGGCTGGATTCTGCCCATATATTATATTGGCAACACCTGCCTTAGTTTATCATCCTTTGGTATTAGCCCATTCTGCCATCTAATTTTTTATGTGAGCTCCCATTTCAGATACTGTATTGATGGAGAACAGGAACCAATATTTGAAAACTGGACTCACAGATTAGATTAAAAAAGGCGACTGGCTGCTGAATATTTTTTTCTTCCCAATCAGAAGTTTTATTTGTGTGAGCCTGAGAGAGGGAAAATTGAATCTCATGAGCTAGGTTGCATTTAAGTGACTCCTGCTTTATTCGACTGAAACCATGTGATAAACCCTTTTTATTTTATTTTTTTTTGTTCTGAGGTAGTTCTCGGTAATGGGACAGGACAATTATAGAAACAGTCCTGAACTACTTAAACATAGATTGGTCCTGAGTTTAAGTGGGTAAGGCCAAGAAAACCATCTGCCACTGCAATCTTTTAAATTGCCTACCTATGTGCAGTAATCCTGTCCCCAACACACCCACGTTTTGGGATCAAGATAAGTACATCTGAATGTAAATATGGGTAATGCTATGTAAATTGCTCTAACAGCAATGAGGCTGCTTCTGTAAAAGCACTAGTAGTACCAAAAAGTACAGGCTAACATAATTACCCAGAATACACAGCATCGTGATTTTGCTTTCAAACCTAGACACGCCGAAAGGCAGCTGCATACAATGCATAAAAAGGGAGACGGCACAGTGGAAAGGAAATAAAGCTGAGACGAAAGGAAAAAGGGAGAGAAAGGGGTGAAAAGAGAAGAAGGTGCAGTAATCAACAACAAAAAAAGAAACTTGCCTGTAAGCACAAAGCATGGAAGGAAAGAAATTGTCAGAAACAGGCTGGAGGCAATAATGTAAACAAGAGGAGACAGGGGGAATAAAAGAGAGAGGGAATGTTTTCTTCACCACCAGTGGTTTGGAATCAAAATAGCCTGCATCTTATCTTAATTAGGGGGGTTGATTCTTTTTTCCTTGTTTGCCCAAAGCCTGATCCAAGGTTGACTGAAATCAGTAGGCAATTTTCTGTGCTCAGAGGGAGGCATGAGCTGTAACCAGGGCTCAACATATTAAACTGCAGGTAAGTTTGGATTCTGAACTGGATTTTTCATTTTTGGTCAGTATCTTTAGCCTGGATTCTGATACTAAGGCTGATGAATATACACATTTCCCCCTATGCACACAAATCATCAAGACCCACCTAGCAGGATGAGAGAAGCAGCAGGACCTTTCTATAAATAGTATGAAAATCTGGTATGGTGGATATTGAAATGATAAAGATCTGCAAACACTGTGGAACAAAGGATGCATTACAGGCGCCGTCAGAGAGTTTTGTGAGGGTTCTTGGTCACTGTCAGCTTCTAATACAGTGTTACGTAAAGATGTAAAGTCCTTTTCAGTTTCCATTTGGAGAGGGAAATAGTTAGACAGGGCTGACATGCTGAGGGGATGGAACGCAGAAGGAATACAGTATCATTCCCATGCAGTGCTGTCCCTTTGGGGGGTTGGAGGGGGAGAAATCAGGGCAACTGCCCCAGACTCCATGCTTTATGGGGGCCCACAGGCAGCGCCATTGGCATGTGCCAAGGGTGCCACCAGTCTGCGCAGCTGCCACATGCTGCCGGCTCCATTCTCCAGCCTCTCACCACTCCCCCACAGGCTGATATGCCCCAGGCCTCACACACCCCTAGGGTCAGCTCTGTTCACAGGCACCCAAGGCATATGGGAACACTTGGGGTGCAGACACACAACACACATACATTAATATAATTTGCCTTTACACCAGTGTAAAATGTGGGGCAGACATGTGACGTACAGCCCTACACTAGTAGTAAATGTACGTGTAAGTAGCTCCATTGGAAAGCCAGGAGTAATTATCCTAATATAATGAAAGCCTTTGTCTGTCTGTCTGTAACGCTTTTGCCCAACTGCGCATGCGTGGATTGGCTGTGGGCCAGGCAGAAGTGGGTGGGGCCAACTGAGTTAAAACAGGAGCCCCTCTGCTGGTTCTGCCTCCTTCTGCAGCCTCCGGAGCAGCTGCTCCCTCTGCCCCACCTGCACAGAGGCTCTTTTTAACAGTGTCCCCATTCTTTTTAAGCCCTCTGGTTGCAGTCCAGGTGGGTTTTTCTAAAACTGCCCAAATGTCTGGGATTTCCCTTTACTCGGGGGATGGGAGCAGGGGGAGGGCAATGGGAGGCAGCAGGAAGCACACACGGACCTGCCTGCAGCCATGTGGTGCTCCCTGCTGCCTCCGATCCCCTCCCCTTGCTCCCACCCCCAGAGAACAGCAAAATCCCAGACATTTGATTAGGGCAGGGGCTGCAGCTGTGACAGGGAGCTGGGAGAGAGGAGAGTTGCCTGCCCCTCTAGCAGAGGAAATGGGCGGGGGGCAGGGCAGGAGCTGGTGGCCTGTGCTCAGAGGGGCTGAGTGGTTGTTGCCTGGGGAGGAGGGAGGAAGGAGTGGGGAAGGGGGAGATGGGCCCTGGCCAGGCTGCCCACAGGGCACTGCAGCCCTATCCCAGGGCAGGGGTGCCACAACCTCCCCTTCTCTTCCCTCAGCCAGCACTAGGGCCAGACATGCTCTGCCATCACCTGCATAAATGAGAACCACCATGCTCCAACCCGGGCAGCACAGGCACAGCTGGGGCCCTCTGGCAGGGCTGGGGAGGCAGGGGACAGCGGGTCCAGAATGAGGGGCATCAGGTTGGGGGTGGAGGACTGTGGGTTGCAAGTGTGAGGGACACTGGCAGCACCAGGGGACTGCGAGTCAGGAGTGAGGGGCACCAGCAGGGATGGTGGGTGGGGGGCTGCAGGTCAGGAGTGAGGGGCACCATCCTGGCCCAGGGGGGCAGGGTACTGCAGTTTGGTGAGTGAGGGGCACTGGCAGGGCTGGGGTCAGTGGGTTGGGAGTTTGGTGAGTGAGGGGCAGCAGCAGGGCTGGGAGACCTATGGCTTGCCAGTGAAGGGCAACAGAATGGGCAAAGGCAGGGCCATCCTTCTGGGCTGGCCATGTAAACACTTCTTTGAAATCCGTCATTCATGACGGGCAATTGGCTAGTGCTAATATAAATTACAACAGCATACGGGGGTTTTGTCTGCAGCTCTGTGTGTTTGATACAAACAGGCTATTATTCCAACACCTAGTGGCAAATTTCTGTAATACCCACTTACTGCAGACAGCTACCTCTGAAGAGCTGGTGACCTATCTCCAGATACCCATAGAATTTACAAACCAATATAAGATACACTTGTGCAAATGTGTTATATGCCACAGATTATTAGGGTGTTCTTAAAATACTGTGATATGATAGAGGGGTACAACAGATAACTAGAGTTTTACTTGTAGCTTCTGCACTGCATATGTACTCAGTATTGACTTATATCCCAAAGACTTGTCCCATTACATAACAACCTCACTATAAAACTAATGGAAATTTCCCAGCAAGATGAGGCAACCTGATCATTTTTGTTCCAAGGCTCCAGTTATGACTCTGAAACCTATTTCAGTAAAGAACTTAAACATTACCTTGGTCCTGTCGATTTCAGTGGAACTCTTTGCATTCTTACTGGAAGCATCTACACATGCACTTTACTGCAGAGTTGACTAATTAGTCACCATCTACATGTGCAACACTATTAGGCCACAGTAAACTAATTAACTCTGTTGTAGGATAGTACTGCCCCACACAAGTACTATCCTATGACAGAATTATTTATTGTGCTTCAATGCACGTGTAAATAGTGCTCCAGTCAGCCCCTCTGCAGCACATTGAGCCAGGGTGGAGCAGCTGTGCCCTCCCCCTGCTCCCACCCTCGGAGTAAAGGGAAATCCCAGACATGTAAACACTGCACCAGAGTTTATTCAGCTATGCTAATTGCATGTGTAGATGCACCCACTGTTAAGCCAAGTATGAAGTGCTTTGGTAGATCACAAACCAGAGTAATAATGAGAACTAATGAATCCATTAGCATTAATGAGACTCCTTATGTGCTTATGCAAGCATTTGCTGGATGGGGGCCCTGCTGGATTACAGCTTCCAGTTATGAAAGAATATGAAAAAATACTAACTTTATTTATATTAACAAGAACTATCTACGACTCGTTCTTCACAACACCCAACACAAAGCTCAGCCTAGGTGGTTTCATTGTTTTTGCTGGTCCCCATCTACATGATTTATTAGGCCCTCTTTCATCAGAAGAAAAACAGATTCAAAGCTTCTCTGTGAATTTGGGTTTCAAATTCTGCTTGCTAAAAGTAAAAGGAGATGAAGGGGACAAAGTTATGGAAACAAGCAAGGCAGAGAGTTGCCCTTTGACATATGCTTCAGCTGGTGTTTTGTTTTATTTTTTCTTTCTCCTGCCATTTGTTCTCTTTTCTTTCCAGGCACTGAAACTTAATTTTTTGCAGAAAAAATAAGACTAATGAGTGGTGGCTATTCCCAATACCTTTCTATACAACCCTAGGGAAACAGCATGCCAAGGAGACCTAAAGAAAAGAGTTCTGCTTACATGTGTGCATTGTATCAATGATGACATTTTGATTTATTGATACTTGAGTTACATCTCTCTGAGCAAAAGGGCCTGTCTATGCCAGGTGGGAGAGAAAGGCTGAGGCATAGGCAATTACGAGAAGTGTGGCACGCATTGTGCAGAGTGACATTTTGTTTTATAGCTACATAGAGCTGTATCACAAAGAACAAAAGGTTAGATTGCAGCAGGACTGACTCAGGGAAGAATTGCACATGACTGAGAATGCAAGGAGCTGCCCTTTCCCTAGGCAGCAGCCAATATCTAGAGACGCTTAGATTTCTTTCAGCTTCAGGTAACATGGGTATTAATTATCTAGTCACTGTGCAAGTGAAGTCAGTAAAGAAGCCTATTCTGATATTGAGGGAGTCAGATGCATGGGAGAAATAGCTACACTGAGAAACTCTCTCCTCTTTTTCCCTGATTAATTTTCCTTCCAGATTTCCAGGATTATGCCTTTACTAATGGTTGTAGTAGAAAATGGGTACAGAGTGATCTTGAGAGGAAGAGCATTCTTGTAACTGAAGTGCTGTACTGAGCTATTGGACATCTGAATTCAGTTTTCACCTTGGCCAGAGTCCTCTTTTGTGATCCTGAGCAAAACACATGATCTCTCCATGTTTCAGGGTGCCTTTCTATAAAATGGGCATTATGGCTGCTGACAGACTTTAAAAAAACAAAACCCCCAAACCAGAACTTTACCAGAAGAAGCAACACATTAGTTTGACCTGGTTCTCCAGTGTCTATATAGATTCAGCAGGACTTTTTGGCACTTTTATCTAACAGCTGATTCAACCAGCTATTAAATAAAAGCACGAAACAAGCCCCACTAAAGCACCCAGTCTATACAGACATTCAGCAAGCCAGTTCCAACTGCTGCGATGCTTCTTCTAGGCATGTGCTGGGCACAGCACAGGGGTGCACAACGTTTAAAGTAAAGACCTGGGGGATTTTTAAGGGGGAGGGGCAAGCTTATGTCTGTAAGCAGCCTATGATGCATAACAACATGCACAAAGTGGTGGGAGATCCCTCCCTGAAAAGATTTATTCCTGTGTTATAACTGTCCCAAACAATATCTCCTTCAATATTAGGCTGGGTGAGGGCATCCTTAGTCTCTTTTTAAGCACCTTGATTTGCAAGTCAATGAGGAAAACGCTTTCTAAGTCTGATGTCAGTATGGAATTTAAAATTAGGCAGTTCTTGAACAGGTGTATCTGAAAAACTGAGCAAATCAGTGGTTCTTTGAGAGTGGGCTTCCGGGGTTAAAATATAAGATTGTTAGTGTTAATATCTTACAGTTTTTCTTTGAACTACTCAGCTCCCTTAGCAACATATTTTCAAGGACATTTTTGTTTCCATATCTCTGTGAGCAACAGATTCTCTGGGGGGATACTCTAGTTTTATGTCATTTCCCTTGTTTGTGACCAGCTTCTTTAGGCCATCTGGGAAAGGAGAGGATGTGGGGATGGAGAGGAAAGTGTATTCCCTGAATACTCTTATTATATGTCAGTCAACAGCTAAGTAACATTCTAGCTTGATGTATTATGACCTTCTCAAATGCTTAGTCCAGGCAGAGGACAACAGCCTGCTATATATATCAGCTTGCATAATTCCTGCTTTAGGTCCAATAATGACCAAGGCTTACAAAAGTTCCAAAGTGGAGCTTAACTGAAAACCTGATCCGCTGATAACTTGTTCTATGGGGGTGCTATGATGGAATAGAAAAAAATTAAAACAGCACGGTGTTAACTAAAAATTTCCTTTATCCACAATGTCTCTCAATAATAATATGCTGAAGGGATATGTCACTTAAGTGCAATAAAAACAGCACTGCAACAGTGTTTATCCTCCTGACCCTGAGTCATATTTGATGATGTGATGTGACAACTCCCAGCAGCTGTGCAATGGTGAAGAGAGACAAGAGGAAACCCTTAGCTCCTGGAGAGTCTCTTTACTATCTCACTCCTTGTGCTTTTTGCTTTTTCTACTAGACAAGCAGCTGAATACATGTGGTCATGTTTCCTTCTAGTAGCTATCCCCAGGAAGGCTAAGAGCCTGCTATTTATAGTTACTTCTATAGCTCACACAGTAGAAGCCTGCTCTTTTGATACTGGATATCATGTATTTGCATCCTGCTAATGATTGGTGTCTATAAATGGTTACCCTAACCCCTTTCCCTCCAAAAGATGAAAGGGAAAGACTCCTTTAAGTGACATAAGGCAGGAAGACACTAACTCAGTTATTTTCAAATTGCAATATGCATACACGCAGGTGTACACAGTGCTTTGTCATGGGGTACATGCATAAATTCTAATAATGGCAGCTGGGCTTCTGATTGGTCAACACACAGTGAGTAATTATGTTGCTTCATGTTGCCGGTGGCATACATAAAAAGATGCATCAAGTGTAGGGGGTACAAGTAGCAATATTTTGTAGGTAAAGGGGTACGTGGCCAAAAAAGTTTGAAAATCATTGCTCTGTCTCATGCTCCCAGTGACCCTATTAATCATCCTGCTCCATGTAGTTTAAACTGCTAAACCAGTCTATTTCAATGCAATCAAAAATGTGGGATGGACAGTTAATCTGCTGTGCTATTAACAGCCCTGAAACTGATTAGAGCCTGTCAATTCTGAAGGTGCCATTAGAAGCAAAAGTCTCTGAAGAACTACATTAGGAGCCTTAATGTAAGTGAAAAGATGAGTAGAGGCTTAAGTGAAAAGATGAGTAGAGGCTTAAGCACATACAGCAAGCAACAATGTAACAAGCCTTAAAGAGGTGCAGAGAGCAGGCATACTTTAAGCAGGCTTATGAATTGTCTTTAACATTGAAATCAATCAGATTTGTCAAAAACCTACTGCTATCTGCATACTTTAAATATCTGTTGGCCTACATATTGGCATCTTAAATGACATATACTGTAGGCCTGTGCAAAGCGGCAAGAATTCAATGTGGATTCAGATTTGGCTGATTCAGAGGGACAGTAACTCAATTTGATGATTCAAGTCACTGTCCCTATTTGATTCAGCCAAACTGGATTTGGAAATTCAGTGCTGATTCAGAGATTCAGCCATAAACTATAATGGGGAATCACTAAAATAACTATAACTTTGGCATTTTTTGAAGATTTAGATGAAAACAGCAGAGGTGGTAG
>NW_017729017.1:3394034-3394631 GCF_001723915.1 Gavialis gangeticus
AGCCATGTTGCTCTAAGGACATAGGCAGACAAGGTTCTCTGGGTCAATCTGATATCTTTTATTAGATCAACTGAATAGTTGGAGAAATGTATCTTAGCAAGTTGTTTGGTTTAAAAACCCTTTGTCAGGCTGAGGAAGCACCTGCAGTTGGTGTGTGCACTCTTCCTGGATGGAAGGAATAGTAAAGAAGCTGGAGGCTGGACTGCAGGTAAGAAAGTCAGTAAGTGAAAATGTAAATTGAGGCATCAGGGGGTGAGAGACAGGCTGGGGGTGGGGAGGGAGGGTATGTAGCAGGTAAAAGTGGGAATGTACCTGGGGAGTCAGATGTCAGGCAGGTTATAGTGTGTCATAAATCTAATGTCTATATTGAGTCCATGAGTTTTTCTGTCTAGGAGATTGATATCCTACTCAGTTTTGTTAAGGGGGCCGCTGATCCCAATCTCCCCAGTCAAGGCCATCTCATGAATGGCCTTCTGTTTCTCCACCAGCCTTTCCAGTATCAGGTATGTGGAGTTCCACCTAGTCTCCACATCCTGCATGAATTTGTGCTGTGCAGTACTCAGCTCTGCCTGTTTGTCCCTCAGCATCTTGCCCCCC
>NW_017729017.1:3395317-3397186 GCF_001723915.1 Gavialis gangeticus
TCTATAAGGTCCCTTCTGACCCTACTTCTATGTTTCTATGATTTCAAAATGAGCTGGCTGGTAGTGGTAGTGATAGCACTGTCACTGGCAGCCCTGTCCCCCTCCAAGCCATCCCTGACAATGAGCTGGAACTTGTGTGCCACACAGCAGATGCCCACAAAGTTGGTATCTGACACCGCCTTGACCATATTGGCCCCATTGTCAATGACCATGAACCAGCAGATGAGCTCACCCTGCCCAACAAGCCACTCCTGCACCAAGCAGTTCATGGCCACCATGGTCTCCCTTGCCATGTGGGACTCATCCATCACCTCCGCTTGAAGGAGAGCCCACCCACATCCTGACTGATTGCACCAGTGCCCTGTGAGGGAAAGGTAGGCATGATCTTCAGCCAGGCTTCTCTGTATATCTGAGGTGAAGTGCAAAGCTACCTGCGGCCCTAGTTTCTGCAACTCCTCCCTCAAGTATGCCCTTCATGCCTCATACAGGGATGGCACCACTGTCCTGCTAAAGGTGGTGCATGCGGGCACTTGGTAGGATAGGGCCATGAGTGCCATGAGCCACCTGAACCCTGGATACTCAACAAAGGAGAAGGGCTGGGCATCCAGAGCAAACATCTCCCCAGTGCTCTGGGTGACCTCACCCACCTTGGGAACATGCCCCACTTTGTCTCTGCCTTTCCCCCACTGGTCCAGGGCAGCCTGCCTCTGCCTCCCTTTGCTTCTTGGGGACAGAGGCTTTGGAGTAAGAGGGGAATTCTTTTGGGGCATGCTCCCACTGGTGCCAGGCTGAGGAGGAAAAAGGGCAAGGGGATGCTGCCTCCTGAGATGCAGGAGCATTGCCATGGTGGTGAAGTGTTTCCTTGCCCCTGCTGATCTCCTTTTGGCAGTGCTGGCAGTTAGCATACCTGGGGTCATCTGCCACCTCAGAATGAGCCTACACTACACTACCCACCCACTTTTGGGCTAAGGGTGGGGATCCTACCTTAAACCCCTCCTCACCAGGCAGAGGCACAACAATAGGAGGAGCTGAGCCACTGGCCCTGACAAACTCCTCCAAAGTGCCCTCCAAAGGAGACCTGCCTCTAGGGGAACTTTGAGAAGTGTGGAGCACAAACTCAGATTTCCCCTCCTTCCCCAGAATTTCCTTAGCTATGGCACTCAGCTCAGCTGCTTTTAGATTCAGCTCCTCCTCTGGCACTGGAAGGCTTATGCTGGGAATTGAAATTGGGGTGGAGACTCATGCTGGTGCTGGTGGTTATTACTGGTGTTAGTGGAGATAGTGCAGGTGCAGATACTGCTCCCACCTCCTTGCTCCCACTAGCAGCAGAAGACTCATAACTGCTAGGAAAGAGGGTGCATCTATGGTTTTTTTGGGGGGTGGGGGTGGGGGGGACTTGCAGCTCTCCCTATGCCCCTTCCCCCTCCCCTACTAGAAGACCTGGCACCTGCCTTTCCAGCATGCTTCACAATGTTTGGTGTGCTGCAAAATATGTGTGTGTCTGTAATATATGTTGTGCTTTCCTGCACAGTGATGACACACTGCCAGAAAAAACACAGAAGAGGAGAGACTAACTAGCTACCAATAGACTGATAGCAAGCCAGAGCCTTTCAGACACTGCTGGTCCAAGACAGACAGCTCACAAAAGGCACAGATCACTTCACACATAGCCTTATATGTTGTTTCTACATCTATGCCCCAAAGCACTGTGATTAGAAGAGAACTCAGGGAAAGATCACAGTCACTGGCCAGATACAGGTATCAATATCAGAGCAGTCTTTCCCCCCCTCCACCCCCTTTCTCTTCTCAGTTTCTGTTTCCTGCAAACCTGCCTTCTGAATCTCTGAATCTTTCCGAATTTTTTCTGAA
>NW_017729017.1:3402186-3421600 GCF_001723915.1 Gavialis gangeticus
GGGAATTCTTTTGGGGCATGCTCCCACTGGTGCCAGGCTGAGGAGGAAAAAGGGCAAGGGGATGCTGCCTCCTGAGATGCAGGAGCATTGCCATGGTGGTGAAGTGTTTCCTTGCCCCTGCTGATCTCCTTTTGGCAGTGCTGGCAGTTAGCATACCTGGGGTCATCTGCCACCTCAGAATGAGCCTACACTACACTACCCACCCACTTTTGGGCTAAGGGTGGGGATCCTACCTTAAACCCCTCCTCACCAGGCAGAGGCACAACAATAGGAGGAGCTGAGCCACTGGCCCTGACAAACTCCTCCAAAGTGCCCTCCAAAGGAGACCTGCCTCTAGGGGAACTTTGAGAAGTGTGGAGCACAAACTCAGATTTCCCCTCCTTCCCCAGAATTTCCTTAGCTATGGCACTCAGCTCAGCTGCTTTTAGATTCAGCTCCTCCTCTGGCACTGGAAGGCTTATGCTGGGAATTGAAATTGGGGTGGAGACTCATGCTGGTGCTGGTGGTTATTACTGGTGTTAGTGGAGATAGTGCAGGTGCAGATACTGCTCCCACCTCCTTGCTCCCACTAGCAGCAGAAGACTCATAACTGCTAGGAAAGAGGGTGCATCTATGGTTTTTTTGGGGGGTGGGGGTGGGGGGGACTTGCAGCTCTCCCTATGCCCCTTCCCCCTCCCCTACTAGAAGACCTGGCACCTGCCTTTCCAGCATGCTTCACAATGTTTGGTGTGCTGCAAAATATGTGTGTGTCTGTAATATATGTTGTGCTTTCCTGCACAGTGATGACACACTGCCAGAAAAAACACAGAAGAGGAGAGACTAACTAGCTACCAATAGACTGATAGCAAGCCAGAGCCTTTCAGACACTGCTGGTCCAAGACAGACAGCTCACAAAAGGCACAGATCACTTCACACATAGCCTTATATGTTGTTTCTACATCTATGCCCCAAAGCACTGTGATTAGAAGAGAACTCAGGGAAAGATCACAGTCACTGGCCAGATACAGGTATCAATATCAGAGCAGTCTTTCCCCCCCTCCACCCCCTTTCTCTTCTCAGTTTCTGTTTCCTGCAAACCTGCCTTCTGAATCTCTGAATCTTTCCGAATTTTTTCTGAATTAATTCGGAGGCCTACAAATTAATTCAGACCTTTTACTGGATCTCCTGATTCAATCTGGATTTGGAGATTTGGCCACGGAATTGGGCCGAATCTCCTCCGAAACAAATCGGCTACCAAAGCTTCACACAACCCTAATATATATTGTACTTTCATACTTCACATAACATAATCAGTGCCACAGTGTTGTCATTAAATTGTAAACTTTGAGCAGGAAGTACATGTATGTTGGGCCTTGTTATGTGTTGCACTTTGAGCTACTCAAATGTTGATCTGTGTTAGTGCTAGCTTAAGTTTGGAGCAGTCACATCTTAAAGCTAAAAATCTTCTCAGACTGCCCCCCACCTGCACAGCTCCAACTTGCCACTAGAAGGCTGGTGACCAGGGGCCTGACTAAGAACTACAGGTGTAACTTGCCACTAGAAGACTGGCAGGGTTAGTACAGACAGTCAAAAAGCCCAAGCTGAATCGATTCAATCTTCACAGTTTAGTCTAAACTGCATAGATCGAACTGATAAGCAAGTAAACAGACATTCACTTTTGATTCTGGAAATGGAGCCACATGCCTGCAGTGGCTCAAGACAGAAGCTGGGGGGCACTAAAACACACCTCCCTGATTGGCTGGAGCTGATAATTTGGGCCAAGTCTAGCCCACCTACTCTGCCAGGTGAGGTTGGTGGGGGAGGTGCAAAGCAACCTGGGATGCTGGGGGACTGTAAGTTAACTTGAATCTGGAGGGGATCTGGGACAGAAGTTTAACAAACCAATTTAACCTAAATCAGTTAACTCTGATGTTACATCCATCCAGGTTTATCTTAAACAAGTTTCAGCCATTTTGAAAGCAGTTTATGTGTACTATGGCTAGAGACAGACATTAAAAAAACCTGAGCCTGAATTGATTCAATCTTTGCAGGTTAATCTAACCTGGCTAGGCTAAACCAGTTTGTAACCATACAGACATCCCACAAATTCAGGCACATGCCTGCAGTGATTTATAACCCTTAACTCAGTGTTGATCAGCCCATTAAGAGAACAAAAAAACCCCAAAAGCTTCTCTCCATTATTTCAAGTTCTTCTGAAACAAGTTTGTTCCAAGGAACAAATGAAGGGATGCTGCCAGCTACCTGTTGATTAGCTCTAAAAACTAAGTGGATACAGTCCTGCTTGCCTTTGTCTGGTCTCCCACAGCACCGACCATAGCCAGCATGTGGTATGCTAGCTAATGCTGAGAGGTTTCTGTGTAAGGCAGAGGGAAGGGGGAAATCCCTGCTAAGCAGGAAGTGGTAAGAGGAAACAGGGAGCAGGGGGAAGCCAGGTAGACACCTGCAGTCTCTGCTGGACCTGCATCTAGGGGGCAAAAGGGAAGGGGCAGCTCTGCTGTAGAGCAGAGAGACCAGCCCAAAGAGCATGCCGGGATGCTGAGGGAGTCTGGTTTAACTTAAACCAAGAAGGGGTCTGGGACAGACATTTCATAAACCACTTTTACCCAAATCAGTTAAGTCTGATACTACATTCAACCAGGTTTATCTCAAACCACTTTCAGCCATTTTCAAACTGATTTATGTGCAGTGAACATGTGTTCTGTTACAGATTTAAATCAGTTTCTGATCACTTAAACCAGTTTGTGTGTAATATCTGTGTCTAGCCCAAACGTCTGTTGTGTTAAAGAGCTGAACTGATTTCTGATCATTTATACCAATCTTTGTGTAATTTTTACCCCTAGCCACAAGCAGTGGCCTGACTAGGAGCTACAGCTCTGAGTTTCTACTACAGGGCTTGTGAGACAGGACATGTTTTTATGCCTGTTGTAGATGGGAGGGCAGGGAGGAGGATGTGAAAGCTGGGTTGGGGGAAACATGAAGCTGGGAGGTGGAGAGTTAGTGGAATGGGGGTGGGTAATGAAATGGGATGTGGAAAGGAAATGGGACTGAAAGAAGGATGGTGAAATGAAGTCAGCCAGCCACTGAAGCAAAACATTAAAAGAAGTAAAACAAAAAATTAAAAAGGAATAAAGAGGAAATAAATTTAAAAAGGTATCACGTTTTAATAAAATTGGATTTGGGAGTGCTAATTATGCTTCCCAGGGTAGCTGGGAACAATAAGGAAAGGTGGTTTTTGGGGAGCTTCTGCCCCTGCCCCACAAAGGAAGCCCCAGCTCATAGGGACCGAATCCCATCCCTTACCTTGTTTCCCCTCCACCCACCTCCCCACTAGGCCCCACTCCTGGACTCGTCTTTGACCTGCCATCTGACTACTTATCATATGCTCTTCAGGCTGTTTGTGTGGAGTTACATGACTGGGGATGGAAGGGGGAGTTGGCTTGGCTTGGTGCCATAATCACCCCCTGGGCTGTACAGTTCAGAGGTTGAAAAGTTGGTTCAGAAATAACAAGTAAGTAGGGGAGAGAACACCACATCCTGGGATGCTGTAGGAATGCAACTTGGTCAGATCATCTGTGGGGAGTGGCCACACATTAATGGAACATGAGCTGAGTAATCTGGATCAGTGATAAACCTATCCTTCAGTGGCATATCTTTAAGCCACCCAAAGTGTGCTTAAAACTAATTTCAGCTGTTAATGTGTGGACATTCCAATGGTTAAGAGCTCCAGGAACGGCCTAAAATTAACATGTATCAAGGAACTTATATGGAAGACTGAGCCTATAGTTATCAGCACTCAGTGAGTACTAGCTGCTTTCCTTCAAACTTTTTTGTAGTATTTCCAGAGGTGTGTAAGCTAAGTAAGGAGCAGGTTGGAGAATTTAACCAAGATTTTGTGACTTCTGAGGCTCCTGATGCCACTTTCAAGAACAAAAAGGCTTCCTGTAGGATTACCCAGCTAGTGCTCAGGTAACTAGATCAACTTTCATCAATCATTCCCCATGATGCCCCAACTAAAATACTGGCATACTATTGAGGGACACGAGGACAAAGCTGTAATACTCAGGTGGTTAGCACAAATCTCCCAATCATGACATGAGTTAGTATCTGTACAAAGTAAATCCATCTGAGTACAACAGCTCTAGCTTTGCAGACTGATCTCACTAAGAGTACTAGAGTTCCTGGGCTATTTAGATAAAGCTGTCTGAACAATTAAAGCTGAGCTCTTTCTTTTTTATTTATTTATTTATTTATTTTAAATTGGCTTGTGTAAGTTCAAAGATCCCAGAGTCTGAAACAATAGAAGTTCAGGTTCACCTGTTCTGAGATGGAAGCTGTTAGAGCTGAGATTTTCCTTGAAGCTGAGTCCCTCACATACACTGAGATGTGCTAACTCTGCAATCTGAGAAGGACACCTCTAGTTATTTGAGCTTTTCAGATATCCCAAAGATTTTGAGAAAGGGGGAAACTTTCTCCCTTCCACTTTTCTTTCTTTCTTTTTTTTTTTTTTTTTTGCTGTCAATTAAATTAAATTTATGGCATTTTCTCTGGTCTGTAATTATCCTCTGGGATTTATTTCAGATTGTTCATGAAACCAATTTACCATCAGAATTTTCTGGCTGCTCAGGAGAGTTATTGCTTCAGAGTCTGAATTGCTAGAAAAAGCAGCTATTTTCATTATTTATTTTGTTTTATTTATACATATTGTGTCGAGTGAGAGATCCTCAGAAATTACAACTTAACTTTCAAGAATGTATGTAAAGAAAATTGTTTTGGACCTCCCAAGTATGGAGATCAGGTACACAAACCTAATCACAAGTCTTTTACAATACAGATTAACCCCATGCATATCACATTATAAAAGCCCCCCAACACACCCCCATTTTACCTTGCAGGGGTAGGCTTTATAAGAAGTGGTCTATATCATGGGTGGCCAACCTATGACATGTGTGTCACAAGTGGTATGGGCAGCCTCTGTGTGTGTGTGGGACCCAACAAGCTGGGGAGTGGGCAGGGAGGAGAAAGCAGAAGTAGTGGATGGGAGAGGGAGTATAGGCTGGAGAGTACAAAGCAGAGCAGCAGCTTGGGTGGGGGAAAGGGATCAAAGTGACACTTAGAATGGATGTGGGACTTCATTTGTGACATGCCTACCAGAATGGTATAGACCAGTGGGCGTGAACCTAAGTAAAAACAACACTGGACAACAGTGGACAGCAATTATGAATGCTTAAAAAGAGTTTATGTATCAGACTTTTTTATACAGAAGTCACTGTTACTTAATAGAGTTCATCCTGAAAGTCAGGGAACCTGACATCGAGTAGTGTGCCCTGTAAATTACCGGTCAGGTTTATCATACAATACTAGTTGACATATATTGTTTTGTAGAGGGAGGGTGAACAAATTTCTCTTTATTTTAGAGAAACACAGTCATTTTGATTTATGGGATTTGCAACGTTTGTTTGAGGTTATGATAGTTTCACACAGCTCTAATCCTTAAGAGGTTTGTGTACTATAGTCATATCTCATTTTCCCTCCCTCTAGATCAGCAGGATGGGATCCCAGCCTCATAATAGGACTGGAGCAGGTATTTATTGTTGCCATTGACATTGCAGTGCAATGTTGGAGGTGCTATGATTTTAACAGTACTATTGGGAGAGGTGGCAAACCAGACTCCCTTGGATGAGCATCCCAATCTCTCACTCAGCATACTTCTGCTCAGTAAAACAAGTTTTGTTGTCCAAGGCAGCACATAAAGGTTTTTCTGTTTAGCTGCAGTCAATTGCAGTCATAAATTATAATATGTAACTCATTTCACTGTATCCTTTAGAACAAGGGTTTTCAACCTTTTTTAATAGGTATACCCCCGGCTGCTGGGCATGGAGCAGGGGTGGGGGGACATCGCATGCAAGCTTTCTTCTCTCCCCCTGCCCCCCCACCCCCATCTGGCCAGCTGGGCAGTACCTGTACAGCCTGCAAAGGGATGCTGCTGCCCTCACCCCACCCCGGCCCTGCTCCAGGAAGCAATGGCATGGGGTGGTGGCGTTCCTGCCCTGCCCACCCGTGTGTACCTGCTAGGGCCTTCCCAAGTACCTCTGGGGGTACGCATACCCTTGGTTGACAACCCCTGTTTTAGAAGGCATTTTATAAAACCCAACTCTGATCTTCATATAAACAGTGGTCTCATGGTCAGGTAATAGTCAGATGCTAAACTCTAAACTCTAGGTTGAAATTTTCCAGAAAAAGCTCATTCTCACAAACTTATTTTGGACTGAGAAATAAGTTCATCAAGGCAAACTTGAACAGCCCCTGCAATCAACACCACTCTTTTCCTTTCCCTTTTACATGCTTCTCTTCTTCTTTTCTTCTGTGTCTGCTTTCTCCTTTTTTACCTCTGTCTTGTTCTTTTCTTCTCCCATATTTTTTGAAAGTTATTGGCGGTGTCTTTGAAAGGGAAGAGAATAGAAAATGCAGGGCAGCAACGGAACAAGAAATCTGACATTAGTTGGTAATTGAGAGAGGCTACAAAACCAAGAGGGGTCTTTACTGTGAACTGAAGTGTTGCACTCACTGCTGGTTCTTGAGGGGAATCCTCCTTGTAATTTCTGACGGTTCCAGATTTATTGACTACTACCAACTGACATAGATAATCTTATGAAGTGTCAACAAACCTACAGTTCCTTTCCCCTTCCAAGAACTCTATCCCAAGCTCCCTGGATTACTTACACATTTAAAAATGTTCCACTTGCAGGCATTTAATCAAGGCTGTCTTTGCTTACCTTTGCAGTTAATGAGGATTCCACCAATCATAAGGTATAAACAATGACGCAGATGCCCAAGTCAGTATGACGTAAGGAATGTTGTTCAAACCAGACCCTCCCACTGTAAGGGCATGTTTTATTTTTTTAAATAACAGTGCTTCTGAAGGCACATGGGCTCATCACACAGCAAAAAAATCAGCTTTTTATTTTCAGCTTTCAATAAAAAAGAGGTAAATTAGGGCAACATTTTCTATTCATTAAAGTCTTCCCTGTTAGATAGAGCTCTGCACCATGATCCACATAACAAGTGGTCCCTACTATTAGCTCCTACATTTCTCACTGATAGGTTTATAACGTTAATGCCTGCTTCTGAAAATTCAGTGAAAGCATCTTTACCTTTAGTTATCCCTCTAGTAATGTCAACAAGGAAGGTAATCAGTTTTTGTATTTCATCTCTTTCTATATATGTGCAAATAACCACCAACTTTCCTGGAGAGTTCTCATTAGTACCTTCATCTAAACAAACCAGGAACAGACTGGAGGTTTTGAAGTCATTTTTAAGCTGCTTCCTTCAATCTTTAGTTGTATGATAGACAGTGAATGAGATTCACTTTGCCCTATACTTTATACAGTCAAAGCAGTGTAGAGTGGGTATTACTAGAATGGCTGGATCTTGTATTCACTTTGCTCTAACTACAAAGCAAGGAAGAACCCAGTCCTCTGAGTTAAACTATATGTCAGCCATACAGTAATTGTTCAAGAACAAAGTTGTGCAATTTTTCTTTTTGGAATATCATAGAATCACTCTTGACACGAAAGAATGCTTCTTCCTTAAAATAGTGCTAGCAGAGTGAGTTCCCCATGCTGTGACATGCAACATACCGATCAAATCACAGACATGAAATTATTTGATCTGTGAACAAACTATACAAAGGTACTTGACTGGCTCTGGAACCTCTGCAGTTCTCTTGTCACATGTTCCTGTTGTTGTTCTGAACAAGGATTCCTAGGGTTTGTTTGAAATGAACATTTAACATTGAGTACTGTGGAATCCAGGCACCATGAACAAAATAACACCACTACTATTTTTTCAGTAAATGTCTACTCCAGGGGCTTCCAGCTGTGGAAGTTTTCCAGAGCTTTGAACTTTACCTTTTTGAGTAAGTGGAAGCCAAACATTGTGAAGCCTATTCTGGGTCCATAAACCATAAACATCCAAGCAACAGAGAATGAACTACAAAGGGGAGGGAAGCATTCTATTAGTGCCAGAACAGAAGAGGCTGCTAATAGGAAACTTAAGCAGTTTCCCCTGGTTACCATGGCACAAGAGTTATGCCGCTGGTGACACCATAGGAGGAACTAGATCTGGGACGAAAAAGAGTACACACAATGGTGTGAAGATGCTGCACTCTAATGCACACCATAGGCAAGAGAAGCTGCCATAAAACTGTTCTGTCTTAAATAATCCAGGATGGCATCCAAGCCAGCATTACATAAGAGTAAGATTACAGTTCAGAGTACAGACCCAAAGATATTACTGAACTTATACACTTCATCCTCACACACAGCAACTTTGCTTTCAACAGCAAACACTTACTCCAGACCATGGGTACAGCTATGGGCATTAAAATGGTCCCACACTATGACAAACTTTTTATGGGCCTCCTAGAAGAAGAATTCCTCAAGAACTGTATCACCAAACCCATACTATAGATGACATCACTATTTGGATCGAAGACCTGGAATCTCTGATTGATTTCCATTACAAATTTAATAATCATCACCCATCCATGAAACTGTCTCTAGAATACTCTAGCACCAAAATTTATTTTTTAGACACTGATCAATATCCAGAATGGTGAAATACTAACCAGCATATACAAAAAACCCATGGACCAACATACATATTTACACAGAACCAGCAGTCACCCTAAACACACCAACACAGCTATAATCTATAGCTAAGTCCTCCAATACCATTGAATTTGCACTGAGGAGAACACCCATGATCATCACATCACAAATCGCAAAAGGTCTTTCAACCAACAAGGAACCTCCTCCAGAGAGATAGACCACACTATTGAAAGAGCCACCTGGATACCACATGGAAAATTTCTGCAGTACAAAAAGAAAACCCCACAAATTGCATATCATTACTTATGACACTACACTTCCTTACAACCTATACAGAAAATCCTCATACAGTTGCAACCTATACTAAAAAAGACTCAGTTCTTAAAGAGATCTTTCTAGAACCATCCATCCTAGTCTTTAAAAAGGCACCAAACCTCACCAACATCATCACCAGAAGTAAACTTACTATGGCCCAAAGCACACCAAATGGATCCACACCATGCCAGGATGCCCTATGGAGGGCTTTCACCCAAAGCCCAGGCCCTATCTGGGGCAAATGCTTGCCTCTATTGTTCTATACTTTAGTCAGTCTCTAGTGCTCATCACCTTGTCTGAGAAGTTTTTTTTTCCTCCTTCTTTCTTACTCCATCTTCTACACGAAGACAGTTTTATCACTTTGGCCAGCTGGCCAAAGACCACAACGATGTCTTGCTGGACTCTCTCACATGTCCAGGATCTCATCTGCCACGACTTGTTGTTAAGGGAGAAAAATAGAATGCTGGGGTGTGTGGGTTTCGATGTTTTCACTCTTGATATCTGCCTCAGTGTAGTGAGAGATCCACCAACCCCTACACCCTCACCTGTTCTACCGGGTGTTAATTCAGCAGTCCATACAGTCTGCCTCAAAGCGGCAAAAAATGTTTTGTAGGTCTCTAGATCTGGCCAATCAATAGCCCCACTGAGCCTGGTTGTACTTCACCAGGCTTGGAGCAATGCACAGACCTGACATGAATTTTAACCACTTCTTTTACTGGCCTATTGTCCAGATAGTTGCAAACATACTATCCTGTTATCTCTGGGAGGACTTCCCTCTCACTCTAAAGAAAAGGAGAAATGAAAACAAACTGGGACTTCTCTGCCCTTATATTCCAAACTTTATAATACCCCTTTCTTTTTTTAGCCCTGCTATTAGGGTCTTTACAGTACCTCCGGACTGCCTCCCTGCAGTTTCAGTTTCCCACAAGGCATTTCCTTCAGCGTTCTCTCCTTTGGTAACTCCCTCCACAGAGCTGCCTCTCTGAGACCCAATCTCAGCTTCTTTCTGGGCACCTTTGGTTGTCTCCGCCGTCACTCTGGCTGAGTCAGCCATTTCCAGTTCCTGGTGTCTCCCTTTTGCCTGCTCCAGGTCTCTTTTTATCTTGGAGTTCTGGCTGACTCCTTGTCCCCTCCAGAAACACTGGATGAAGAATGAGCCCTGCATAGTTCTTTGTGGCCCCAGGGCTGGGACAGCTGCTTGCAATTCAGGTGGGACAATCTTACTTCCCTGGGGCTCTTCTCTTTCTTCATACAGGAAAAGAAATGTAAAACCTGCCAACAAATCTCCACCTCTCCAATAATATTGATGTTCCACAACAGAACCCTCACCATTCCTGGATCTTACACCTGCACCTGCACCCCAAGAAATGTAATATAGCTTATCCAGTGCACTGAATGTGCACCATGATTCTATTGATTCTAGTATCCAGTGCACTATGAGTCTATGTTCCCTGATAGAACACTGAATCCAGTGCACTATGATTCTATGATCTGTAGTTCCCTGATGGAAACTACATACGAGAAACTAAACAACTGCATACCAGAATGAACACACTCTGGAAATCTATCAAAGACAAAAATACCCAACTACCTGTGGAGGCACACTTCTCACAAGACATCCACTCCCTCTCCAATCTCCCAATTCTAATCCTCAAAGGGAATTTACAAAACACCTTTCATAGACGAGCCAAAGAACTTCACTTCATAAATCTACCGGGTACAAAATATCATGAACTAGATATAAATATTGGATTTATGGCACATTATAACCTGTTTGCTATGAGATAACCCCAGGTAACCACTCTACATTTTACCATCTACATTTTACCAACTCCAGGGTTCCTTGCTCCAGAATGTATTGCTCCCAGGCATGCTGTTTGAATGTACATGCGGAATGCAGCATGTTAAGCTGGGTCAAAGCATCCTCAGTTGGCAGGGAGTCCAGGGGGTTAGCCTGCCAGCCCAGGGCTGCTCCCTCCAGTTCAACATGCTAGCTGGCATTGAAGCACCCTCATGCCCCAGCCAGCCAAGTTACCATCTATACAAGCATTGCTGCAGAGTTTTTAATGCCACAGCTAGATAATACTTGCATTTACAAGTACTATCCTGATGCAGAGTAAATTAGTTTGTACCAGTCTAATAGAGGTGCACTTGTAGATGTTGAGATGTTTACGGTGCAGCTAGGTAGTCTCCTGCACAGTAAATTTATCATGTAGATGTATCCACGGGGAGGGAGATTGAAGCTCAGCCAGGCTGAAGGCTAGGAGAGGACGGAAGCCCAGATGAGCTAGGGGACTAGAACAAAGTAAGGTGGGCTGGAGCCCCAGCCAAAGACCAAGAGAGAGTAAGGAAAAGAGAGGGATGGATCTCCAC
The DNA here is from genome assembly GCF_001723915.1 of Gavialis gangeticus. Lineage (NCBI taxonomy): Eukaryota > Metazoa > Chordata > Crocodylia > Gavialidae > Gavialis > Gavialis gangeticus. The sequence goes on from NW_017729017.1 coordinate 3,413,484, forward strand.
ACAGGGTAGTTGGACTAGCATCATGGGGATGAGTATGAGGGAGGCAAGACACCCATGGCTGGGCCCCAGTCACGCAAAGGCAGTCTCCTCAACAGCATATTAATTCTAACACCAAGTCATGACAGGCAGGAGAAAGCAGCCAAATTAGGGGACTCAGGTGCTAAAAGGGGACTTAGCTATGTATGGAACTTGTGGGGAAGCAGCTATAAAAGAGATTGGATGAGTCAGTCTATTGGATAATAACCAGTTGCTTTTACTTGGAACCAGGAGGAGTGCATTAGTGCATTCTCACCTCCCTTTGATTCCTGGTCCACCCAAACTTTCAAACCAACTGCCTGGGAAGAACATTTCTATTTGGACAGTACTGAAGGAGGTAATTGACTTCATGACTCATGATAATCTACCTGATCCCTTCCAGACACTTTAGTCCATGCATGTTAAAGACTCTATCTTCTTTTTAATGGTCTTGACATTCCACTAATCAAGCTATCATTTGTTCTGAAATTCTGCTGACTGCTAGTTGTTCATGGGAATATAGCTTCTATTTCACAGCCCTGCAGATTGTGGATTGGATTTTTAACTAAAAAAAAGAAGTTATATTTGTTTTCACTTCAATTTTAAACAAAATAATACAGCAACAGTCCCCTAGCTTATTAGTAAAGCTTTAATTTATTATTAACTGGATTAAAATGTGGTATTTATTGTGATGATGTACCTCACCATCTGCACCCCCTCTTCAAAATTCCAGACACACCTTTGGCTGGAGCCTACCTTTGATACCATTTGCCTCCAGGATAGATGAGTTTCTGGGCAGTGTCCAGTGAGGTCCTACTTCTGGACCTTTAAGGGATCTTACAGTGGCAGTGTCTTGTGGTCAAGATGGTCTTGACTGTGCTCTGACAACCTGTCCCTGAAAGCATGTTCCAATCCTGAAGTTTGCTGGCAACTCAGGGGCATCCCTCTGAGGCTGATCTTGAGACCCTGGTGTCTGGCATGCTTGACAGTGGGTATGCTTTTATTCCTGGCAGAAAATATCCTCTTGTCTCTTTAAACTACAGTAGAATCATAGAAAACTAGCGTTGGAAGGGATATCAGGAGGTCATCTGTAGGGCTGTGCGAAGCTTTGGGTGGTGATTCTATTTGGAGGAGATTCGGCCCGATTTGATGGCCGAATCTGCAAATCCGAATCAAATCAGGGGACCAATTAAAAGGTCCAAATTTCTTCAAAGCTCTCTGAATCTTCAGAAAAGAGCCTGAGAGCTTCTATGATTCGGACAGTCTCCAGCAGCTGCAGCAGGGAGCTGCAGCTGGATTCAGAGCTGGTAAGTACTAGGGGCTGGGGGAGGGGACCATGCCAAACTAGGACCTGAGTGATGATGGCTAGAAAATGGTATTTAGAGGTTTGCTTTTGGGAAATGGCTTGTAGGTAAAGTAGATATTGTATTAGAACAATGGTCCAGGGGGATTGAATGGATTAATTGATTTCTAAAGCCTGTTAGTAACAAAGTTTCCTTCCAGGCCTTCTGTGTCTGAAAACAGAAGACACGCAGGCTGGGAAACTGAAGACATGTACCACATTGTTCTATAACATGAACAGTGTACCCAAACAGAGATAGAGGACTCTGCATCATTGGTACCAGGTCACAGTGTCCAACTGCAGAGCCATTGGGATTTCTAGCTTCGGTGGATGAACCAAATTTGGAGACTGGTAAATAACCAAATTAAGATGTGTGCATGTGATGGATTTGGGAAACAAAGGAATATGCCAGCAGAACAGAACATGGACAGTATAATGACCACAGGGAAACCAATCAATGATGCCCAGGGATGAAGGGTCATCAGAGGAGGAGAAAGAATACAAACAGAGGGATTTCAGAGCAGCAAAGGGTCCCCAAGAGGGGAACCCAAGGCCACCATGGACAGAAGGCACACTGCCAGTCCATCTCACCCACCCTGTTGAGGGGTGGGGGGAGGTGGACCTCAGCCCTTGACCTTCAGGCTACTGACATCTGACATTCAAGAGAGGACCTGAGGGTGAAGTTCACATACTGACCAGAGGTACCTTCCCTCTGTGATAGCCCTAGGACTGGTAGATATATAATTGTTTGCCTTGCCTGCATTATTCTTATCTGTTATCCCTGTGTATCAATAACATTTGCCTATTATCAAATGGAAAAGTCATGGTAAGTCTGAGGGTTTGGATCCACATGGAACAAAGTATCTGGGTCATAAATCCAGTTTCAACAGGTGGAAGTCTCAACAGTGAGTGGTTTTTCCTGGACAGACATCTCACAGGTGCAGAGGAAGATCTGATAGTGACAGTGGATCTGTCATTATGACATCTTCCAGCCATTTCTCTGGATCTCTTAATCCACTGCCTCTGTCTTCTTTCCCCTCTTTCCAAGCAAACCTTCCCTAACAAAATTCCCTGTAGACTGGCCTGTTTGCTGCTCCTTGTTTGTGAAAGGTTCCTTTTCCCTACTAACCTTCTTCCTGTCACCAAGCTTACAGTGAAGGAAGGTGAGAGAGAGTTTCTAGACATACTCCCTAGGAAATCCACCCTCCCTCTCAAAGAATACAAGAGGGAGAAAAGATGCTTGTTTCTAGCTCTTCTACAAGTGTTTTCTTACTTTCTTGTAAGGACTTATGCCCATTTGTAAGGAAAACACTTCATGTCCTCTGCTCTATCGCATAACAGAGGAGGGAGAAATGATCGAACACTGCCAGAAACAAAAGGGCTGCAGGAAGTAACCTGCTTCAGAAATTCAGGTGGGGCCACAGCTAGATTCTTTTAACTGGGGAAGACATTCACACCTGCTGTTAATCCTGCAGGGTGGTGTTAGTAGCATAATAAACTGCTCTTGGTGTGTTGTTGATATTGTCGATAGTAACTAATACAGACTCATAACGTAGGCCACATTCTTCAAACTGGTGGTTGCAATGTCAGTTGAAGGGCTCAGTTAGAGTTTAGTACAGACACATACCTGTCCATCAGAATAGAAGAGATTAAGTAGGAGTCCTGAAGCCAGAAGGTTGAAGAAAGGGAATTTTTAAACACAAGGAGCCATCAGCAAGCTCAGACTCTAGTGGCACCGGAGCTTAAGGAATGCTGTTGCAGTCAGTCTGTCTTAGACAGAGAGAATTAGTTTGGAAGCACCAATATTCTCTGACTATGGATTAGGCCCTTTAAATAGAAATTCTGCTCTTTGTATAGAGGACAGTTATAAACATCTGAGGATTGTGGGAGGCCTTGTACACTCATCACTAACAGGACAGGAATCAGCTGTTCAGGAAACACTTTTGAAGAAATAATGAGACAACAAAGGAACTCTCAGTGAGAAACACTACAGTCAGTGGTCTTCAGCTTCCCCTGGATTGTGGGGAGCAATACCAAACAGGTAGTATGCTGCAGGTAAAAACGTCCTATGTCTGTAGAAAGTAAAACTTCATGTAGCCACAAGTAATGATGGTAGGTCCCATAAGCTAGATATTGCCCATGAGCGCTGGGCTAGGACCACTTCTTATGAATGACCCTGTGTAGGAACCCTGAAAATTGCCTACATCTCTTGAACAAAAGACTAGACTGGATAAAATACTGCAAACATTAGGCCTGAGGAGCCATAGTCCTCTACTGGACTAGTCCAAGAGCTAAGCTAGGAATCACTCCAATATACTTCAGATGATCACTATAATTAAACTGTTGTGTCTAAATGTGTTTGTACCCTTTCCCTTTTCTGTTAGTCCTTGTAAAATGTCTGTTCACTTAACCTTACAATTTAACCATGTTACTAAGTAGTTACTGGGATCCTTCATAGCTAAGTATTAATATCTGGAGAGCCTTCAGCTCTTGCTTCTGAGCTATGATGCCTTTGACATACTACCAAGTATGTGGGAGGTCTGCTGTATCACAGCACAGAGCAGCTGTAATAATGGAAGTAGTAAATTATAACAGGGAATCTGTGGTGAGTTTAAGAAAAAAAGCACAAATAATGAATAAGGAATAAATCTAACAATTACGTGATCTGTTCTCAGAAAATTCATGAACAGAATGAAAGATGATATAGTCAAACAAATTATTCATTGCAAATTATAAATTAAATTCTACACCCCTCTTCTGTTCTAAAATCATGATCTTTAATCACCACAAGTGGTCAAGACATCAGCTAGAATTTTCACCAGCTGGAGGAAAAATACCACCTACTGAACTGCGTTAGCTCCCTGTACCATTAGGGTTACCCCTTTGATCTAATGAGATTGTGGCTTGAGATGATATCATAGAAGCAAGGTGATGGCCACTCTCAGTTTACAATAAAGATCCATATTGGCAAAAAGACACTTGCTCTCTTAAATTCTGATGGAGAAAGTAATCAATATGGCAGGAAATCCTTACTGTGAGAAGCTTACCTTCAGATTCTCTGCTATAGCTTAGTTTGGTGGGAACATGGATGTCTCTCAACCCTGGAAACCTCAATTTAGCCGAGCCCTGCATCAGGGAAAGGAGCATTGGTTCATGAAGGCAGGGATTCTGCCATTTGGGTAAAATAGTAATAGAATCTGCAGGAGGTAACCTCGCTGAATCACTCATGCAGCTGCCTCTCTTACACTAAATGCAAGGCTGTAACTTTGGCAAGATAAATGTGGAGAATCTGTCATTCCCATTTTTAGACAGCCATGCTGTATAGATACATTGTGTGGTCTGGCTTTAATCAGTTTTTAAGGTAGCCCCTGTTTCTTTGTAGTAAAGGGTAAAATGGAAACTTGAGGTTGGAGCTTTGGACTGACTGATTAAAAGTGCCTGCTCTACCTATGTATACAGGCATACCTCGGAGATATTGCGGGTTCAGTTCCAGACCACCGCAATAAAGCGAATATCGCAATAAAGTGAGTCACATGAATTTTTTGGTTTCCCAGTGCATATAAAAGTTATGTTTACACTATACTGTAGTCTATTAAGTGTGCAATAGCATTATGTCTAAAAAAACAATGTACATACCTTAATTAAAAAATACTTTATTGCTAAAAAATGCTAACCATCATCTGAGCCTTCAGCGAGTCGTAATCTTTTTGCTGGTGGAGGGTCTTGCCTCAATTTGTAAAAAACGCAATATCTGCGAAGCGCAATAAAGCGAGGCGCAATAAAACAAGGTATGCCTGTACAGAGCTTTCTGATAGAAACAGTAACTTACAGCTTAAGAAATAATTGGGAAAGATAAACTGGAATACCTTCTTCTTACTAGAATCTTAGGCCTTGAATAAGCAGGGGGGTGTTGTTTTGAGTTTTACCTTTGTGAATCTTCTCTGTATCCCAAATATACAAGAGTACTTCTCACTTGAGTATCCATGTCACAGGAAGGAGATAACATAGTGAGTCCTTAAATACCCATAATTTCCACTCATTAAGTGGCAGAAGTGGTCATGGTTTGGTAATATAAGAAAAAAAATATGCATTTTAAAAGGCCTGTACTTTTGTTGATGATTATTGTACGTACAAAGAAACACATTCTGCTTACATAGAAAGATGCTTATTCTGCCCTGTCCCCACCCCCCAGCTGGTATATCCCTCCCAATGGACATTTGGTTTGGCCCAAAATAAGAGAAAGAAAAATCAGGCATTACAACTGCATGTTGGTGTTTTATTTCACAATATCCTTAACTTGCCTGTGCACCTTGCACAGGAACCATTTCTGCCCGAAGAGACCAGTATGTTTACCTCAGAAGGAATTGTTTAAGCATACCCAAAGCAGAACTAAGTCCACTATCTAGTAAGTTCTATAAGTAACAGTAAAACTAATGATTCAAAAGACAGTGAATTTACCTATCTGCTATCCAGAAAAACCTTCTGACTACTGTGTGGTGTGAATATGTAAATAAAAAGCTATGTATGCATAAAGCAGGGATTTTGGCATATAAGAAAGGGAACATGGGAATTCCTCCTAGCCCTACTTTATTATCTGGTCTGAGAGGACAAACTAAAGTTTTATCAAAGGTACATAAGGGTGTGCCTATAGTGTCTCCATGGCAAGCCCAAGAGCATCAGTGAGAAGTGCGCCACATTTGCTTGCTCCTGGTCAGTGTGCACCAATGCAGAAAAATTAGATACCGTTGCCAGGTTAGTGTGGCTACGGACAGATGCCTAAAACCACTCTCAAGTTTCCATCTCCAGTAAGCTTCTTTGTTTGCACCCATGGCCATGCTCTACTAGCTACACTGCCTAATTCCAGAAGCACACTTATCAAGGAGGGGCTTATGACTTGGAAGCAATGTTAGGTTCACCACAGTGGCAGTGTATATGCAGTCTTTATGTGTCCCCCCACCCCTGCTTACAGTAACATATCAGCACTGCCCAGTCCTTAATGTACTTCTCTGCCAAGTAGTCCAATGAGGAGAGGCAGTATTTTATTGACTTCAGGATTTACCCCTAGTCTGCAATCCCAGTGGGGCTTCAAATTATATAATCTATTATACTGTAATAAAACACTCTCAGACATAGCATCCGGGCTTGTGATGATCATGTATATATGTAACAGAAAAATGTTCTCCTTAATCTTTTAAGCAGATGGACAGCTACCTAAGCCTATCTGAATTCTAGCATATTCTAGCTCACTTTAACTAAGCTAAGATAGTCATGCAGTGTTGAGGGGGCTTGCACAGCACTAGGGCTGTAACCAGTGCTATGCATCATCCACTTGTATGAGTGCTAAAATCCAAGCTGAGATAAGTATGATAGTTACTACAGGGTCATTAAAATTCCTCATTGGTTCCAACCATTAAACAAACCTTAAGAAAGGCAGACTTCATACCTGGAAAAAGTGGCATGTTAATGGAGATGCAACCAGTATAATTATTGTCATCCATCACCCCTCTGATGTTGATGAAGTACAGCTAAATATTTAAATAAACCATTTTTCTTAAGAAGCCAAAGGATTAGACACAGCCAAATTTCTCAATTTAGTCAGCAAATGGTACAAATCCAGGGATTAAACAGGATTTGCTGGAGTGAATGAGCTCTGTTTCTGCATTATGTCTTAAAAAAATACTTTACTCCCAAGACCATTGCTTGAGGCTAAAAGAACAATTGTAGTTATTGAAGGCAAGCAAAATAAATTTAGTTCTTTTTTTGCTTGATACTGTTGATTTACTTTAAAGGTGCAGATGATGGGAAATATGTGGCTTTCCCCAGCCCCATTAGATACCTATTGTATGTTCCTCTGAAAGCAACAGATTTGAAATGAAGATGAACAGATTATAAAGATGAGCACAGTTACCTCTACTTTGCTTCAGAGGTATCTTATTAGAATTTTGGCCAAGTTGCTTTAAGTAAAGTGCAAGGAAAATATTCATTGAAGTTATTTTTTATCTGGACTCATAATTTGTAGGCAGCTCTTTCTTCCCATTTGCTTGTGGGGAATATTAAACTTTTCTGAGTACATAAGAGGTTCTCAGTGAGCCATAGCCAGCACTTGCAAAGTAAATGGAAAAGGTTGCAGACGCATCAAGAAATACTTGCTCGAGCTGGATGGAAATTTTTCAGCAAAACATTTTTTTTCCATTGGAAAATGCCAATTCATTGAAAACAAGCCTTTTCATGGGAAAAGGTCACTTGTGGTAGATTGCGTTTTACTTGGAGGGGAAAAATGGTTTTCTGGTACTCAGTCACTTTTGTTTTGAAACCTACACTTATTATAGTATAAAAATAATTTTAAAAGAACTCTCAAAATCAAAATAAGTAAAAGGAGGAATACACGTCCTCGCTAATTAATAAAGAGTCAGGGGAGAAGCACTCTGAGGTGCTTTGGGTTAGGGTTCAGGGCAGAAGAGGGGAAAGGGACCTATTGGTGGGAGTCTACTATAGACCCCCTACCCAGGCAGAAGAGCTTGACCAGGAATTCTTGGGTCAGCTCACCGAGGTAGCAAAAGCTAAGGATATGGTAGTCATGGGGGACCTGAACTTCCCAGACATCTGCTGGGATGAACAGTTGGCCAGGTCCGAGCGCTCACGTAGGTTCCTGGAGAGAGTCCAGGACCTTCATCTAACCCAGGAGGTGCACAGCCCCACCAGGGGGGATGCCTTGTTGGACTTGGTGTTGGCCACGGGCGACGACCTGGTGAGGGGGCTG
>NW_017729017.1:3422282-3431912 GCF_001723915.1 Gavialis gangeticus
GTGAGGTGGTGCAGGCTCCCACCCTGGGGGTTTTTAAGAGGAGGTTGGATGACCACCTTATTGGGGTCATTTGACCCCAGTGCTCTTCCTGCCATGGCAGGGGGTCGGACTAGATGATCTGCTCAGGTCCCTTCCGACCCTAGAAACTATGAAACTATGAAACTATGAAAATGAAATATTTGAATTGACCCAAAGTGGAAGGGTTTCTTCTTTTTTTTTTTTTTTTCCAGATCATGCATATTTTTGAGATTTCAGCCCCCAGGGTAATTTGTATTGGGAGACAAATATTAAGATCTCAAAAGCTTTCAAGGGATAAGGAACCGCATCCTACCCAGCTATAAGGATGTCCTGAGAATATTTAATGTCTGTTCTGACAGAGTTTCATTTTTTTCCTCTGGCATTATTGACTCCTGTTACTAGCTCTTTGTGACATGCTCTTCACTTTTTTGCCTTTCATGAAGCTTTTCTTCCCTCTTGAGTGATTGACAAAACTGAAGGCAGAAGCTCCCTAATCACAGAACATATATGACATTGGCAATAACAGTATAAAGTGTCTTGCCAATACTTTTGCAACAAAACATCTGGACCCACTCAACATTTTGTGATGTATGATCCTAGTTCTCATAATGTGATTGGGCTGCATCCCAAGTAAGTCCTTCATTTCCTTGCCAAGGATGTTCTCAAGAAGAGCTGTCAAAAGAACAATACAGGACTTGGCCAAAACTATTCAGTTTATAGTACCTATAGAGACTCTTTTCCTCTATGTGTTACTTTCCAGTCACTAGTCATAATGCTACCTGTAGAATCTGAACTTGGGTGACTTCCTACAAGAATTTGTTCAAGGTCTTCAGATCCAAAATACTGTTCTGCTTCAGCTTTTCTCATTAGAAACTGATCCACAGAATTCTGTGTGCGCGCCCCTTTTCAGACCAAATGTTACAATCTTAAAATTAGGAAAAATACTATGACTATGCCCTTTTTTCTTTAGAAGAGGGTTTGGGGAAATAAGTAAACAGACCATTCCTTGTGACTTTATTAAATTACGTAAAATTTTACAAACTTGTTGCCTTACAGGGTAGGTGAACATTTAATATCAGAGTTAATAGTGAGATATATGGCTGGAGCATGGATACCTACTTAATACTCATTAAAAACCCAAAGTTCTTAGATTAATTTAAAAACCTGTATTGGTTAGATATTACATAAATGCAGACTAGAAATAAATTACTGACTTTGCAAAGTGTGGGCAATTAGCCATTGGAGCAAGTTTCCAGGAATGCAGTGGGTTTTCTTATCACTTGAAGTCCTTCACTCAACACTAAATAACTTTGTCAAAGGTATGCCATAGTTATAACAGAAGTAATAGGCTTGATGCAGAAATTACTGGTTGACAGTCAATGACCCATGTTACTCTGGCAGCCAGACTAGATGATTACAGTTTCTTCCTCCTTAAAAATCTTCAGTTCTACAAATTGGTTTTTCCAGGGTCCAGGCCAAGAATTCCAAAAAAAAAAACCCTCCAAGGATGGAGATTACACAACCTCTCTGGATGCCCCCTCCCCACACAGCATTATGCATCTGGTCTCACCTTCTTCTCCACAGCCATGGTTTCTCCCACTGCACAGCACCACACAGGCACCCCAAGCCCTGGGCTCCCCCAACACTTCAGGCTGTGCTGTATCACTCTGACCTGCCCATAGAGGGGGGGCAGGAAGTGGGAGTCAGGGGACAGAGGGGGAGCCTGGAGACCCCAGCTGGTGATGCAGCTGGAGCAATATGAGGAATTGTGGCTGTGTGGGAGCTGGGGGTGGGGAAGAAAGCAAATTAATTTTTTGCAGGTTGCAAGCAGCCCACAGACTACCAGTGGATATCCCTAGTGTATAAGACGCACCTTACCAATAGCATAATAAGTGCTGGGAGACCAACCTGGCTCCTGTCACAGCCTCCCCGGGCACAGACCATGGTTGGTAAGCCTTTGCACCTTACTTTTAGACCTCCTTTTTCAGAGGAAAAATGCAGCTCAGACACTGGAAAATAGGGTAATAAATGATAATTACAAAGAAATTGGTAATTGTACCATGGGCCAAATTCTGGTCTGAAGTACACCTGTGTAATTCACATTTTTTCCTTTGGTGTAGCTTATAATAGAATTTGACCTATTATATTGACACAATTATATACTATAGTTAGAAGGAGATGAAGAAAACTATGGTGAAGAGAACAGGGAAAAGAGACATTTTCAGTTGAGTTCAAAAATGCCTGAGTTGATGAGGCAGACTGACAAAGAAAGGCTGTTCCAGATGGCAGGAGTTGAAGAGATGATTTTTCATCCTCATTCTGGCTAGAGTAAAAAGAGAAAGGAGGTAAGTGTGTATTCCAAGGGTTAAAGGGATGTTCTGGAATTTGAGTGGAAAGTCTATTCTGTAGGAGGTGTTAAATAACCCCTCCTGGAAATGGTGCTCTTCTCTGATATGTTGACATCTCTCTAGAGGACACAAGCAGAGACTACTTCTTCAAACCAGATGTCACCAGGGATCTTTCTTCCAACTAGGTGTCTGCTTATGCTTCCTCACACAAGAGCCAGATATGCTTTTCTCTTCCATTTATTGAATATTGAATATACTTTAAAGACCTCTGTTGAAAGCAAGCCCACCTGCTCCCTCACACTGCAGTTTTCTCAGCACAGCCTTCTGAAGCACTTCCCACAGTGCTTATTTCAGAAGGAAGATATTAGTCAGTGCTTCCACTGATGGCAGCCATGTTGCAAAAAAAAGAAAAAGAAAAAAAAAGACCCCAGTGCTGTCAGAGAAGCTGTTAATCAGAAGCTATAAATCATGCTTTTGTGTGTTTAATCCTAAACACAACATTGTGAACAGCAAGGTTGATAAATTCAACCAAACTTCTCACTGTTCTGAAAATCTCTAGAACGTTGTTCTAGTGAGATGGCTGGATGGGGTATAAAGCTATGCACAGAAGGCAACCTCTAGTTAATGAAATTAGGAAGAAACTTTCTCTATGAGCTGGAATGTCACAAGTCCACTGCATAACTGCTTTTGCTTTATTCTGTAACAACAGCTCCTTCACAATTATATTCTAGTAAGCAGTCTGTAGGGCCTGCTTCTGCATGTATTTCCTGATGTTGCCATTGCAAATGGAAATGGTCCTTTGGCTCACCATGTTTGGAGCTAGTGGCCGAGTGGTCTCTTCCTGAAGCCATTGCTGCCTGCTACCAGCTTTATGTGTACGTAGTACCTACAGAATTACTAACCCCCATGAATTGGTACTACAACCACTGAAGTACCATTTCCCTAGTGAGTGAACCACTCCCTTGGTGAAAGTAAGTTTCTATTGCAGTATGCTTTGTACGCAGTTGGCCTCTATTTGGGTGTGGCAAGAAAGAGGCTACAAAGAACGCTTTTTGTAATGGCTAGCTGCACCTACAGGCCTGCCATTCACTTAGGTGCAAAGGCAGCTCCCAGCTAGTTTTTTTCCACAGCCACAAGTCACTCAGAAAGGAGAAAGAGGAAGGGAAGTCATACTTTCCCTCAATCTTATACTTTAACAGAATAGCTCAGCCACAGAGAGGAGTATATAGTGCACCCATTAAGATACAGAACGATAGATGTAGAGCCCACATGCAGGGTTGGGAACCCTTGGAGGCCCTGCAACATGTTGTCCCTAATGAGGATAAGTGCCTAATGACAACAGACAAACTGTTTAATGCCAGTTTAATGCTATCAGGAAGAAGTGATTAAATGGCAACCATTTTGTCACAGTATTTTAAATGTGAATATCCATCTTCTGGTACAATGAAATCAGGTTGGAGATCAGTTTTCCATCTGTGCCACTAGGGTACTACACAACTGATAGAATTGCATATAATATGGGTTTATTTAGCAAGAAGGCTGCCAGCAGAAAACACCCAGAATTAATTTCTTCTTTGGTACATTGCAGAGCATATACCAGGCTAGGGGGAGTGCTTCTCCTTGATGTGAATGTTAAGGATTCTTTGCTTAGCAAAATTGTGGATGTTTCCCTTTCAATAAAGAAGAGTCATAATGAATGCACACAAAGAAATGAATAAGTCATTTCCATTTGCTCTATGATCTACAGGTCCAGTCATTACTTTTACTAGTGCAAAACCCAGTGTGACTAGCTAAGCAGGATCATGCCATGAGGTATACGAAGACTGTGTTGAAGGCCAAATAATTATTGTAATTGATGGAAAGTTCCTTGAACAGCAGTTCTGGTTCTTGCAGATTAAAGAAGGCTTTTCAAATAGACTATCAGGCATTTACAATTAATTCAGTTATTGATGGCACTCTGTAAATGTTTAAAAACACTGAAGGAGAAGTAATAAGTGGTTGATTTGTTCTCTTGACTGCAGCTGCTGCAGGTTTGGGCAGCTTGAGTATAATTCTTTATTCCACTTAAAACCAGTAGATCTATCTTATAGTCTTCCTCCTCCAGACTAGGCTAATGTGATATCTTCTATATTTACTTTGGGCTAAAAGGAACTGGCTGCAGCTCAGTACTCATAAAAAACCAGCAGGCCATAGAAGAAAAACAGGTTTTAGTTTCTATGTAGACTTCAGGATCCAATCAGATTCCACCCAAAAAAGATTAGAGTATCATTTAATCAACCAGCCTAAGGTATGGTAGCCTAAGACTGTTTTAAGAAAATGTGCTTTAGCATAGAGGGTTACAACATCTCTTGGAATCTGTTTGCAGTATCTTCCCTACCTGCTGTTCTTAATTTCAGAATATAAAATAATAATTAAAAGAAACTATTTGCTCTTTCCTTTGTGGAGTATATAGCTCTTTTTTTTTTATTGAATACCACCAACACATACGCTCCCCACATCTAAGATACCCTTATATTATAAAAGATCCTGGTGCTTTCTATTTGTATGTCTGATCCAGGCATTCATACTTTTTATCACTATGGTATCAGTGGGCAATTTGCTCTCACAAATTGATCCAACCATTCAAACATTAAAGTCTAATGGACTCACTTACTACACCAGCCTAGCATCTTCTCTTGATGGCCTTTGCATGTGATTCACAGGACACCAATTGTAACTTTGATCATGGGTCTGAAGAAAGAGGGAAAAAAGTAACTGCATGGTTAACAAGAATAATAACTTCAGTGCTGCAGAAGCAGCAGGCAATACCGCTACACAGTTCAGAGCTTAAAAATAACTGTCCTTGCTCCTTGTCCTTTTTCCCTTGCAGCAATAGTTTTCAGACTCTTCTAATCACTCAGTTTTCTTTAGTGTTGGCTGGCAGGGGTGTCAGCTACCATAACAAACAGTCCTTTCAGTGAAATATATCTCCTCAGGAAGACAGGATTCTTCAAAAAATGGCTCTAGAAGGAGGAAATGTTTCCTAAAATTTTCCTCAAAGTTACTGGATGCTTGATTTCCTTCATGTTGTTTTATACCAAGTGTTCCCCTTCTAGTACTCCCCAGGGATTTAGAGATCCTACATGCCTTTCATCAGAATCAAAGAAAAAGAATAATATCCAAATACTACAACTTGCAGAGCATACACATGTATGAATTACCTGTCTTGCTGAATTCTGCCTTCATTTACATTCTTTGCAGCTGCACTGTAGACAGTGTGGGGCTTCCACTATGCCAGGGGGCTCTTCATTTAAGAAAACCCTTGTTTTGGTATTCCCAAAACAAAATTTTATCAGAATATACAGTTCACTGCAGAGTTTAATTTATTTTTTTATTTTTGGTTTTCTTTCTATTCCAACCGAAAACAGGCTTGTTTGTTTGTTTGGGGGTGTGGGAGTCCCCTGCAAGGAAAACCCTCTCTATCCCGCTTTTTGAGACAGTTCTAGTAGCCAATAATGAGAAGGATTATATTGAACTGAAGTTCTATCAGGGCAAGTGCAAAGTCCTGCACTTAGGATGGAACAATCCCATGCATGAGTACAAGTTGGGGACTGACTGGCTAGCAGTAGGGCTGTGCAAAACAGCACCATTTCATTTCAACTTCTGTTTTGCCGTTTCAACAGGACAGTGTTTCATTTTGAGTTTTGTTTTGTTTCAAAGCACTGTCGTATTTAGTTTCATCAAAACTGTTTTTCTGTTTTGACATTTTGCCCATAGGCTATAGTGGGGAATCACAAAACTGCCTATAACTTTATCATTTTTTGCCTGATTTGAATGAAAACAGCAGGGAGTATAGCCCCTGCTGAGGCCACAAACTCTGTCAAGTTTCAAGGAGATAGGTGTAGGGGTTTCTGGAAAACTGCACCTAAAGCTGCTGACAAGCAAAACTTGTGATGTGTAACTTTGTGTGTATGTTAAGGTGCACTCTGTGTGTTAAGGCAGCCAACAAGGCCTGAACACTACCTGCCTGATGGTGGGGTCTGGTGCCTCTAGACCCCACCATGGAAGCCATGCCCTTGGCCAACATCGGCAGGGTCTGTGATGGAGGAGGAACCTGGCTGGTGGATGGCATGCTGGCGTGGGACAGTGGATCCCCCTTTTCCACTTCCTCCCGCCTCTGCCATTCTGCCTCTCTGACTCTCTTCACCAGCACCTCCATCCACTGATTCAGGCTTTGGCTACTGCATACTCTGCCCTTCACCCTTGGGTCACACATGATGGCCAGCACATGGACCGTTCTGGACCACAAGGGATCAAGTCATTTCCTGATACCCTCCTTCAGCCACCTCACCAGTGCCTGCACATTTGGTGACAGCAGCTTGCCCCAGCCAGGAGCATTGATCCCCTGAAAGCTCTTCATTTGGCTCTGAAGCTCTCTCACTACAGGGATCATCTGGCTAAGGAGGGCAGCACCAGTGCTGATGGTCTTAGTGGCCTTGAGGAAGGCCTTGAGGACCACCAAGATCTGGGAGATGGTATCCCACTCAGCTCTGTTAAGGGTGACACTGATACCAATCTCTCCAAGCAAAGCCATTTCATGCATGGCCTTCTGTTGCTCCACCAGCCTCTCAAGCATCAGGTATGTGCTGTTCCACCAAGTCTCCACATTCTGCATAATTTTGTGCTGTGGGATATTTAGCTCTGCCTGTTTGTTCCACAGCATCTTTCCCACCTTGAAGCTCCAGTGGAAGAAGCCTGCCACCTTCCTGCATTTCAAAATAGCTTGCTGGTGGTTCTCGCGCCATCACTGGCAGCCCTGTCCCATACCAAGCTGTCTCTGACAATGAGGTGGAACCTGTGCACCACACAGCGGATGCCAAGAAAGTTGGCATCATGCACCGCCTTGACTATATTGGTCCCATTGTCGGTGACCATGAAACCATGGGTGAGCTTGCCCTGCCAAGTGAGCCACCCCTGCACCAAGTGGTTCATGGCTTCAGTGATCTCTGTTGCTGTGTGGGACTCATCCATCACCCTGGCTTGAAGAAGACCCCACTGATGGCCTGACTGGTCACACCAGTGCCCTGTGAGGTAGAGGTATGCATGATCTCCACCCCAGCTGCTCCAAATGTCTGAGGTGAAGTGTAAGGCCACCTGCGGACCTGCCTTTCACAGCTCCTCCCTCAAGTACTCCCTGCATGCTTCATACAGGGAGGTCACCACTGTACTGCTGAAGGTGGTGCATACAGGCACTTGGTATGATGGGACCACGGGCACCCCGAGCCACCTGAACCCTGGCTACTCAACTAAGGAGCAGGCCATCCACAGCAAGCATCTCCCTAGTGCTCTGGGTGATCTCACTCGCCTTTGCAACACCACCCCCTACACTTTCTGTCTGCCTTTCCCCCACTGTTCCAGGGTGGCCTGCCTCTGCTTTGGGGGGATGGGGACTTTGGAGTGAGTGGGGGACTTCCCTTTGGATACGCTCCCACTGGGGGCAGGCTGAGGAGGAGCAAGGGGAAGGGAGTGGTGCCTGCAGAGATGCATCATCATCCCTGTGGTGCTCATGTATTTTGTTCCCTTGCCCCAGCTGGTTTTGGCTCGGTGGGGCAGGCAGATAGCATATGTGGGATCATCTGCCAGCTCAAAATGATCCCAGACCACACTACCCATTCACTTCTGAGGTGCAGGTGCATGTGCAGATACTGCCTTTTCCTTCTCCTCTGCAAGCAGAGGCACAGCAATGGGAGGAGCGGACTCAGCTGAGCCACTTGCCTCCTCACCCTCTACCTCAACCTTCTCCTAGGCCTTCTGGGGAAGCAGACCTGGCTCTAAGGGAAACTGTCCTTCCCCAGAATTTCCCTTGCTCTGGCACTCAGATCCAGCTTCAGCTCTTCGTCTGGCACTGGAAGGCTCAGCATGGGAAGTGAAATGGGGGTGAAGGAGACTGTCATTCTGGTGCTAGTGCTGCTGCGTGTTGTCATGCTGGTAGTGGGGGGGGCCTTATGGCTGGTGCTCTTGGAGGGGATGCAGACTCAGGCACAGGCAGTGGCACTGGCACTGCTCCCCTCTCCTTGATACCTGTAGAACTAGTGGAAGCCTCATGCCTGCTTGGTGTAGCAAAGAGGCTGTATCTCAGTTTGCAGAGAGAGGGAACTTACAGCTGTCCCTCTATCCTGTCTTCTGCCCCTCCCCGAAGGCTTGCCAGCTGCCTTTCCAGCATGCTTCATGGTGTACTTCATAATGTCTTTGCCTTATTGTGCTGGAAAATCTGTGTGTTCTTCTGTAATGTAATTTGATTTATGTAATATGTAGATAATTGTATATGTATGTGTATTTATCTAATGTATGTATGTATGTAATAAATACAATAAAAATATATAAATGTATATATGTGTTCCTGTATAACTTCTACATTATAATATGCAATATATGCTGTGCTTCCCTGCCCAGTGAATGGAATGTACACTGTGAGAGAAGCACAGATTTCTTTTCTGGAGGAAAAGAATCAAACTAAACTAGCCAAAACAGAAAGAGGATTTGTGGGGAGAAATACATTGAAAGGAATCAATGAATATAATAACAAAATAAAAGGGTACAGAAAGCAAAAGGTATTGATGAATCCCACTTGCTAGGCTAGCAAGTAGGAAATGAATGATAGCCTTTGTTGTTTGATGCTCCTGAGCTGCTGGAAGACACAGCTCAGTAACTGACCCCAAGGCAGAAAGCAGCTCAGTTCAATCAATGCTGCCTTTTATGCTGTTGTTCCATCTCTTCCTTAAAGCACTGGGACTGGAAGGCTGGGGAAGGATCACAGTAACTGGCCAGCTACACAGCCAATATCAGAGCAGTACTTCCCCCCTCTTCCCCCTCCCTCTCCTTACGGTCTGTTTCCCTGCAAGCAAGCCCAGCTTCAGCTTCAAAACTCAAAACGTTTCAAAACTTTTGAAATGTTTTGACTGCCCTCATTTCATTTTGAGGCTGTTTCAAAGTCCTACATTTCATTTTGATTTTACTGTTTCAAGGTTGAAACAGCATTGAAACAAAACAGCCAGTGAAATTTTGCACAGCCCTACTAAGCAGCAGCTGTGCAGAAAAAGACCTGGGGGTCACAGTGGACAATAAGATGAATACAAGCCAACAATATGCCCTTGTTGCTGAGAAGGCTAATGGTATACTGGGCTGTATCAATAGGTGTGTTATTACCAGACCATGGGAAGTGATCATTCCCCTCTATTCATACATTTCATAGACATTAGGGCTGGAAGGGACTTCAGAAGATCAT
>NW_017729017.1:3435639-3435881 GCF_001723915.1 Gavialis gangeticus
AAAGGTATCCAGCCTGTCAAGGTGTTCCTTCACGAGGTCGGCGTTTATGGGGGCAGGAGATCTCCCTCTCCTGGACCTCCTTGTCCCATAGCAGGCATGGGCGCCCCATGGGACAGATGAAAAACCAATGCAAAGTACCCATTTAATAGGTTGGCTTTTTCCTGGGAGTCAGTTGTCCCATCTGGTTCAGCAGGGGTCCAATGTTGCCCTTGCTTTTCCTCTGGCTCCCCACATATCTGAAA
>NW_017729017.1:3436641-3439459 GCF_001723915.1 Gavialis gangeticus
TACCTGTTGCTAAGCTCCGGCGGGACAGGGGCCTTGGTGCAGTGGGCCTTGGGGCCCTTGACCACCTTGGTCCATGTCCCTGTCTGGACAGAATGGGAGGTCCCAGTGTCCTCCCTTGTCCTGGAGGGAGACCGTGGTCTACCCTCCTTCTCCCGGGGGAGAAGGGCCTGGCAATAGGCGTCTATCTCCTGCTTACAGTCCCTGATGGCACACAGTCTCTGGACTGTGGCCTGGAGCTCCTCTAGCTGGCGTGCCAGAGACCCCAAAAGGGAGCAGACCCCACAAGGGGAGGTAGCCATGCTCCCCGGCCCCAGAGCCTGAAAAAGGGACAGGAAGCCCCCGCAGCCAAGAGCCAGAGGCTCCATCTGGGTGGTGGTCTCTGAGGTGCCGGGGGGGGGCCTGCAGAGCCCAAGGGGACCCTCAGGGTGCTGCCCATGCCCATCCACGGCATGCCACTGGTAGGCAGGCTGGGCCTGAGTCTGTCTACCCTAGGAGGCTTGCAGACAGGGCCTCGGGCCCTCCCGCTCACCCTCCTGCTTGAACGCCATGCTAACTCATGCACCGGTAGACAAGCACACCTGTTTGCGCAGCCTGTTCGCGTGGCTCCCTGGCGGGCTGGGCGAAGTAGGGGCACAGAACTAGTGAGACCACATCTGGAGTATTGTGTCCAGTTCTGGGTCTTCCACTACAGAAAGGATGTTGAAAAATTGGAGAAAGTCCAGTGGAGGACATTGAAAATAGTAAGAGGACTTGGGCACATGGCTTATGAAAAGAGGCTGAGGTAACTGTACTTACTTAGTCTGTGGAAGAGATGACCTACAGGGGATTTAATTGCAGCCTTCAACTACCTGAAGGGGGATTTGAAAGAGTATAGAGGTGAACTGTTCTCAGCAGTAACAGATGACAGAACAAGGAGCAATAGTCTCAAATTGCAGCAAGGGAAGTTTAGGTTGGATATTAGTAAAAACTTTCTTATGTAACAGGTTACTCAGAGAGGTAGTGAAAGCTCTATCCTTGGAGGTTTTTAAGACTCAGCTAAACAAAGCCTTGGTTGGGATGATCTAGTTGGAGATGTATTGGCAACATGTAGAGGGGGCAGGGGGGAGCATGTGCTCCCCCTGAAATTGGCTCTGCTGGGACCCTCCCCCGGTTGCTGCAGTTGGCTGCTGGGGGACCCCCACGGTCACCATGATCAGCCGCTGGGGGACCCCCCCGGTCACCCCTTCCCCATTCGTGCCGCTATGGTGTCCAGCCAGACTCAGGAGGCACCAGTTGCCCACATGGAGATGGTTCTCCTTTGAGCAGGGCGTATGACTAGGTGACTCCCTGAGGCATCTTCCAATCCTAATTTTCTACGATTGTATGATTCTCTTACAACTCATCTGGTTAAAGAATTGCAGTCCAGCAGCGTGTGTTTTAATACATCTAGGAATGTAAAGTCAGGCTATGTTAATAGAGTGAATGATCCTCTTGTACAGCAGTGACTCTGAGAAGAATTAAGGGTCATAGTGAACAACTATTTCATAGTTTTATAGTTGGTAGGGTCAGAAGGGACCTGAGCAGAACATCAAGTCAGACCCCCTGCCATGGCAGGAGAAAGTACTGGGGTCAAACAACCCTGGCAAGCTGTTCATCCAGCCTCCTTTTAAAGACCCCCAGGGTAGGAACCAGCACCACTTTGCTTGGAAGTTGGTTCCAGATCCTAGCCACCTTGATAGTGAAATAGCGCCTCCTGATATCTAGCCTGAATCTACCCTCTGCCAGCTTATGACCGTTATTTCTTGTCACTCCTGGTAGTGCTTGGGGGAACAGGGACTCTCCCAATGCCTGCTGGTCCCCCCTGACTAGTTTGTAAATGGCCACTAGATCCCCCCTCAGCCTTCTCTTGTGGAGGCTGAACAAGTTCAGGTCCCTTAGCCTCTCCTCATAGGGCCTGCCCTGCAGCCTCCTGATCATGCGAGTGGCCCTCCCCTGGACCCTCTCCATTTTGCCCACATCCCTCCTGAAGTGCAGCACCCAGAACTGGATGCAGTACTCCAGCTGTGGCCTGACCAGTGTCACATAGAGGGAAGGATCACCTCCTTGGACCTGCTTGAGATGCATCTGTGGATGCATGAGAAGGTATGGCTGGCCTTCCTGACCACATCCCCACACTGTCAGCCCATGTTCATTTTGGTATCAATAATGACTCCAAGATCCGTTTCTGCCTCTGCACTGACAAGAAAGGAGTTTCCCAGCCTGTAGGTATGGTGCAGGTTCTTCCCCCCCTAGGTGCAGTACCTTGCACTTGTCACTGTTGAAACCCATCCTGTTCTCATTCGCCCACCCCTGTAACCTCTCCAAGTCCAATTTCAGCCTATTTCTCCCTTCTAACATGCCCACTTCTCCCCACATCGTAGTGTCATCTGTGAATTGGAACAGGGTGCTTTTTGCCCCCCTTGTCCAAGTCACTGATGAAGATGTTGAACAGTGCGGGCATGAGGACTGAGCCCTGCAGAACCCCATTGCCCACCTCCCTCCAGGTCAAATAAAACCCATTCACCACCACTGTCTGGGTGCGACCCTCCAGCCAACTAGTGACCCATCTTACTGTGTAGGTATCGATGCCACAGTCTCCTAGTTTTTTAATGAGAATGGGGTGAGAGACAGTGTCGAAGGCCTTCCTAAATTCCAGAAAGACTATGTCCACTGCGACACCTGCATCTAAGGATTTTGTGACCTGGTTGTAGAAGGCCACCAGGTTGGTCTGACAGGACCTGCCTCTAATGAATCCATGTTGGTTGCCCCTAAGCATAATCTCCCCTGCTGGCCCCTCGCG
>NW_017729017.1:3439687-3440367 GCF_001723915.1 Gavialis gangeticus
GGGGGGGGGGAGGTGACCCATTCCCTGCTCAGAAAAAT
This sequence comes from Gavialis gangeticus, assembly GCF_001723915.1. NCBI lineage: Eukaryota > Metazoa > Chordata > Crocodylia > Gavialidae > Gavialis > Gavialis gangeticus. Next base: position 3,439,726 of record NW_017729017.1, read on the forward strand.
GGAGACAAACAAATTGTTAAATAAGTTATCTTTGCTGTGTGGTGCAATGACCAGATTTCCGAGCGTGTCCTTCAGAGGCCCCACGTTACCCAGGACCTTCTTTTTGCCCTCTATGTATTTAAAAAAGGACTTGTTGTTGTCCTTGATCCGGGTAGCTAGTCCCAGTTCCATCTCCACCTTGGCCTTCCTGACTGCCCCCCTATAGCCCCAAGCAACAGAGGTAAAGTCCTCCCTGGTGATGGCCCCTCCCTTCCATTGAGTTTACGCTTCCTTTTTAGCTTGGAGACGTTCCTGGATACTTTTGGTGAGCCATGGGAGCTTTTGCGCCCTCTTGCCCCCTTTGATCCATGTTGGGATTACCTCCCTTTTGGCTTGGAGGATCATCTCCTTAAGGAACGACCACTCTTCTTGGACACCTGACTCCCCTCCCCTCCAGGACCTGAGTGTTTCTCCAACTATTCTCCTTACCTCATTGAAATCCACCCTCCTGAAGTCCAGGCCTGCTGCCTTGCAGCAGGCCTTTGCCACCTTGCACTGGATGGTAAATTCCAGCAGGCGATGATTGCTGTCACCCAGGTGGTCAAACACCCACAGACCCTTCACCAGGTCATCGTCCATGGCCAGGACCAGATCCAACAAGAT
>NW_017729017.1:3445367-3449854 GCF_001723915.1 Gavialis gangeticus
CCCCCCAGGTCGAGTATGACCCATCCACCACCACCCTCTGAGTGCGACCCTTCAGCCAATCTGCAATCCATCTGACTGTGTAGGCATCTATGCCACAGTCGCCTAGTTTTTTAACTAGGATGGGGTGAGAGACGGTGTCAAAGGCCTTGCTGAAGTCCAGAAAGAAATTCACCTCCCAGTCGTCCGTTGGGTCCCACCAAGTTTTGGTGGGCCCCACTATGTCTGGGTTGGTGTTAGCTAGCAGGAAGGTAAGTTCCTTCTGCTTGTTCCCCATACTATGAGCATTAGTGTAAGGCATTTGAGGCCTCCTGAAGATGCATGCACTGCCCCCCTAATCTCAATACTACACAGGCCCCTGTTGCTTACCTGGGTATTTGTTCTGCTCATCATTGGTCTAGGCTGAGCTGTTCTTGTGGGTGACACTTAGTTTAGTGGCCCAAGGCTTCCTACACCCTCATCTTCCCCTTCCCCCAATGAGCCTAGTTTAAAGTCTGCCAGAGGAGATCAGCCAACCTAGAAGAGAACACATGCTTACCTTTGGAGGAAAGGTGAAGCCCATCCCACCCAAGCATCTCTCTCATCCTGACGTGTGGGTCATTGTCTAGGAAGCCAAAGCCCACCTTGAGACAACATTCCAGAAGCTGCAAGTTGACCTCTCTGATGCAGGTCTCATGTTGTCTTCCACATCCACTCATTGGTAGGACAGAAGAGAATACCACTTATTTCAACATGACTTCCCAGTGCAATGCTGTTGCAAAAGGGGCTAATACAATCCCTAGCTGGATATAAAGGGGAGAAATGAGTAGAAATCAGGAAATTACCTTGCTTCTTTGCAAAACATCCCTACTAGCATATTGTGTCCAGTTCTGGTGTCCACTCTTCAGGAAGGATATGGAGTTATTGGGATGTGGTCACAAAAATGATCCACGGTTTGGAAAAAACAAGCTGTACAGTGTAAAGTATAAGGAACTCAACTGACACAGTTTATTCAAAGGAAAAATGAGAGGGTCCTTGGTTACTGAATATAGACATTTAAAGATAGGGTGCTTGAGAGTGAGGGGCTTTTCAACCTTATCAACAAGGGCATAATGAGATCTTACGGCTGGAAGCTGAAGTTAGGGAAATTCAAGATATGCTCTCCTAGCAGAGAGGATAGTTAAACATTGGAATGACTACCAGGGGAAAAGGCAGATTTGCCATGACTTGGAGTCCTGATGGTGTGAGTGACTGTCTTTTTTAAAATGTATGCTTTTTGAAGCACTTCTCTAGCCCATGTGTATAAACATAGAGGGGTCAGGAGGCTGGATGATTGGTTGTCTTGGTTGTACCTGGCCTTGGAATCTGTGGATCTGAACCCCTGTTCACTTTCCTGTTTGGGTCCAGAACATGCTGCTAACGGTTGCAGTGCTCTAGGCCTTCAATCACTCATTTGTTTGGATTGAGAAGGCATGTTTTTATTTTTTTATTTTTAAAGGAAGAAGGTGGGTTCTGTCTCGGTTTGGGTTTTTGCCTTCTTTTGAAGCATCAGAGATTTACCAGGGCTCAAGATGAGATACTAAGCAAGATGATCCAGGCATCTGCCTTCTGTATCTTGCTTATATGCTCAAGGTCATACTGATTGCTGGGTTTGGAGTCATGATGGAATTTTATCCCTGATCAGATTGCCAGGGACAATATATTCACCATCCTTTGAAGTATGGGCATAGTTTTCTGGGTTCATTTGAGTATGCCTAAAATATGTGGAGTGTTGGGTATTAACAACACCTGTGGCACATTGTAGATTTCTGGGGACTAAAATATTTTGTTGCAGTTAGAGTCTTTGCATTTATTATAGGGAACTTCAGTAATATGTGATGACTTATGATACAGGTGATGATCTAGTGGCCCTTTCCAATCTGCAGTTACAATTTCTATTACATGTATTTAAATAATCTATAAAAGAAATGCTTATATCATTTTGAAAATCTCTTCCTAAAACATTTTTAAAGCACAGATTTTAAAGACATTATTTTTAAAATAGTAAATACAAGGCTTCCCTTAAACATCTCTTCATGTAGAGTTTTCTGAGGCCATAATGTATTCCCTTCACTCTCCCTAGTTTGTATGTTTTTCTCCTTTCCTTCATGACACTGGCAATGTTTTGGGGGCATATAATGCAAGTATCATTGGATCTCTGCCATATGGCATACTATGACAAATGGTCTAGATACAGAAGTTACACGTAAACTGGTTTAAGTAATCATAAACTGCCTTAAACCTGTAATATAACAGAAGTTCAGTTCACATAAACCATTTCCAAAATGACCAAAACCAGTTTAAGATAAGTCTAACACTACATCTAACCAGGTCAAACTGATTTAGGTCAAACGATTTAGGTCAAATTGATTTATGGAACTTCTGTCCCAGTCCCTTCCTGGTTCAAGTTAATTCACAGTCCAACATCCCAGGATGCTTTGTAGCTGGGCTATGTTTCTGAGGGGAAGGCTACCCCTAGGCAAGCACCCAGGGGCTCCTGAACTGAATGTCAGTTCAGCTGGTTATTGGTTCAACCTACACACCTTAGAGGAAGCTGCCTAGTTTGAACTGATTCAGCCTCAGGCATTTTGACTGTCTGTACTTAGCCAAGGAGGCTACAGTAAAATACCTTTATAAAGCTATTATCTGGAGAAGAGCATGTGGCCCTTATTGGTGTAGCATTTGAGCACTTCCCTTTCATTAATGATCATTATCCTCCTAATACCTTTGTGAAGCATTATTATTATCATCCCTTTTTTACAATAAGGAACTGAGGTATTGTAGACTATTTAACTTCCCTAAGATCAAAGGAGGAGGTTAGTGATTGAACCAGAAAATGAGCCACTGTCTCATCTATTAGATTATCCAACTGTGCCCTTTAGAACAATCAGCAAAGCCTGTGCCAAAGTACATGAATAATAGCCAAAAATATTGAAGGCTTGAGAACTCGAAACACTCCCTCTTACTTTGTGTGGCATTTTAAAAACTTTTAGTGCAACCCTAGCTTTGTCAATAGGCAGGCAGTAAAGACTGAGAAACAATAATATCTGACTGAACAGCAAAATCTCTTGGACATCTTTGATCTGTCTACTTTAGTGGACTTACCACAGGCGTGAATTTAGCCTCTTTGCTAGAAGTAGTTAGTTAAATAGTGATAATGACTAAAGGTATGTTAGAATGATCTACTTTCCCTCAAATTATTTCATTTCAAAGCAAAAAACAATCGCACACTTCTCTACTGCAGACAAAGAATAACACAGCTCTAAACTAAATATACTGTAGCAAACTCAATGAAGTTACATTTGGGATGCACTTGGCCCATTATTTTTAAGTACTCTTTTTTTTTGGTACCTGATCTAATGTACACTATAAAAAGAAGCTTTATTAGAGGAAAAGTTAGTAGATCCAATCAGTATAGACCTGTGTCTGTCTGTGCACATATGGTATGCACACAAGTATGTGTGAAGGAACATGTTGAGAGTTAAATGGTGGACTCCAGGGGACTTCACTGTACCAATGATAATTGAAATAAGCAGACCTCAGTAGCCTCAACTAATTTTGTGGAGCTATATTCTTCTTCTTTTTGTATTACTTGTTCTCTAGTTTAGTACTCCCCCGTTCCCCACTAGCATTAAGAGACACTTACAGCAACCCTCATCTCCCTAATAACACCACTTTATAGAGTTAATGTTGGACTCTGTGGGACTGAAGAAGTAATGTGGCACTTGGAGCATGTCAGCCACAGAACTTGCCATCTGCCTGGGGAATTTCACCTCTGTTTAGACTCAATTCATATGAATCTCCCGAGGTGAAATTCCATTTAGCTTAGTGCAATTCAACTCTAACAATTATAGTTATGTGTCAGGCACTTTCTTTTATTTCTGCTATTTTGGTGCCTGTTGTATGTAACTAGACACATTCCACTTTACACCCATGGTGAAAAGTGCTGTGGTGACCCCAATAGCAGAATGAGGAAGGAAATTAAAAATTTAAATGGGGAAACTTTGGTTAAAATTTTTTAAAAGTTTTCCAAAAGTACTAACTGTCTTAAAACTCTGACCGCTGTGCTCAGAGGCTGAGCACACAACTAGAATGTCATATTCCTCTGTTGGCTACACTCATATAAATTTAAAATAACCCCTTAAAAATAATAGATTTATCCTGATTTTATAGCACTGTGGCTAACAGCAGAATTTGGTCTAGTTGCTGTTATTAATTAATACTAGCACCAATAGCCAAATAAGAAGAAAACATCATTAGCCGAGGAAACAGAAACTTCTTTAGTGATGTTAAAATACAGAGGATTTTCAGGGAGTCACAGCAAATACATATAGAACTGTCTTACTGTTGCCCTGTGGGGTCAGGCCAACTCTCAGGATCTCAATTTTGCGCTGTTAGACAGGAGGGTGTGATACAATTGGGCATATACAAACACACAAATCAATTAGGTACACACACACACTACTAACTCA
>NW_017729017.1:3454854-3455065 GCF_001723915.1 Gavialis gangeticus
TACTTGGGGGAAGGTTAAGGTGAGAGAGAGAGAGTTAAAGTGTAGGGAGTGAAAGTTGCCAGAACTGGGATTAAAACCGATGGACTAGAGAGAAGCTGGCTGAGGAACCAAGGCTTGGGTTTACTTAAAACAGATTGAAGTTGGAAACTGAGACTGGTAGCTGAAAGACTGGGGGGGGAAGGTAAGTGGTGGCAAGGAGGAAACAGTCAGG
>NW_017729017.1:3460065-3460439 GCF_001723915.1 Gavialis gangeticus
CCGCACACTCAGTACACGAATTAGTGATCTGTGTGTATGTAAGTATATGTGTGTACACACACACACACACACACACACACACGGAAGTTCCTAACTTGGATGGTACAGTGTGTGTGTGCGTGCATGTGTGTATGTGTGTGTGTGCGCGCGTGCGCTTGGGGTGCTGGGTTCCCCTCCCCAGAGAAAGGGTCCCAAGTATCACGGTGGAACCTGAACGAAAAGGCTGGGTCTAGTGGCGGTGGAGTTCTGAGCGACATGGAAGCTGGATGTTCCTTAATTGAATGGGTTTATTAACTTACGCTTGGTAGAGCGCAGGTACAGAATCTTCAGTTACAGTTAACAACACACAACAGGGGGACCTGTTGTCCCACGGG
>NW_017729017.1:3460901-3466708 GCF_001723915.1 Gavialis gangeticus
TTGGTCCAGGTATTGGTGTTGATGGTTTGGTCATTCAGAGGGAGCTATTTTTAAACCTACTGCCATTGTCTCTCAAGCACCCTCTTTCATCCCCATTCATTCAGTTACATAGGAGGGGTAATACAAGTCATAGTTTACTGTAACAGGCGGGCGTCCTAGGGGGTTGCCGTGCTGTCCCCTAATGCCCCCTTTACCGTGCCAAGTTAACCTAAAAACACCCTCAAGTGTTGCCTGCCATGTCTTTGTTGTTAATGTATATAATTGGGAGGCTGCCTTTCCGTCCTCTTGGACATGGTCTCCTGCTGTACACTGGCCCCATTCTGTAATGGGTGTTTTGGTGCACCCCAGCCTTATGGGCTATGCGTGGCTCCAACCACTCCTTTACCACGCCCCAAGCCTCGCAGATGTAACAGACGTTCTTCGGACTCACACTCTGTCTGGTGCTCAGGCACTCCACAGCCCTGTCTCACCCTGCGCCTCACTGGGTGCGCCGCAATTTCTGCCCCCTCTCTGGGGCTTCTCGCTGCCCCCTCTCTGGGGCTTCGGGGTCAACACACCTCAATGCTGCATCCTTTCTGGTGCTCAGGTCAGCACACCACCAATGCAACGCCTTCTCTGGCATTCAGGGTTGGTTCACCCACAATGCTGTGCCTTCTCTGATGCTCGGGTCAGCACACCCCCAGTGTAATGACTTCTTTGGCATTCAGAGTCCGTGCATCCCCAATACTGCACCCTCTCTGGCACCTGGGTCCCCACGCTGCCATGGACCCCCTATTAGGCCTCCTCCATCCCCTTATAGCCTCACCCAAACCACCAGTGACAACAGCAAACAAAACACAAGCCCCTGGGCCATAACATAAATTCATGCCGCTCAGTTAAAACATCATTCCAGCCACACCTAGGGTGTTCCATCTCTCACCAGTATCAGGCTGTTCATGTAGTCAGGCCTCTCCCTTTTGCTCACTCAGGCAGAGATCCTTTCCCCTCAGCTGCCAGCAGGGAACTGCCTGCCTGGCCTCAGCCCTGGGGTTTAAATGGGAGCCAGGCCCTGCTCCTTCCAGTCAGCTGACTGCTAACAGGTGTGGGTCACTAGCAACCTGGGCTCCCTCCTCACTGCTCCCAAAAGTAGCAGGCACCTTAGTGCCCTGCTACAGTTACACAACTGGGCATGGGGATAAGCTAGAGGCTTGAAATTACAAGATGGAAACTTGACTTACACTAACTTACATATATAGGCCTAAAACAGTAATCACACAATATAAATGCAGTAAAAAAAAAATCAATACAAACATAATAATTATCACTTATACAACAGTGGCTATCTATATCAAAATAGCAGGGCACTTATTTGCAGAGGGGAAAGAAAAATAAAACTTATTACCTAAAATAAAATATTAAAGTTTATCCTACATCTTAGCTTACTTATAATTATCTGTAGGGAATAGAGAGGGAAAGGAAAAGTCAGAAATAGTTGGGGAAGAGTAGGAAATGCATTTTTAAATTTAAAAAAAAGAAAAACTGGGGGGTTTGCTACATTATTGGCCTCCATGGATTATCTACTGACTCCTACGGACCTACTCCTAATTTGCTTTGGCGTAGGTGAGATCAGAATCGTGCTTCAGAATTCATTCCAGGGACAAGCCACTTAAGCTGTGGGCTCCCACTGGCCACCTCATGGTGAAAGAGCAGAAACGTAGCATGGAAAGGCAAGGTGTATAAATGACTGTGCTGATCCTGTTTTGATCTGTGGTTAAATGAGATGTCTGTTTACAGCCTGAGAAGATGACCCAAAGAAGTGCCAGCTGTCATGGAGTTTTCCTTGATGACTTCTGATCTTTAGGATGGGCATGGAGACCATTCTTTTGCAGCTTGGACCTGTATCTCTTCTGCCAGTTCTCTGGTGTTGTTCACCCTCCCCACTTGCACTTGTGGGCACCTCTGCTCAGGGCACCAATCTATAGTTATACCTCAGAGAAGCACGCTATGCTAAACACATTGCATCAGGTGTTCCTCAGCTCGGCAGTGCCATCGCAGTCCTCCTCACCATTTCTGCTGATAGAGATGATTGCTCCCTTCCCTGAACCTTATCCTGGCTTCTCTATTTCACTGGTTAGTACTATCCTGTCTCCTTTTGACATTCCACTGGAATAAAAGGAAGTTCAAAGGGGATGATTCATCCTTGAAGTAGACTGTTACTAGCCTTGTAAGATATATGCAAGGGAAGAAAAAAAAATGAGAATGTGTGACCTTCTCACTTGTTATAAAACCCATCCATATACAGTGTGAAGTCAAAATGCATTTATCCCTGAGGTTTCATTTGATTAGTAAAGACATTAATAGAATTATATTTTGGCTGTAGGGTTTCTCCCTTCAGACTGCTCAGTTCTCTCTAGAAAATAGCTTAGCACTTTCAGGACTTAGATATTTTACTCTACATAAGAGACTCTCACTCTCATTTTTTGTGAGAAAAGACTGACGTGATGTAAGTGCTTAACTTGAGGAAACGGTTTACAGCTCAGAATCCTAAGCAGGGATATGTACTTCTGGCACATAATAGGTGTCCAACCCCCTTTGCAATGAAAGGCTTAAGGCCACCTCAACCCACTCAGTATTTTCACATTGGCACTCAGTTTGCTGGTTTCTGAGGGTCTGTTGCTTAGGTGGCTCACTCTATACAGGCATTGTGTAGGGAGTCTGTGCTCCTTGCTTCAGGCTGTTAAATCCAATGGATGCTACTTAATGGAGTTAACCCTTACATGAAAATATTGATGTGCATGCCTCTGCATTTTCATATGTGTATTCTTGTTTCTCATGCCCAGATGCAGGTTGTCCATTCACAAAACAGATGGGCCTGCAGTTTTTACACAAGCAATCAAGGAGGCCTGCTAAAAATGTGATCCGATTTATGTCTGCATATGTTTCATTAATATTTCTTTTGCACAGAGGGGGTACACATTCACACTAAATATTGTAACGTGGTGCTGCAACTATATAATTATATTCCCCTGCAGATCAGAACTGAATCTAGTTTCCTCCCACAGGTAACTTCTTTTGAAACATAATTACTTTCCTCTGTAGCTTGTACTGGAAAGGTTCATCAGGAAAGGTGCATCTGCTAACCTAAATTATCTTCTAAAGCCCTGGCTCAGCATTCCAGCTATATTAAGAAAAGTACTTAGGCCAGGTACAGACATTACACTTTTACCAGTATGAGTGGTCAGAAACCACCCTATATGCATAACAGAACAGAACTTTGGCACACAAAACTGGTCTACACCCATAACAGAACAGAAGTTCAGCACACAAACTGGTTTAAAAATGGTGGATCCCCATATAAGATTTTTCCACCCCACCAAAGGGCAAATATGCACTCTGTTCACTACCAATTTAAACTAGGCTACTTATAGAAAACTGCATAACAAAGATCGATTCCACCTCAGGCTTTTGAATGTCTGTACCTAGCCTTAAGCATGTTTACTTCATTGAGGCTAATGCATCTACTCACATCTTTGCTGAAAAAGGGTAGACTTAAGATTGTACTTAAATACTGTGCTGAATTGGGATTGGGGCCTACCGAAAGAAACATGTTGTCAGTTCCTCCTTTCATTTGCATTAATATGAATTAAGAGTAAATTCATTGAAACTAATGGAGTTACACATCTATGAGTAAGAGGAGAATCCACTCCCTGGTGTATTAGTAAATAGCTGTGAATATTCCCATCATCTTAAAAATGGAGCTATATTTTTAAGTAACTAAAACTATCAACTGTCATTATACTTTAAAAATTGCCCCCTCAGCAGCAACAATACAGCCTGTTAGCTGTTCTATTAGCCCATATCTCCATTCTGAAAAGACATATTAGAATGTTCACCCAATCAAGCTATCATGTTGGCTGAGCATCCTTCAGAGCTTTCTAATATACAATAATACGGCTATCACTTTGTGCCTAATGTTTCATAAAAATGCCATATATAATGCTATCTTCTTTGCTTCCTATCTCCTTTAATGAAAGTTTGCAGGAGTTTCATTTCCAAATGGTTACTCTACCAATCATTGGGAAAAAAAAATTATCTGGGAAGCTATTGCAAATGTTCAGTAATTGTATATAGGGAGGAGGGAAGTGGGCTTTCTTTTCCTATAGCACTCAAACGCTCTAACATAATGAATGTGTTATCAGCTACAGTAATCACTGAGTCTCTTTTTTTCAATTACATATTATTGCAGTGTTTATGTTCAGCATTTCTGCCTCCTTTGCCTCTAGCATGTGGATGTGAAGAAAAAGCCAGGCCTTGGGCAGCTATGTTAGACCCACTGGACCATTGATTTCAGTGGAATTATTTCAGGACTTAATCTGAACAACAGTATTTTTTTCCCCTGTGAAATATATCCATACATGAAAACAGCAGCATGTGACACATACCTATTTCTTTTGCAAACTAGATAATTGTGCAAATGGACAGCTAACACACGCATGCACATGCCACTGTGTCTTGAACATGGAGATAGGAGTTTTGTTGGCAAAGCAATTTATTTGTGCAATGTTTGTTGTACTTTGCAACTGTAAATTAAGCACTGTAGTCAGATAATAGGGCTCAAGGGAGACCTAATTTTTAGCCATTTCTGAATCTTGCAATTTTGGGGGGCATGAATAAAAAACAGATTCTGGAGCTGTTCATCCCTACATATTCTTTATTATTTGGGTATCTTGACCACCTGGCTCTGCCTGCATCTAGCAGATAGATAGATTTCTAAATGGCTGTGAACAATGGGGCCACAGGAGGACATGAGGACACCTTCCAGCCAAGACAGGTGAGGTGCACAAGGAGTACTTAGGTAAGGGACAGGGGTCCGGATAGTCCTAAGAATTGGGGGGTGGTGCATGCACCAATACAAGGTCTTAAATGCCTCTACACTAATGCTCATAGCATGGGGAATAAGCAGGAGGAACTCACCCTTGGGATAGCTAGTATAAACCTGGACACAGTAGGGTGCAAAGAAATCTGGTGGGATTCATCCCACGACTGGGCGATAAGCATTAGTGGCTACAGACTATACAGGTGGGATAGAATGGGGAGGAAAGGCGGGGGTGTGGCACTCTACATCAAAGAGTAATACATGTCCTCAACTAACAGGATGGGGTCAGAGGAGGGGCAGGCTGAAGTGTTCTGGGTCAGAATACAGGGGGGTCATGAGGAAAGGGACTTAATGGTGGGGTCTACTACAGACCACCCAACCAAGGGGAAGAGCTGGACCGCGAATTCTCAGGTCAACCTGCAGAGGCACTTAAGGCAAGGGATGTAATAATCATGGGTGATCTAAATTACCCAGACATCTGCTGGGAGAAGCAGTCAGCCAGGTCAGACCACTCACAAAGGTTCCTTGCTGAGATACAGGACCCTCCACTTAACCCAGGAGGTGCACAGTCCCACCGAGGGGAATGCCCTGCTGGACCTGGTCCTGGCCACAGGCGATGACCTGGTGAGGGGACTCCAGGTTCTTGACCACCTGGGCAACAGTGATCATTGCCTACTGGAATTCACCATTCAGCGCAAGGTGGCAAAGGCCCACAGCAAGGCAGAAGCCCTAGATTTCAGGAGGGTGGACTTCAATGAGCTAAGGAGAATAGTCAGGGAAGCACTGAGGTCCCAGAGGGGAGGGGAGCCAGGTGTCCAAGAAGAGTGGTCGCTTCTTAAGGAGTCAATCCTCCAAGCCCAAAGGGAGGTAATCCCAACACGGATCAAAGGGAGCAGGAGGGCACATAAGCCCCCATGACTCACCAAAAGCATCCGGGAATGTCTCCTAGCTA